>NC_054699.1:15173379-15488864 GCF_016097555.1 Gigantopelta aegis | reverse complement strand
ACAAAGTCAAAAGAGCATCCAGTATCGGTGTCACGAAGTCAAAATCTTCCTGATAATGTGGATTACTGTGATGACTCTGATTCTGATATGATTGAGATAGTAGTTGACACTGTGAAGTCTGTTACCGATGACACTTCTGCTGTTGGTTCTGAATCTATTGGAAATGGGTCGGCTACACAAGAGGTTCAGGGTGACGACTCGGATGCTCTTGTGGTAGAGGATGAAGCTCCAGGTGGTGACGACCACGTGTCAGGACATTCAGATATGTCTGACACTGAGGTACATCCAATTCAAGTAGAAATGGTTGAATTGGGTCAACCGTCGGATGGAAGTCGTACTTCTAAGTCTGAAGATTTGTCACGTATAGAACCAAGACGTTCTACGAGAGTTGGAAAAAAACCTGCTTGGATGAAGTCGGATGAGTATGTTATGAGTCATGTCATTAATGATTCAGAGTTACGCCAGCGACTTAAATTTATTAAAGAGCTTGCTTCTCAAAATGTGTTCGATCAAGTTAACGGTTCAGTACTCGGGTGTATCCTTTCTCTGGTTGACGCGCCGCCATCTAAATGACGAGGACGTCATTTAAAGTTGGGGGGTAGTATGTGACAGTGTTTGTATATAGTTTTAATTGTTTTGACATGTAGTAAGTCTAGGTATTGTCATCTATAATAATTATTTTGACATGTAGTAACTCTAGATATTATTATCGATTACTCAGGTATTGAGATACAGATGTGCATTTCTTGCATGTGCGACTGTAGGCACATGCGTTGCGCCTTCTATTGTTCTCTTGGCTATATAAACTCTGGTTTGTAGGATGTTTGACTACGATATAATGCTCGGTTGGATTCGCTGCTGGAAGAGGGGAAATATTCGGTTCTTGTAAGTTTGCATTTAACTTTAATGTGATTTATGAAGTACTTGTAGAATATTGTAGAGGTCTTTACAGATGTCTTTATATTAAATTGTGAAGTTTATACTAATACATACGCTCAGGTAAGGGAGTGTGAATATATTGGACGGGTTGGAATGTCTATATGCTCATGTAGACATGTATTGAAGAATATTATATTTATTACATGTATTTGAAACTGTGGTCAGTTTATACCTGATTATTAATAGTTATAATTGCATAGTTGTACGATGAGTTATTTCTAATTCAGATTCGTCGTTTGTGCACGTGATGACGTGACGGATTACTTCGTTACTGGACCAGCTTGGTCCACATACTTGGTATGTTTATGAATAAATTGTATCTGCTATAATTAAGAAATGGTTTATGTGTAGATTATGAAGGTACAATAGTTCATATTATGTGGGTAGATATTTTGTATATTATGATTTTATATTTGACGTTTGTTACGAGGTTATTGTTGACTATTATATGTATTATATGTAATATTAGGATTATAATGATTTAATATTGTGTAATGTATGTTTTGGCATGTATATGAAGTAATTTGTATGTGTATTATATCATACCATTGGATGATTAACATTATATTTTATTATTGGTGTATTTACAGTGATGTTGGTCATAATAATTAATGAATGAAATTATTTGTAATATTTTCAGAGCTGTAAAGAAATAAAGAATGAGAAAATATGAATAAACCTGAGTAACATTCCACCTCGCTGTCATCTGTCGTCTATTTGAACCCATTATGATGCTGCTTAAATATTATGCACTGTACATTCTGTTGATTATATTATGCACTGTACATTCTGTTTATTTTATTATGCACTGTAAATTATCATTATTATATTATGCATGTACTGTATATATCCCTGTGTATTAGCCGATGTTTCAAGCCTCTAAATACCATCATGAGAAGAGGGGTTGGTCAATACACAAATTCAACAATAAATGTCTAACAAAATACAACAAAAGATCAGCGTGTACGGAAATATGATACTAACAAAAACGCATTGGTCAATCTCGGCTTCTAAACCTTACCATTCCGTTATTTAATCAGTATTTTTAACAACCTGTAATAAGTCCCATACAAGTGTCCATTTGATTGTTTGATACACACAATAAACAAAATATTTTATTTGAGAAATTAATTTTTTTTTTAAATTATTTATTGTCTCAACCATTTCTGGTAAAAGCCACTAACAAATAGCACCAGTATTTGATGCCAAATGTGTCACGTGATGACCACTGATATGTTGTCCTCAATTGCAGATTTAATTTGTCAGAACTGATGATTTTTACTTACCGTCATTGTTGCTTCTGCAATTCCTACTACATTATTAGAAACTATGTTTTATTAGAGATATTACAACTTATAAAAAGAATGGAATATGTTGTGCTCATCATTGCAATTATCTGTTATGGGTGTTAAATAATATTACACTGCTGTATAAAAGTGAAACTACATTTATCAGTTAGCGATGTCCATATGATTGATTCAATCGAGAAATAAAAATAACAGAACAAAGTTATCCCACATGAGGGGATTTTTTTTATAAACCTTTATTTTTTTCAGCTATTGTAAAATCTTTAAAATAAAATAGTTTTTGTACATTGTACTTTGATCGGTTCACCAAAACAAATTCCTGCGATTCACTGTTGTCCGAGATCGACAATATCTCAATCGGATATATCTATATTTTTGCCTGTTTTAACTGCATAAAAGTTGAGTCAGCTTATACATCATGCCAACCATTATGATTTTGTATCAGATATTCTGGGGAAATCTAAGTGGTCGGCTTATCCACAGAGTCGGCTAGTAAACAGGTGATATATGGTTTGTAAATGATTGAGGAACATTAACAAAATGAAACCAACCTGTACAGCAATTGGAGGTTTGTTTGTACACATCCATGAAACGGCCTTCATTACGGCACTCTCAGGAACCGTGGTCTTGGGAATCAAGGCCTTCACCAAGCGGAGACTCCATTTTTGAGCTTCATGTACAAACAATAAAAGATATACATAAATATAATTGTAAATCAACACATATTAACTATAGATGCTTCTATGTTGATGCCTGTTCTTGTCATGTATGCTAATTATGTATTTGAAAATGTCCTCTTGTTACACATTGTAATGTGTCTGAGTGTTGTTTAATAAATCGTGAAAAGATCTTGGTAACAACTAATCGTAAATTATAAAAACCAAGCTGATATCCCATTTTTGAGTTACATGTATATATACAATATACATATAAAATTCTAAATCAACACATGGGTAACAACAAATCTTAAGTTCTAACTTATTCACCCAGAAACCCCCCCCAAAAATAGAAAAAAACTGGATCAAAATTATCTCCATGACAATTTAAAGTTAAAAAAAATATATATAATAATAATAATAATAAAATTCACCCAGTACATGTAAAGTTTAGATTAGTAATTCTAATAAAAGTTTGAAAACCAATATATATATTTTGTTATCTCACCAAGATGTCCACAGGCTGCCACATCAACCAACGTTGGCAGGTAATCAGCCTCAAGTCCACAGCTAACGGATTTTTCTTCTATAGTCGCTAGATGTAATTGTACCTCAACCGTATTAGACAGCTTAGGCTTGCAATTAATGACTGAAATAAAAGCAATTAACCATCCGAATTATCTGATAACATCACTTTCGAACAAAATGCCGACTTATTCATGTGCGTTACGCTGCGACATTTGTTCATGATGGCAACACCACACCTGTAATACTGTTGAGTATATATTATTGATATTATTATTATTATTATTATATATTTATATATACTGATGTAACATTTGAAGCAACACCTGTATGTAATTTCTGTTCTTCCACTTTGCTTTTCATGAATTTTATTTGTTTTATATTGTAATTATTATCTTTAAATGTATTTTGTCTATGTATATTAGCTAGCCAACTCATCTTGTATATATATGTTATATTGCTTGCTATAAGTGATATTTGTAGTACTTTATGCCAATAAACTACTACAACACCTGAGGCAGGACAACACCACGAAGCAAGTTCCACTTGCCTTTGTGTTCATGTTGCGGCGAAAGAGTAGAGACTACAGTGCCGTAAGTTGTAATACGTAACTAATGCAATGCTGTACTTCTGCACTTCATGTATTTTGATGAAAAAACTTATGACTTGCATTTAATAATGATATATACACTCGGTGGTGATTCTCTATAATAATGTGTGTTGTGTTTCCAGGTCTTCCGTGCCATCTGTGTCTGTACTTGAATTTGTAGCAGACTTTGAGACAGGTATTTATATTTTAGGGGATTAAACATTTAAAATACATTTCTATTGTAATGTAGGTGTGAAATATTCTTGCTGCGACTTAAAGTATTCTATAGACACGTGACTATGCAAATATGTGGATCTTTAAACTTATGTTTATATTTGTGTTTGACAGGGATGAGTAAGGGGCTCCGTGAAGTGTATCAAGGGGTACTGCTTCCACTGGAACCAGGCTGTCTGGAGGAAGGTACAGGAGCTCGGTCTGGCGCAGCAATACATCAATGATGACGGCACCTGAAAGTTCGTCAAGAAGGTCTTCGCCCTCCCATTCCTTCCTTCAGAGCACGTGGAAGCAGCCTTCGACGGTCTCAGAAGAGGAACACAAGTGTCACAGCATGCCCCCGTCTATCAGTCTAATAACTCGGCCCAGAGTTGTCTGGGTCGAGTTGTCCCCCGGGCCGAGTTGTCTGGTCCTCACAGTCACAGTCGTGACAGTGCATAAATCTAATTGATAAAATAATATCCGTTTGTATTTTCTTTTGATGTTTCATAAACTCTAAAATCTGTTCTGGTCCGCATTTTACCAACACGGGGGAAACTGACAGATGCGCATGTTTAGGGCCCGACAACATTATTCATTGTTACGACTATATTTGTGCTTGGTTCAACTTGGTGTAAATCAGGGTCACCCGAAATATGCCAAAAACCAGTTTTTTGGCATATTTACAATCAAAAAACCATTTCGCAATCAAAAAACCTCACAAAATCCATAATTCTGCCAAAATCGTATCCAATAAGGTTTTTTTTATATACTTTATTGACAGTTTATCAGTATTATATGATTTACAATTTATATGAAGCACAAATATTGTTGTCAGTCCTAAACATATGCATACGTCCGTTTCAGCCTTGTTTGTAAAATGCGGAACAGGACTGATTTTAGGGTCCGACTATTTACCCCCAAGATACCCCCAAAATACACCCAAGACACGTATTGGATGAGCAGCTTTCGGGATTGTACTATACGAAATAATGAACAGGTGTGTTTCGAACAATAGCTATTGCTTTAGTGATGTTTTTTGGAGTGTAAATATACCAAAAACCCGCTTTACAATATTTACAATAAAAAACCCATTTCCCAATCAAAAAACCTCATAAAAGCAGGACAGAACAGATTTTAGAGTTTATGAAGCTCCAATCACAATTAACATGTGTGTTTCGAACAATAGGTATTGCTTTACTGACGTTTTTTATTTGGGAAAAAGTTTTTTGAGTGTAAATTAGCCCGAGTACTCTGACTGTAAGAGAGCTAGACGGACATTTGGACATAAACACGCTCTCATTACAGTCAGAGACCAGCCTATGTCTTTTTTTGGCAATTCCTGACTACCAAACGGTAGGCAACGAGTCCCGCTCTAATACCACAACAATCCTATGTTTGACGTCAAATACCTTTACATCAATCATTTTCGAGTTAAGTGATACAAAAAAATCCACATATTAATCACTAATACACTTACTACAGAAAGAAACCCGACAGCACCCACATTTAGCTACGCTTCGTGACACTCCGTAGCAACAATTGCAAAGCTCGGCGATCTATTTCGAGACGTAGACCACGTGATCGCGCACTGGGCGATTCCGCCTTGTGCAGCAGTTACAGGGGCCGTCTCATATCAAGCGAAGTTACAACATGGAAGAGTTGGCTAATGCCGTTTTGGATGAATTTGGATTTCATTACGTCATTAAACCAAAACAATTACACATTATTGATTCCATTTTGAATTTGAAGGATACATTTGGGGTGTTATCGACAGGATACGGCAAAAGTATGTGCTACGTACTGCCTCCTCTTATGAGACGACCCCTGTAACTGCTGCACAAGGCGGAATCGCCCAGTCTCGAAATAGATCGCAGAGCTTTGTAATTGTTGCGACGGAGTGTCACGAAGCGTAGCTGAATGTGGGTGCTGTCGGGTTTCTTTCTGTAGTATGTGTATTAGTGATTAATATGTGGATTTTTTTGTATCACTTAACTCGAAAATGATTGATGTAAAGGTATTTGACGTCAAACATAGGATTGCTGTGGTATTAGAGCGGGATTCGTTGCCTACCGTTTGGTAGTCAGGAATTGCCAAAAAAAGACATAGGCTGGTCTCTGACTGTAATGAGAGCGTGTTTATGTCCAAATGTCCGTCCTGCTCTCTTACAGTCAGAGTACTCGGGCTAAGTGTAAATATACCAAAAACCCGCTTTACAATATTTACAATAAAAAAAAACATTTCCCAATCAAAAAACCTCACAAAAGCAGGACAGAACAGATTTTAGAGTTTATGAAGCTCCAATCACAATTAACATGTGTGTTTCGAAGGAAAAATATCCGCCCGGTCCCCCCCTCCCCTAACCCCAACCTTAACCCCAACCCTTAACCCCTAAAACTAAAAATAATAATGGAGGGGACCGGGCGGATATTATACCCCCGCTTTACAATATTTACAATAAAAAACCCATTTCCCAATCAAAAAACTTCACAAATGCGGGACAGAACAGATTTTAGAGTTTATGAGATTTTTTGATTGGGAAAGTTTTTTTATTGTAAATATGCACAAAAAAACGGTTTTTGCCATATTTCGGGTGACCCTTTAAAAGTGAATTGTAGTCAGAAAACTTTGTTCTTTAACAAACTGCAACTTACATTTACTAAAAAAGTTTACTGCTTCTCCTAACTTATCTTTATGTCGGGATGAAATGGCTGACATGATTCATAAATAAAGTAAAATGCAACATTAATGATTAAACCATTGCAAACAGATTCAAAACAAAATTTCAAGACTTCCGCCAAAATATTATCTTAATGGCAATATTACTCATATGACTGGGTTTATATATCGAAAAGGTGAAAACGGTTTTAAGGACAGCTGACAGAATTGAAGTATTTTTCAATGAATTTCATATATATTTTACCCTTTTAATTTGATTATTATTGTTTTATGTTTGAAGGACGGATTAAAACATTATTCTTAAAAGCAAATAAGATGAATTAATATACAAGAATTGAAGAAACATGAACTTATTAGTACTAATTGAGCTGGTCTTATTTCAGGAACAATTCTCGGAACATTTAGGCCATTCATATTGAGTCTCGATCAATTTACATCACCTCTAGCCTCAAAGGCGTTGTACACAGTAAACGTTTGTTTTGTTTAGCGACACATTCATTTATTAATAATCGGCTTTTGGATGTCAAACATTTGGTGATTTTGACATATAGGCTAGTCTTAGCGAGGTACATTTTTTCATTAGTCTCAAAGGATCTTTTATTTACATCATTCCACAAACAAATGAATGGGTGGGACGTAGCCCAGTAGTAAAGCGCTCACTCGATGCGCGGTTGGTCTGGGATCGATCCCCGTCGGTGGGCCCATTGGGCTATTTCTCGTTCCAGCCAGTGCACGACTGGTATATCAAAGGCTGTGGTATGTACTACCCTGTCTGTGGGATGGTGCGAAGTGGCGACAGCGGGTTTTCTCTTTCAATATCTGTGTGGTCCTTAACCATATGTCTGATGCCATATAACTAAATAAAATATGTTGAGTGCATCATTAAATAAAACATTTTCTTTCATTCCATGAACAGGATAGCACATACCACGACCTTTGATATACTAGTCATGGTGATAATGCACTGATTGGAACAAGAAATAGCCCAATGGACCCACCATCGTGAATCAATGTATCAGTCGAGCACTTTACCACAGGGCTACATCCTGCCCATCTCAATAATTTATTCAAGGGTCTCTTGTTTTTTCCTTTTTGGATGGGGGTCTTCTGAAAAACTGTTATTTGGGTTGCAAGGCTCTTTTTAAAAGTTGGGCAATGTTTCTTTTGACAGATTATGTTATAGTATGGGGTGGGACGTAGCCCAGTGGTACAGCGCTCACTCGATGTGCAGTTGGTCTGGGATCGATCCCCATTGGTGGGCCCATTGGGCTATTTCTCGTTCCAGCCAGTGCACCACGACTGGTATATCAAAGGCCATGGTATGTACTACCCTGTCTGTGGGATGATGGTGCATATAAAAGATTCCTTGCTGCTAATTGAAAAGAGTAGCCCATGAAGTGGCGACAGTGGGTTTCCTCTCTCAATATCTGTGTGGTCCTTAACCATATGTCTGACGCTAAAACATTCCTTCCTTCCTTCCTTCTTTTGTTATGGTATGGAATTGTTCCTCCGTCAATACAACTGTCCATAAATCTTTTGTTTCTAGACCATATCTTTCTTATCAATTCATATAGGATCATCAAATATTGCATGCATGTACAACTTGGGATGGCTGTGTGTTGCGTACCATAACTGGGTCATTGCGACCTACTTTTCACTCATTACTGTACATTAAAGGAAGTCCTTGCCCGGGCTATATACATATGAATCGTATCAATTCATATAGGATCATCAAATATTGCATGCATGTACAACTTGAGATGGTTGTGTTGCATACCATAACTGGGTCACTGCAACCAACTTTTTATGTACCTCTTGTCCCATTTAGTCCATCCCCTCTTCCCCCACCCAAAAAAAAAGAAAGAAAAAAGTTCTGGATACATGTACCTTTGCTTATTATTAATATAGCTAAGTTTCTTTGATGACTATGTGTCAGAATGACTAAATGTTTGACATCCAATAGCTGATAATTAATTCGTCTAATGCTCTAATGTTGTCGATAAACAAAAAACACTTTAAACCTTATTTTATATTTCTAGGATGTAATGGTTTGGAATTGGTGAATGTTTTCATGTCTTGAATGCCTAGACACGTGCTAAAAGCTGATCCATGCCAGAAGCAGGCTTGTGACATACAGAAATGTTTACAAGGTCAGACACATATACATGTATAGTTAGGGGAGGGGTTGGGGGGGGGGATATATAGTTCACTGGTTAGAGTACTCACCTGGAGTGTTGTGGATCTGGCTTAGTTGGTAAGGTGCTTGCCTGAGGTTCTATGTTTGTAGGTTCAAACCCAAACAACAGACCTATTGGGATTTTCCCCACCGAAACCAGTGCTCCACAACTGGTATATTAAAGGTAATAATATGGAAGGTAATAAAAAATGGGTTACATGCGTAATCTGGTTTGCATGTCAACAATAATTATATGTTTAAGTCTGATGTGACGCTAGCACACCGGAAAACTTGGTGACTTTTGATATATGTTATTACTAATGATGTTCTGCATCTATCCTGAAAAAATCAGTTCTGTATACTATTTATTTCAAGGTTAAACACTAATGTGCCTGGGCTAAGTCATATTTTGTTTCACGAAAGCCCAATACAAGGCCAGCACACCCTATCTAAACATTCTGACTATAGTTCAGTTTATATGTACTTCTAAATATTCTGAAAAGCATGGATAATACACCAGTAATTTTTTTTATTTTGATATTAGTTTTCAATAGTTAAAGCTTGAAACATTAAACAAATTACTTAGTCAACATCTTAGCGTAACATTATAGTGGCAAAATGATTTTTAAACAAAGTTTATCTTGAAGAATAAAAAAAACATTAGTTTGTTCATTTCAAAATAACTTGCTTTGTTCCTCTACTGCATTGTTAGTGCTGCTCGTTCCAGCCACTGCACCACAACTGGTATATCAAAGGCTGTGGTATGTGCTATCCTGTCTGTTGGATGGTGCATATAATTATATGATATATAAAAGATCCTTTGCTACTAATGGACAAATGTAGCGGGTTTCCTCTCTAAGACTATGTCATAATAACCAAATGTTTGATATCAAATAGCTGATGATTAGTATATCAATGTGCTCTAGTGGTGTCATTAAACAAAACAAACTTTTTTTTGTTAATGCTGTTCAGTATATGTTATTTGACCTTTTAAAAACTTTTTTATTGTTATTATTTTTTAATATTCCAGTGTTTATATCTGTTGTCCTATTGGTAAGCTGCTACCCAGTATTATTTTTATCTTCCAAACTAGTCTTCTCAATTTTACCCACCAGTTTATTTGTTTATTCTCCTGATGATGTTAGTTTTACACACTGACAAAACATCAAATATTTTATATATTTTTTATGTACATATAATTTTAAGGTAGCTTCAGCAACCCGTGCAATTGCCCACGGCAATCGGCAATGCCGTGGAGATTGATGTGGGGCTTTTAGTTCTTCACAGCACTTTTTTCCTTTGGACTATATTCAGGTGGGTTTTTTTCAATGTCATGTTTTTCTTAATTGCAGTGCTTGACTTCAGCGTTCGTTGATGCGTGGTCGGTCTAAGATCAATCCCCGTTGGTGGACCCATTGGGCTATGTCTCATTCTAGCCAGTGCTCCACAACTGATGTAACAAAGGCCGTGGTATATACTGTCTGTGGGATGGTGCATATAAAAGATCCCTTGCTGCTAATCGAAAAGAGTAGCCCATGAAGTGGTGACAGCAGATTTTCTCTCTCAATATCTGTTAAAATGTTTTGAGTGCATCGTTAAATAAAACATTTCCTTCCTTCCTTTTCAGAAAATCACTACCAGGAATCTGCCTGTGAGTCTGTTATTGCTGTGATGAGAAAATGCTGTGATAGGTTCGGGCCGGAAGAATCCGTTTGCTGCTCCGGGTTTAGAAAAACTGATAAAAAAAAGTCAGGATCCTGAGCCTGTGTTCTGATGAATGATTTACATTTTGGGTAAGACGTTATACCAGTAAAATCAGTGTTAAAAACACTGTTCTAAGTTTGCTGTCATTCTAAAGCTGTTTCTGTCTACCAGAGCCCTTTAAACAACTAATATTATATATTAAATATATATGTAGGGGGTGGGGGATGTCACCTCTATAAACTCCTGTCTCTGGCATCTCTGCCCTTGAGGGGTGGGATGTAACGGTCACTAACCCCAGGGGTAAAACGCTTGCCATATGCACAGTCAGTTCAAGATCGATCCCTATCGGGCTATTACTCGCTCCAGCCTACATACCATGACTGGTATATCAAAGGCCGTGGTATGTGCTTTCCAGTCTGCTAGTGGAAAACATAGCAGATTTTCCTTTCTAAGATTGTATGTCAAAATTACCAAATCATCCAATAGCTGATGATTAATAAATCAGTGTGCTCTAGTGGTGTCGTTAAACAAAACAAACTTTAAATTTAGCATCTATGCCCACATATATAAAACTTTTTTACTTGCAGGAGAGAAGCTTCAATCAACAAGGCTGAACAAATGGCAATAGATTTTCATCAAATGGTGACTTCCACTTACATTTTGAAACTACGAGAGTGATCTTTTGTTATTTTGCTGTTACAGACATCCATGGCTTTTGATACCTTGTAAATATTTACTTATAATAAATTATTTTACTTTCAAAATAAAAGAGTCTTATTTCATGCACTTGTTTCATGCAAGAGTTTATAGCACAAGTAATGGCAACAACAGAAAAGCACTTGTTGTCACTGAAGACAAGGACTGGATGTAGAGGTAGATGGCAAAATAAACTGAAAGTGAAAGTAACAGAAAGATGGGCTGGTGTTAAAATCTGAAAATCAGGTCTTAATGAAAGAAAGAAAGAAATGTTTTATTTAACAACGCACTCAACACATTTTATTTACGGTTATATGGCATCAGACATATAGTTAAGGACCACACAGATATTGAGAGGAAACCCGCTGTCGCCATTACATGAGCTACTCTTCCGATTAGCAGCAAGGGATCTTTTATTTGTGCTTCCCACAGGATAGCACAAACCATGGCCTTTGTTGAACCAGTTATGGATCACTGGTCGGTGCAAGTGGTTTACACCTACCCATTGAGCCTTGCGGAGTACTCACTCAGGGTTTGGAGTCGGTATCTGGATTAAAAATCCCATGCCTCGACTGGGATCCGAACCCAGTACCTACCAGCCTGTAGACCGATGGCCTACCACGACGCCACCGAGGCCGGTCAGGTCTTAATGTGTCACTGCCTTTGTTAGTACATTTGACACAAACTAATGCCTACATATATACTGAAAATCACCGGTCTTGGTTGAAGACAAGGACTGAATGTAGAGGTAGATGGCAAAAAAGACTGAAACTGAAAGATAGTACCTATGTTACTAAAATCAAGGGATTAAATCACAAAGCTCTCTATAGTAGCTATGTTACTAAAATCAGGGGCTTAATTCACAAAGCTCTCTATAGTAGCTATGTTACTAAAATCAGGGGCTTAATTCACAAAGCTCTCTAGTTCATAAGATAAATGTCTCCGGCACGATATTTATTATTGTGATGTTTATCGGTGGTCCAATAGATGTCAAAATGGTTTTTAAAAAGCCCGGACCGTAGATGTTTACCTTGGTGAACAAAATGCTCTCATAAGCAATATCCACCGTCCTTACAAGTCTTTTCGGTGGCGTAGCGATGGGGGAGCGGGCCTTGGGGCAATACCGATTCGATTTTTTTGTTTTGTTTTAACACCACTAGAGCACATTGATTTATTAATCATCGTTAGTGGATGTCAAACATTTAGTAATTTTAAAACTTCATCCTTCCTGAACCCCTGCGCGTGCTGTAACCTCACCGTGGTGTGGGTGTAACATTTTCTTTGGGAATGGTCAATTTAGCACAAAATTGAAGTTTTGAGTAAAATTCAATATCTATCTGTGATATTTGTGTTTTTGCAGTTCTTTACACTTTTTGTTTATATCTTCAATTTTTATATTGATGTTGATCATCACTTTATTTATTTGCATTACCATAGTTTGACACCCAATAGCCGATGTATTTTTCGTGCTTGGGTGTCGTTAAACATTCATTCATTCATTCATTCATTCCTGAACCGCCTGTATCATACACGGTTCGTGTGCATCAACGTACACGCTCTCCACAGGAAATGTTTTGAAAGCACCAAGACAAAGCCTAGAAGTGTCTGGTTGTGTATAGGATCTAGCATCTGCAAGTAAGACTTACGTGCCGACCCATACACAATGCATCCATAGTCACGTTTTGATCTCATCAGAGATCTATATAAGCGGAGCATAACCTTTAATTCGATCTGCTCCCGATTCAGTCTTGCCAATAACTTTTAAAATACTAAGAGCTTTTAAACTCTTCTGTTTAACATATTGTAAACGAGGAAGAAATGATAGCCTATCAACAATAACCCCCAGAAATGTTGTCTCCATTCCACAACTGGAATAGGAATTTTGTCCAAAAACGGCTGAGGATCTTTTCTGGCAGATGTGCATACAAGACAGTCTTTAACTTTAAGTATTGAAATCCATTGTTAGTTGCCTATTGCTAAAAGTTTATTCAAACAAAGCTGCAACTGACGTTCAATGATATTCTTATTGGACGACCTGTAGCAAATCTCAAAAATCATATAACATATAACGAGTTATCAACACCATGTTGTGTTGTTAATTTTCACAGAAAATAAAGTTACTGACAGGATGCTACCTCGAGGCGGACTGATCTGTTGCAAGTCAGAATTGGATAACCTAGATCCCATTCGTACCTTGAAAGAGTTATTAAAAAAAAAAACAGAAAAAAAGAGAAATAAAGTCGGGCATACACATCTTAGGCCCATGCCATGCAGGTCTTTCAAAATTCCATACTTCCACGTGGTATCATAAGACTTCTCCAGGTAAAACAAAAGACCGATACCAAAGAAAGAAAAAAGAAAGAAATGTTTTATTTAACGACGCACTCTCAACACATTGTATTTACGGTTATATGGCGTCAGACATATGGTTAAGGACCACACAGATATTGAGAGAGGAAACCCGCTGTCGCCACTTCATGGGCTACTCTTTCCGATTAGCAGCAAGGGATCTTTTATATGCACCATCCCACAGACAGGGTAGTACATATCTCGGCCTTTGATATGCCAGTCGTCGTGCACTGGCTGTAACGAGAAATAGCCCAATGGGCTCACCGACGGGGATCGATCCCAGACCGACCGCGCATCGAGCGAGCGTTTTACCACTGGGCTACAAGACAGATACCAAATGCTGCTTATGGATGAAAGCATCCATAGGCTACAAATAAGATCGACCGTGCTACGTCTAGACCTGAACCCACATTGCATGTTAGTAAGCAATTTGTGGGATTCAAGATACCAGACAAGTCTACGGTTAATTATTCGTTCCATGGTTTTACAGATGCATCTGGTCAAAGCGATAGGGCGATAATTGGTAGGATTGTTGGATCCTTACCAGGCTTAGGAATAGGAATGATAAGTGCTTGACCCCAATCAGAAGGAAAGTCACCAGAAATCCAGATTTTGTTAAATAGAAGAGAATAGAATAGATGTTTAACGACATCCCAGCATGAAAAATACATCGGCTATTGGGTAATTTTGTTAAATATATTTAATAGAACCACCAAGGATGATTTTATTAGTTGATAGTGTATTTCATCTGTCTACTGAAGTATCATGGCCCCTACGAAGAGCATCCTGCAACTCCTCCAAAGAGAAGTGTCAGTTGTATACTTCAGCATTTTCAGATCAAAAGTCAATAGATTGTTTTTCAGCTTTATTTTTAATAAATGTAAAAGCATATGTACTGAAAGAAGAAGAGTTGTGATATAAATTATCTGCCAATGCATTGGCAATGTCACGGTGAGACGTCACATCCGTGTTATTGACAGAGAAATGACGAACTGTATTAATGGATTCTTTTTCCTTGATTTTATGTATCGGTATCCCATTCCAGACATAATTTCTCCAAGATGATTTCTTACTCTGATAGCTTTACGAGCCTTTGCCCAAGCAAAGCGATAAGTATTCAGGTTATCCCCCGTCTTGTGATGAGGCCAATTTTAAGTTAATGAACACACGCTACTTGTATTATTCAGTGTTGTTGGATAAGGGATATATATATATATATATATATATATATATACTACCGACAAAAAATAAGGGAACGACTGATGTGAATGTAACTATCGTTGACATGCACTGTTACAATACAGTGGCGTTGCATCTGAACGCTTCATCTGATCAAAATGAAATTGCACATCATGCATGAACAGCATGTGATGCACGTGCATACAGAAGATCACGTGTATGTGCTTATCGTGGAACTCACAATCACCGATGCAAGTGAGGTAATCATATGCGTGAAAATGGTCCCAAGAGAATACCTTAATGAAGAGACGAAATGGCGAATTGTCGGTATGATAGAGGGAGGTACGTCAATATGCCAAGTTGTCCGAATGTTTGGTAAATCAAAAAGTGTAATTTCTAGATTGTGGGATAAGTACCGTCAAACTGGCGGGGTTGCAACGAGACCTGGGCGTGGCAGGCCTAAAAAGACAGCACCTCGACAAAATCGTACGATAACATTAATTGCTCTACGCAATAGATTCAAATCAGCTGCTGCTAACAACAGTGAATTCTGTACAATAACAGGAAGGCGAATTTCAACATCAACCGTCAAGAATAGACTACAAAGCCCGCCTGAAAGCGAGGCGTCCTCTGAAGGGTGTGACCCTAACAGCTCACCATAGGCGGCAACGATTACGTTGGGCTAGGCAACACCAGGGACGGACTGTGCGACAATGGGGTTATACCATGTTTACAGACGAATCGAGGTTCTGCCTCAGATTCACAGATGGCAGAAAACGTTGTTGGTGACGTAGCGGCGAGAGATATGCCCAGGCTACAGTTCTAGACCATTATCGGTATGGGGGGTGGTAGTGTCATGGTGTGGGGAGGGATCACACATGACAGGCAAACAGATTTGATTATTGTCAATGGAAATTTGACTGGCCAGAGATATCTGAACCAAATTTTGCGTCCTGTCGTTGTTCCAGTGGCGATAAATATTGGCAGAAATTTTGAATTTCAAGACGACAATGCCAGACCACATCGCGCTCGGATAGTCACCGATTACCTACGACAAGGCATACCGACAATCGACTGGCCCGCTAAGTCCACCGATATGTCCCCTATAGATCACCTGTGGGACGTTCTCGGGCGGAGTGTACGCCAGGGACCCAGCACCCGTCAACGTGGCCCAGCTTGCGGTAGCCCTTCAGAATGAATGGCGGGCAATACCCAGGGCAAGCATACGTACATTAATCAACAGTATGCCATCAACGTGTCGAGCATGCATCACCCAAAATGGTGGACACACCAGATATTGATATACACGCCCCAAATTGGGTTTTCCAGACGTTAATCGAAATAAAACATTCACTATCATTTCACCCGTTCCCTTATTTTTTGTCGGTAGTATATATATATATATAGATAGATAGATAGATAGATAGATAGATAGATAGATAGATAGATAGACAGATAGATATAGATGGCCGTCAGTGATCAAACGTTGTCCATTTCACAATTTTTGTTTTTCATACACAGTCAAAAATGGACACACCAAACCCCAAGTCACTTGGCAAGTGAGGCCGAACAGCATTTTCTTTTGTAGGGGCGAACAGGCTTGGGGCGAAACTCAGGCATTTGGTCTCAGCGTTGTTTTTCAAATTAAATTGTAGTAAAAAAACCCCATAAAAAACCCACCCCTGATTCTTTAACAAACTGCAACTAAACAAGTTTACTGCTTCTCCTCATTTATCTTTATATTGGAAAGAAATGGCAGACATGATTCATAAATAAAGTAAAATGCAACAAATTCAAAACAAAATTCCCGCCAAAATATCTTGATGGCAATATCACTCAAATGACTGAGTTTATATGTCGAAAAGGTGGATACGGTTTTAAGGCCAGCTAAAAACAAATTAAGTCTTTTTCATATATTTTACCCTTTCAATTTGACTATTATTGTTTTAAATTTGAAGGACGGATTAAAACATTATTCTTAAAAGCAAATGATATGAATTAATATACAAGAATTAAACAAACATGAACTTATTAGTACTAATTGAGCTGGTCTTATGTCAGTAACAATTATAACATTTCGGTCATATCATATTGAGTCTCGATCAATTTACATAACCTCTAGCCTCAAAGGTGTTGAACACCATACACGTTTGTTTAACGACACCCCTAGAGCACACTGATTTATTAATCATTGGATTTTGGATGTCAAAGATTTGGTAATTTTGACATTTTATATAGTCTTAGTTAGGAAACAATTTTCCCATTAGTATTGGGCGCGGATACAGGATTTCTGAAAAGGTGGGTGGGTCCAAATGTGATGACTGATCTCTTCTTTTACACATTTAATTTAATCACGTTTCCCCTTAAAGGTTATGGTCGGTTTTCAAAAGGGGGGGGGGGGGGAGGGGTCCGGACCCCTGGAACCGCTACTGGGATGCCTTTTCCCCCATAATATGGAATTTACTACACATTATTTATTTCTGAGCCGATTGATTATTAAGGTTATTTCCAAAACACTTTTACTTTTCTTCTTACGTGAAACCAAACTGAAATTATTTGCAAAAACCCCCCAACATTTTTATAGAATGATGGGATGGACTATATGGATCTCATAACACCATCCCATAGACAGAATAGCACATACCATGGCCTTTTATATACCAATCAAGGTGCACTGGCTGGATCAAGAAAAAGCTCAATGGGCTCACAGATGGGCATAAATCCTATGAGGCGAGCATTTTACCACAGGGCTACACCTTGCCCGCTCATTCATTTATTCAAATGTCTCTCTTCTTTTCTGGGGCTGGGCGTAGTCTAGTGGTAAAGCGCCCGCTAGATGCGCGGTCGATCTGGGATCGATCCCCGTCGGTGGGTCCAGTGGGCTATTTCTCGTTCCAGCCAGTGCACCACGACTGGTATATCAAAGGCCGTGGTATATACTACCCTCTCTGTGGGATGGTGCATATAAAAGATATAAAAGATCCCTTGCTGCTAATCGAAAAGAGTAGCCAAATATCTGTGGTCTTTAACCATTTGTCTGACGCCATATAATCGTAAATAAAATGTACCGAGTGCGTCGTTAAATAAATCATTTCTTTCTTTCTCTTCTTTTTTTTTTTTTTTTTGCGAGGTAGGGGGTTGAAACATTTTCCATTGGGTTGCAATCCCCTTTTCACAAGTTGGTCAATGCGTCCTTTTATTGGTCGTATTATGGTATGATATTGTCCGTCCATTCGTATATCCTCGCGGTATGGGTTTTGGCGCGGATAAGCAACGATCTCGCGTAGTATAGAAATAACTATGTTTTTCTTGTTATGATAGACAGAGACATAACCTAATGTGTATATATCATTTAAATATAAACATTAAATTCAATATATAGTGAGAATTTTAGTTTTTGTTTTAGTTTACTTGTGTATACTGTAATATTCTAACCTTTTTGCTGCGGTACCGTATATATTTTGAAGCGGAACATCCAGATAACTTCTGAATGACCAATATATACGAAAAATAGCTCCAAACAACTGATAACGAAATGTGGTGGTCCATAAATTCCATATTAATAATACACGAGAAAAATAACACTATTAAAATACATTTTAACCCTATTATCACATGTAAACTATAGCCCAGTGCAAACATAGTCACTATTTGTACATTGATAGGGTGGGGGTAAATTTGACAGCCCTTTGAGGGCTTTTTTGTTTGTTTGTTTATTATTACTATTATTCAAAACAATGTCCACTACACATTTCATGTGAAATGTATATTATTTTAAGATGTAATATGCACTTGAACGTTATTTAAGTCTGACCCAATATATAATCATATGCAATACATGTAAAATAAGGACAGGGAACTCATTCGGACGTCCATAGAAGTAGATTGAGGTAGGGGTGGTCTAATTGTTTTGTGTTTATCCTAGAGTAGCAGACGACAATGTCTCGTGCAGCAGGTGAGTAAAATTCAGTGTTAAAATTTGGAGATACAGGGATGTTTATGTATGTTTAAAATTTTCCTTACGGAAAATAGTACTTTGATGACGCACAATTGCTATTTCAAGATACCGCGCCAAAATACATTCCGCGTCATAATATATACCGAGACGATACATGTCCGTCCATGCATCCACACGTAAATGTTTCATTTTCGGAGTATATACAATGGCGTAGCCATCATGAGGCAGACGAGGCGCTTGCCTTTTCTGGAATTTCCCCAGATTTATTTATTTTTCCCATGACACTGATATTTATTTTACAGGTCTGGGTTTTCCTCAGCGTTTTTTGCTCTCTGGCTACGTCCCATCAAATCTTGTATGCAAGTTATCTTGGAATGGCGGTGTGTCACGTACGGTACCATAACTAGGCCACTGCGACCTACTTTTCACGCATCACCACACATTAAAGGAAATACTTGTCCAGGCCGTATCAGTTCATATAGGATCATCAAATCTTACATGCAAGTACAATTTGGGATGATTGTGTGTTGCATACCATAACTATGTCACCATGACCTACATTTAACGGGCATACCATGTACACCCGTATTCTTGTTCCTTTGGTCCAACCCCTCCCCCGTAATTTTTTTTTTTTTTTAAATTAATTTTTTAAAACAAAATCCTGGATACATCCTTTGCTTGGCTTGCTATGAATATATAGTAAATTTTCTTTGATGACTATGTGTCAGAATGTCCAAATGTTTGAAATCCAACAGCTGATAATTAATTAATCAATGTATAATCGATAATTAATTAATTTATTTATTTTATATTTCCAGGATGTAATGGTTTGGAATTGGTGACTGTTTTCATGTCTTGAATGCCTAGATATGTGCTAAAAGCTGATCCGTGCCAGAAGCAGGCTTGTAACATAACGAAATGTTTACAAGGTCAGACACGTATACATGTGTAGTTAGGGGAGGGGTGGGGAGGGGGGATATATAGTTAACTGGTTAGAGTGTTCGCCTGAGGTATTGTGGATCTGGCTCAGTTGGTAATTAAGTGCTTGCCTGAGGTTCTTTGTTCGTAGGTTGGAACGAAAAAAACCCAAATCAGTTGAATGAATCCTCCGCGGTGGTTCGATCCTGCAATGCAAGCATCTCGAGTAAGCATTCAATCGACTGAGCTAAATCCTGCCCGAAAATGGGTTACATGACGATAATTATATGTTTACGTCTGATTTGATGTTAGCACACCAGGGAAACGTGGTGACTTTTGATATGTTATTACTAATGATGTTTTGCATCTATCCTGAAAGACCGGCCTCGGTGGCGTCGTGGCAGGCCATCGGTCTACAGGCTGGTAGGTACTGGGTTCGGATCCCAGTCGAGGCATGGGATTTTTAATCCAGATACCGACTCCAAACCCTGAGTGAGTGCTCCGCAAGGCTCAATGGGTAGGTGTAAACCACTTGCACCGACCAGTGATCCATAACTGGTTCAACAAATTCCATGGTTTGTGCTATCCTGCCTGTGGGAAGCGCAAATAAAAGATCCCTTGCTGCCTGTCGTAAAAAAAAGTAGCCTATGTGGCGACAGCGGGTTTCCTCTTAAAAACAGTGTCAGAATGACCATATGTTTGACGTCCAATAGCCGATGATAAGATAAAAAATCAATGTGCTCTAGTGGCGTCGTTAAATAAAACACACTTTACTATCCTGAAAAAACAAATCAGCTCTGTATACTATTTATTTCAGGTTTAAATACTACGGCCAAACAAATAAAATTCTTGTTAACTTTGTGGTCGGCGTGCGCGTCGATTTTGACCTCCCGCGGTATGATGTCGATTTTTGCAGTAGTAGCCTGTGGGTTGTACAGAACTCCCCATGCTACTGTTTAGAAAAAATATTTAAGGTACCAAGGCAAAGGAGGGGGCACCACATCTTCATAAATCAAGGCTAATATTCGTTCCTCGTATTCAGCCTTGATACATGTAGTCAAGATTACTGATATCCACTACTAGCGCCCTTTATTGGAAGAAAATTTGTAACACCGATTATGTCCCTTACACGATGACATCGCTGACCAATCACAGCATCGGTAACATGTGACAATCTTGAAAGCAATATCAAAAATTAACCGCCGAAACCTTTTTTTTTTAACATATCGTGACAAACACGATACGTTTCCACGAACGCTGACGCTGCCATCTTTGTTTACAATAACAAGGGAATCTATAAGGAGCGTTGCGATTTGTTGCAATCAGATCTCATCGCATCCAATGAAATTTAAGCATTTTGTGGCACGATTTCTTGACGACATGTATCAAGGCTGAATATGAGGAACGAATATTAGCCTTGATTTATGAAGATGGGGGTTTACCATGGCCATTGATGATGGACTAAGGCAGATGAGGAAGACGTAAAAAAAAACCCCTAAATATACCTTCCTTTTCTGTGCATTCCATGCTTTTCAATTCTGGAACTTAGGACTGACTAGAGACTGACTTTTTTTTTTCGGCCTAATGTGTCTGGACTAAATCATAAATGTTTTAGGAAAGCCCAATAACTAATCATATTTTTTTTAGGAAAGCCCAGGCAACTAAGGCCACCACACCCCGTCTAAACATTCTGACGATTGTTCAGTTTATATGTATTTGCAAATATTCTGAAAAGCGTTGTTGGGGGGGGGGGGGGGGGGGGGGGGACATCAGTAAAATGCTTCCCTTTTGATATTAGTTTTCAATAGCTAAAACTTGCTTCTACCCAGTATTGTTTTTAACTTCCAAGTTAGCCTTCTGTATTTTATCCACCATTTTATTCGTTTCTCATAAAAATGTTAGTTTTACACTAACGAAACGTGCCATATTTTAAATATCTTTGTTATCCTATTGGTCAGCTCCTGATTCTAACCCGTATAGGGGCGGGACGTAGCCCAGCTCGCTGTGCGGTCGGTCTGGGCTCGATCCCCGTCGGTGGGCCCATTGGGCTATTTCTCGTTCCAGCCAATGCACCACGACTGGCATATTAAAGGCCGTGGTATGTACTACCCTGTCTGTGGGATGGTGCATATAAAAGATCTCTTGCTGCTAATCGAAAAGAGTACCCCATGAAGTGGCGACAGCAGGTTCCCTCTCTCAATATCTGTGTTGTCCTTAACCATATGTCTGACGCCATATAACCGTAAATAAAATGTGTTGAGTGCGTCGTTAAATAAAAACATTTTCTTCCTTCCATCCTTCTACCCAGTATTGTTTTTAACTTCCAAGCTAGCCTTCTGTATTTTACCTACCATTTTATTTGATTCTTATAAAAATGTTAGTAAAAAAACGAGTAATATTTTAAATATTTGTTTATGTACATTTAATTTTAAGGTGACTTCATAATAACCATAAATTTAGAGTTTTGTTATTTGACTTTTTTAGAACATAACTACCAGGAAGCTGCCTGTGAGTCTGTTGTTGCTATGATGAGAAAATGCTGTGATAGGGTTGGGGCGGAAGAATCCGTTTGCTGCTCTGGATTTAGAAAAACTGATAAAAAGTCCGCATCCTGATGAGCACTGTGTTCTGATGAATGATTTAACTTTCGGGTAAGAAGCTTTACGAGTAAAATCAGTATGAAAGAGTCTGTTCTCTGAGTTTTCTGCTATTGTATTTGTAAAGATATTTCAGACTAACAGACCCTTTTAACAACTAAAATTACATATTAAATATATTTTCTTGTTTTGAATATGCATTTGAGCGTGTGTGTGTTTGTGTCTGTGTGTGTGTGTGTCTCTCTCTCTCTCTCTCTCTCTCTCTCTCTCTCTCTCTCTCTCTCTCTCTATATATATATATATATATATATATATATATATATATATATATATATATATCTGTGTGTGCGTGTGCGCGCGTGAGGCGCGGGTGGCTGTCACCTCCATATGCTCCCGTCTCTGACATCATCTGACCGGCCTCGGTGGCGTCGTGGCAGGCCATCGGTCTACATGCTGGTAGGTACTGGGTTCGGATCCCAGTCGAGGCATGGGTTTTTTAATCCAGATACCGACTCCAAACCCTGAGTGAGTGCTCCCCAAGGCTCAATGGGTAGGTGTAAACCACTTGCACCGACCAGTGATCCATAACTGGTTCAACAAAGGCCATGGTTTGTGCTATCCTGCCTGTGGGAAGCGCAAATAAAAGATCCCTTGCTGCCTGTCGTAAAAGAGTAGCCTGTGTGGCGACAGCGGCTTTCCTCTAAAAATTTGTGTTGAGTGCGTCGTTAAATAAAACATTTCTTTCTTTCTTTCTGACATCTGTGCCCATATGTCTAATATTCATTTATTTCCGTACTTGCAGGAGAGGCAGAAACTGACGAGGATGAACAAATGGAAGTTGATTTTCATCAAATGTTGACTTCTACTCACATTCTGAAACCATGGGAGTGATCGTAGTTTGTTACCTTTTACATATTTATTACTAATAAATTATTTTACTTCCGAAATAAGAGTTCAGTTCTGTATTTCATGCACTTCTTTTAAAGAGGAGTTTTGTTTTTAGCACGGATAATGACAGAAACAAAAAAGCATCCGTTGTGTTTGAAAACAAAGACTGAATGTAGAGGTAAATGGTAAAATAAACTGCACATGTTTATGAAGGCGAAAGAAAGCTACAAATACTGTACTTGAGACTTCGATTAGGAATAAGTGATATAAATGGCCACAAATTTACACGCTTCGTTGGAGAACAACCATATGGTACCTGTGGTCATCACGTTGAAGATTTAGAACATTTCCTGTTATTTTGCCCTCTATACAATAGAGAGCGCCAGACCTACATATCCAGGTTAAATCATTTAAATTTAAATATCAACACATTAATATATGGCGATCCCAAATTAACACTACACAAAAATAGTCTCATCTTCAAAGCAATACACAATTTCATTGCTGAAAGCAAACGTTTTGACTGATAAAACTGTCCGCCTTCTCCTTTATTCTTCTTCTTTCTTTCTTCTAATCTCTATACAAATATTTGTATTTTGACAGGTTAAAAATACAATAGTTTTACGTTCTTCATCACTAAACGCACATTTTGTATTTTTCTCAACATGTCCATGTTGGCCAGTTAATACTTCAATTGCATAATGTAGGCAAAGGTCTTTATATAGGCTATACCTGTTGACCAATCCCATCTGTTAATATATAACCAGAAATAAATATTGTTTCAAGGGACACTCCTGAGTTTGCTGCAAGTTTTAAGGTGTTATCGACTAACAGACATTTTAACGATTGTAATTACATATTAAATATATTTTTCTGTATAACATATTAGTGGCTGTATATTAAACGTGTTTCTGATCTTTCTAAAATTTGTACTAGGTTGAATTTAATTTTATTTCCCAAAATATAATGTTTTCGTACGTACGAAATTATTTTAAGACAAAATTCAGTTTGGGCTTCTGACAAATTGAATATACAGACGCTGATATTCTAAACAAGAAAATATATGTAATATGTAAGTTTAATCGTAGACCTATTTTATTAGTCGGGAACATCTTACAATGCAGCAAACTCGGGAATATCCCTTTAAACCATAATAAACAGAAAGTGAAAGTAACAGAAAGACAGGAGCAGTGTTATAATCCGAAATCAGATCTTACTGTGTGACTGCCTTTGTTAGTACGTTTGACACGAACCGATGCCTACTGAAAAGCATCCGTGTTGGTTCTGGACAAGGACTGGATGTAGAGTCTGATGTCAGAAGAAACTGAAAGATAGTAGTGCTACTTAATCAGAGGCTTGGTTCACAAAGCTGTCATAAGCAATAATCCATCAACCTTGAAAGTCTTTTTGCATTCATTCATTGGGTTGTGGAGGCGGGTCGTAGCCCAGTGGTAAAGCGTTTGCCTGATGCGCGGTCAGTCTGGGATCGATCTCTGTCGGTGGGCCCATTGGGCTATTTATTGTTCCAGTCTATACACCACGACTGGTTTATCAAAGGCCGTGGTAAGTGTTGTCCTATCTGTGGGATGGTGCATGTAAAAGATCCCTTGCTACTAATGGAAAAATGTAGCGGGTTTCTCTCTAAGACTATTTGTCATCCACTAGTCGATTATTAATAAAACAATGTGCTCTAATGGTGTCGTTAAACAATACAGACATTTTTTTTTTGTTGGGTTGTGGAGCAAAGGTGGTGTATTTTCATCCCATAGACCATCAAACTGTCGGTGACCCTCACACTTTAAAATACACTCTGCAGGCCCTGCTGCTAGATGGCAAAGTTGAGAGAATTTGACGAATTAGGTCCATGGATCTTAATGTGACCCTCTGCCTTGAATGTTTCGTACAGCTAGCACGAGCTAGTATCATTTATTGTGACCATTTGGGAGGCGATGATAAAATATATTGAACTCAGCTGAAAATGCCCGAATCTGGATAACAACATTTATTCATTCATATTAGCATTACTACCAAACAGTTAGCCTATATAGGGTTGAAAACGAATCACTACGCATTTTTACATGGACTACAACTAATTTTGTGGGTAAAATGATGGAAATATGGTGAACACGTCTTAGATTAGCACATTTTCCCCGAATATCTATATTTGTTTGTCCGAATTTGAGGTTTTGCTCTAGCGCTAGAGTTACCCATGCCCTTGCCCCCTTTCTAGTGCGCTTATGTGTACATCAAAGACCCAGGTATCTAGTATACAATCTATATAGGAAAGTGCATATAAAACATCCATTTTGCTTTATCGGTAGTACTTAGATGAAAATGCTTTTACCCCATAATTTTAGAGGGGGTGTGCCAGTATTTCTGCCAGAAAGAAATGTTTGGGTATGGCGGTATGGAATTGAATGCAACCATAGTCAACAGGGTGTGTGGGGGGAGCTCCCTCAAAAAGAAAATGGGTTAAGTTTAGGCTTAGGGTTAAAAAAATCATACTGTAATGATAAGAGTAATTAATTTTGTCAAAAGGTTAACTTAAAAAAAAAACAATCTGCCAAAAAATATGGGTGCGGCGCCATACCCGTGTTACCCTCTGGGAGAAACCCTCGGTGGGGACCTGCCCCTTGCCGCTTGCCCCTTGCTAGTCCCCAACCTAATATTTATCTCACCTATCCTTCTCCAGTTCAGAATATCACCTATGAATATGAATAATGTTATTTAAACAGCTTTCAAGAAATCTTTGTAATTTCAGTTTGTGTATCAGTATTATTCTGTACTGAAAATAGGGGGCGGGACGTAGCCCAGTGGTAAAGCGTCCACTCGATGCGCGGTCGTTCTGGGATCGATCCCCGTCAGTGGACCCATTAGGCTATTTCTCGATCCAGCCAGTGCACCATGATTGGTATATCAAAGGTCGTGGTATGTACTACCCTGTCTGGGATGGTGCATATAAAAGATCCTTTGCTGCTAATCAAAAAGAGTAGCCCATGAAGTGGCGACAGCGGGTTTCCTCTCAATATTTGTGTGGTCCTTAAAGGGACATACCCTAGTTTTAGCCCATGAAAATGCACACTAAGTTTAGTAAATATACAAACCTGCAACACATTTGGATAAAGTTACAACTGAGTGAAATATGAGTTTGTGACTTTAAAATGGTGAAACACCCTCTAAAAATAGACTAAAACTCGACTCCGTAATAGTTACTTCTCAGACGCACGTGCGTTTTTAAACATATGAGAAATGCATTTTGCGATATTAAAAACACCAGAATCACCAAAAACATTTCGAATGTATGGAAATGCATAATATAAACAATAAAATCTAAGTAAAGTATGATTTCAGTAACGGCTCTAATAGTCAAAAATATGCCTTAGTGTTTAAAAACTAGAGTATGTCCCTTTAACCATATGTCCGACGCCATATAACCGTAAATAAGTGCGAGTGAGTGCATCGTTAAATAAAACATTTCCTTCCCTGTACTGATAACGGTTACGCAACAATAACAAAACAATGATTATTCTCCGATAACAAATCATAGTTTTATCTTTTTATCATATCATTGCACCAAACTTTGACTTGTGTACCCGATCTTTCCATCTATAATTATGATTGTGTCTTAGTCAAACGAGGCGGATTTGTATTTTAGCAAAAGCAATATGGCATCATTATCCACCAAAGTTGTGGTCATCGGCGGAGGAATCAGTGGTAATGTACTAAACTAACTATAACAGTAAAATGGGACGGTGTGTGTGTGGGGGGGGGGGGGGGGGGGGGTATTCAGGCATATAAGCGTATGGGCTCCCATTTTTTACCGGGGGGGGGGGCGCGGGGAGGCAGGCTGACTTTTGCCCGAATTAAATAAAATGCCCGAATTTAGATAACATTTATTCATATTAGTATCACTGCTAAACAGCTACACAGGGTTAGAAACGAATAACTACTCATTTTTATATGAATCACAACTAATTTTGCAGGTAGAATGATGGAAATACATGGTAAAAGGGTTTAGGTAAGCACATTTTTCCCAAATAAATATTATCCTTTTTGCCCGAATTTGAGGATTTGCGCCCCCCCCCCCCGTCTCGTACGCTTGTGGTACTAAACTAAATATAACTGCAGGCCCGTACGCGGGGGGGGGGGGGGGTGCGAGGGGTGAGTACGCACCCCCACCCCCCCCCCCCATAGTCTGCCGAGGTCCGTCAAATTTACTTCCCAGAATGCGGGAAAATGCATCTCCTGCATTCTAGATTTTAAAAAAATTGGGGGGGGGGCATGCCCCCAGGCACCCCTAGCAACTAGGTCGATTACGCCCCGCCCCCCTCCCCCCCCCCTATAAATTTTTGCGTACGGGTCTGTAACTGTAAAATGGGCGAGACATGGGAGTATTCAGTTGTGGAAGGAAGATATTTTTTTTGAAGTAATAATTTAGGCTTATACTAGTTATAGGGTTAAGGACTGCACGTGGCCGCCACTCCTTGGGTTGCTATTACGGGATTTATTAGCAGTAACTCGACTTGTATATCAAAGTTCGTGGTATGTGCTATCCTGTCGGTGGGATGGTGCATATAAAAGATCCCTTGCTGCATTACAAAAAAATGTATCGGGTTAATTAATCAATGTGCTCCAGTGGTGTCGTTAAACAAAACAAACTTTATTAGCAGCAAGGGGTCTTTTAGAAGCACTATCCCACAGATGGGATAGTACATACTACGACCCCAATTACACCAGTTGCGGAGCAGTGGCTAGAACGAGAAATAGCCCAATGCTTTTTCCGATCCTAGATCGTTCGCCCATCAGGCTAGCGCGCTACCACTGGGTTAATTTACGCACCGTCTCCGCGTGGAAAGGAAACCTTTGTAGTAGGATTTTGCTTTAAGGACCTGCACGAAGCGATCTTAGTGCCAAAATCACTTTAAGTGCCTATATAACTTATTCTTTTAATACCCAGGGAATAAAACCCTATTTTGTTTTCGAAAAATGGACCCTACGTGCTCTAAAAGGTTTGCAAACCTATATATATATATATATATATATATATATATATATATATATATATATATATATATATATATATATATATGATCACAACATAGGTGGACAACCTTGCCACAAGCAACTGGGAATTTGTAGATCGCTGTTAAATATGATTAATTTCATTTGAACTTTGTCCAAGGAATCCGATGGTGCAAACCGAATATTTTTAAAATGTGCACAACATGACCTCCCCCCCACCCCACACACACACACACACACCGCCCCCGATTATTTGTTAGGGGGTCAGCATAGCACCTCACTTGTATTTAGATTTATACTTCTGATGGTCGATATTTATATTTTCTGTATCGATTTATATCAATTTAAGGATGGCCAAATTCATCAAATAATTTTCAATGAATTTAGAAAATGTTTTTGGTTTTTACCTTCACTTTTTTCTTTCAAACTTGGTAATGGAAAAAAAAGAAGGTTAAACAAGATATACGCTACCACTAGCAGTTGTTTAAGGAACTCCTAAGATCAACTTTACATGCAATGCCCCTAATCCAGCTCCTAATGAATACACACCTTCTTTTTCACCTTGACAACAGACTCGGATTGTTCTAGCAATATGGAAGGTGAGAATGTTTCTCTAGAAATTGTCTTTTAAAGTCTGAACTAGGAACAGGTAGGCGTCAGATAAACTTGATAAAGTAGTATAAACAATGAAGGACTAAAATTGACACCGGCACAGCCTGGAGGAATGGAGGACACATGGATGCACTCATCAATGAAATGAGGATCTCCCAAATATGGTCGGCTTGAAACAGGCAGGATTCCTTGAAACACTTTACCAGATCCTATTATGATTTTGTTTTCTGCCAAAACCTTGATCAAAACATGAGTTACTTTTATGTAGAGATGAGAAATATTCAAAAGCTCTGAATCCCTGCTGTTTATTAATTATTAATGACTTTTGATTCGTTTCAACTCATTTTTGTGCTTATATCCAATTAAGGTTCAAGCACGCTGTCATGGGCACACACCTCAGCTATCTGAGCACAGTGGGCTAGTTGTTAGTTGATTAGTGGTTAGTGAGAGAGAAGAGGATGTAGTAGCTTTACACCTACCTATTGAGCCCTTAAGAACTCGCTCTGGTTTGGAGCCGGTACCGAGCTGCGAACTCTGTACCTACCAGCCTGTAGTCCGATGGCTTAACCACTACGCCACCGATACCAGTATGACTTTTGAATGAAAGGTTCCAATGGGTCTCTGAGTGGTGAAAAGCACACTAAAGTACCAGTGGATCATATCATGGAAGTAGGCTACCCATCAACAGATTCTCCTAGAAGGCCGGTGGTATGTCGAGTTTATGTTACTGTGCTCGGAGAGTGTTAATTTCCAGAAATACTGTATTTCAACACCTGAAATTACAACTTTTTTTTCGTGTGAGCAAAGTTAAAGTTTGTTTTGCTTAACGTAACACTGATTAATTAATCATCGGCTATGGGATGTCAAACATTTGGTAATTCTGATACGTAGTCATCAGTGGAAATCCGCTATATTTTTCCAGTAGCAACAAGGGATCTTTTATAAGCACTTTTCCACAGACAGGATAGCACATACCTCGGCCTTTGACCAGTTGTGGTGTACTGGTTGGAACGGGAAAAAATCTAATCAGCTGATTGAGTCCACCGAGGTGGTTCGATCAAGCGACGCAAGGACCTCAACCTCGATCATTGAACTGACAGTGCACCCCCACCCCCCACCCCCACCCCCCCACGCCCACCCCCCATACACTCACACATACACTTTCAAATACACTCATTTGGGGTCATGTTGGTCAGTATGAAAGATTTATGGTCCTGGGAAGACTCAACGCCAGTGATTGGTGGGAGGATTCATGAGTTTGTTATAACCGTACTTTTGACTTGGATTGTGCAGATATACGGTTTTGAAAGGTTAATGGTTTCGTCTTCCAGATTCCTCTAAGCATTCGCTGCACCAAGTGTTTAAATAACCATGCGTAAGATACGAAATTACCATACTGTCATTTAAAACATTCCTCCGTGTTCCATTGACTGTACCTTCGCCCAGATGGTAAGTTGAGTTAGGTGCAATAGATGTGTATAATTCGACAATTTCCAGGTCTGTCTGTTGACTACACCTTCGCCCGGATGGTAAGTTGAGTCCAGTAGTTGTATATTTTTATAATTTCCAGGTTTGTCTGTTGACTATACCTTAGCCCAGATGGTAAGTTGAGTCCAGTAGTTGTGTATTTGTTAATATCCAGGTTTGTCTGTTGACTATACATTCGCCCGGATGGTAAGTTGAGTCCAGTAGTTGTGTATTTTTGTAATTTCCAGGTATGTCTGTTGACTATACCTTCGCCCGGATGGTAAGTTGAGTCCAATAGTTGTGTATTTGTTAATATCCAGGTTTATCTGTCGACTATACCTTCACCCGGATGGTAAGTTGAGTCCAATAGTTGTGTAGTTTTATAATTTCCAGGTTTGTCTGTTGACTATACCTTCGCCCGGATGGTAAGTCGAGTCCAATAGTTGTGTATTTTTGTCATTTCCAGGTTTGTCTGTTGACTATACCTTCGCCCGGATGGTAAGTCGAGTCCAATAGTTGTGTATTTTTGTCATTTCCAGGTTTGTCTGTTGACTATACCTTCGCCCGGATGGTAAGTTGAGTCCAATAGTTGTGTATTTTTACCATTTCCAGGTTTGTCTGCTGCTCGGGTTCTTCAGGACGCTGGTGTGGATGTTGTTGTTCTCGAGGCCCAGGACAGAGTCGGTGGTCGAACTCACACCATTCAGGTGAGTAATATGTTGAGTCATGGAACTCACACTATTCATGTGAGTAATATGTTGAGTAATGGAGCTCACACCATTCAGGTGAGTAATCTGTTGAGTCATGGAACTCACACCATTCAGATGAGCAATCAATTGAGTCATTGAACTTAAAGCATTCAGGTGAGCAATCTGTTGAGTAATCTAACTCACACCATGCAGGTGAACAATCTGCTGAGTAATAGAACTAACACCATTCGGGTGAGTAATCTGTTGAGTCATCGAACTCGCACCATTCAGGTGAGCAATCTGTAGTCATCGAACTCACATCATTCAGGTGAGTAATCTGTTTTTTCATCAAACTCACGCTATTCAGGTAATATTTGATAGGAATACAGTCGCAGACGATCTGCAAAAGATTTGTTAGCAGACCATCTGCATCCAAGTTCCCATAAAACAGAAAACGAAATTTGGTCTGCGTCTGTCGACGGAAAATTACAGATTTTATGGCACCCTGACTTAAGCTGGTGACCGAGCTAATGCGACGTAGAGTACAATATTTGTTTTATTTGATGAGCACTACGGAGGTTATAGTGTTTAAATGTGTGTGTGTGTGTGTGTGTGTGTGTGTGTGTGTGTGTGTGTGTGTGTGTGTGTGTGTGTGTGTGTATATATATATATATATATATATATATATATATATATATATATATACTTCCGCTAACTTTGCTTGAACATAACTTGATGAAAACAAACCGGGGGAATAATTGTTATATATGCGTTTAAAGAGTGTTCCATGATGCATCGTTTGGTGCAAAAATCATGGACATAGGTTAAGAGAAACTGGGAGAAATTTTGACCAAGTGTGGGAGGGGTTAAAAAGAAAACCACCCACTTAATAACGGGTATGACGACCTCTTGAATTGACGACCACTGCAGTGCATTGCAGGCGCATAGAATTGACTAAAGTGTTGCTTTCTGCCTGTGGAATATTGTTCCATTCCTGAATGAGCGCTTGACGAAGTTCGTTGACGTTAGCAGGTGGGTTGGGACGACGCCTCAGTCGTCTGTCCAGACTATCCCAGACATGCTCGATGGGGTTGAGATCAGGACTTTTAGCGGGCCAGTCATCAATGAAATCAATGTTATTTGTCCTAAGAAAATTTACAGCGTCTCTAGCTGTATGAGAGGTGGCATTATCATTCTGAAAAATCGAGATGTTGGCGTTGTTATGGAACAGAGGAATGACGTGATGAGCGAGAATGTCATCGCGGTAACGTTGAGCATTTAAATTGCCATCAATGACGACTAGTGGTGAACGATAACCATGGGCAATGGCTGCCCAGACCATGACACAACCCCCACCCCCGAAACGATCTCGTTCAAGAACACAAGAGTCAGCATAGCGTTCATTTCACCTACGGTAGACGCGCACCCTGCCATCACCACGTTATAAAGAAAATCTGGATTCATTCGAAAAAAGAACGGTATTCCAGCATCGCCGTATCCAACGAGTGTGTACACGTGCCCAATTAAGACGATTTAGACGAGGACGTTGCGTTAAAACGCATCCGACGGCAGGACGTCGTGCATGTAAACCGTTCTCCCGCAGACGATTACGAACAGTTTGCCCACTGATTCGGTTATTATGAAGCCCAGGTGTGTTAGCAGCAGTAGCAGTGGCAGTTTGGAATCGATTGCGCAAATGCGTGTTCATGATATAGCGGTCTTGACCACGCGTTGTAACACGCGGACGTCCACGACGTGGCAAGTCGTTGGTGCTTCCTGTCGTTCGAAATCTTACGCGAAGATTTCGTATCGCTCGATTAGAACTCCCAACATGCCTTGCAACGTCTTCTGTCGACATGCCAGCATCAAGCATGCCAATCGGCCGTTCGCGTACATTATTGGGTATTCTTGGCATACTAAAAATGCTACAATGTAAAAAAAAACGTTAATTTTTTTTACACATTTTGAAGCGTTTTCGTTCACTTGACAACAATGTCAGTAAGACAAGTAAAACAAATTGACCGAATACTACACGGGACATGTCAAACCATGCATGCACGTGGAAATTGAATTTAACGTTGTCGACGATTAACAGTGCAAAAATAATCGATAAAATTCATGAATCCTGATAATACAGCTCAAGGCTAATACTATCTATATAATTTCATTACACAATGAATTCTTTAACACAACAATACTATATGTACAAATAGGAAGTTTCTTTTTTTGTTCAATATATATATATATATATATATATAGTCTATAGTATAGACGTAGTCCATTATATATATATATATTTCAGAGCATCCACATTTTAGAGGCATTGGAAGATGCCGTCAATACGAGCGGCCACTATTAGTTCGCTTTTCAACTAATAATCAGTGTATGTGTGGGTAGGTTGGGGTGGGGGTGGGGCGATGTAAACCTTCAGGTATTGGGAGACAGTGACCCTGGCCTCCCCTCATCCAACGCGTGTGCATTTTCAGAGATAATCCCCCACCCTCATAATAGACCGACTTCAGAATGAGATCCCTTACGCCTTTATAGACGTAGTATTTTAGCTCGAGTCACCTCCAGCACTGCTCCTTATTGATATTGATCCACATGTCATTATCAGTAAGAGATAGGGCTGGAGGTGACTTGAGCTAGCAATAGGTCTGTGTTTGACATCAAACTGTCTGTAGATTAAACTGTGCGCTGGAATGTCCTGAAACAAATATATCTTTTCTGTCAAATAGTAATAAAGTGCATGTATGTTGTATAAAATTAATCTGTATTATGTTTAATTTAGGATGCATCGCATGGTTCAGTCGATCTTGGTGGGGCCTATTTCGGTTCCGGACAGAATCGCGTGTTTCGACTGGCCAAAGAGCTGGGGCTGGAATTCTACAATGTTAACGAGAAAGAGAAGACGGTGCTTAGTTTACAGGTATGTGGAGTACGTATACTTTAAACCACCCATCCATCCATTCATCCATCCATCCATCCATTATTCATATATCATCCATCCATCCATCCGTCCATCCATCCATCCATCCGTCCATTATTCATATATCATCCATCCATTCATTCATCCATTCATCCTTTATTCATATATCATCCATCCATCCATCCATCCCATCTCATCCCATCCAACCACCCAAAAATCCATCCATCCATTCATCCACCCATCCATCCATCCATCCATCCACCCATACATCCGTCTATCCATCCATCCATCCATCCACCCATACATCCATCTATCCATCCATCCATCCATCCATCCACCCATCCATCCATCCATCCATCCATCCATCCATCCATCCAATGCCAAGTGGGACGTAACACTTTTGACGTCACACGATGACGTCATCAATTTGCACACTACAACCGTACAGGGACGTCAACGAAACGAGATGAGTGATATAAATTAAGATCGATTATGGGTAATAAATAGGATATTAAACTCGCTACCATTCCATATCATGTTTATGTCCCTCGTGAAATAATTTTCATTGTGCTAAAGCTCGTGACAACTGAAAATTATTTCACTCGGGACATAAACATGATACGAAATGGAAGCTCGTTTAATATCCTATAAGTATCAACTGGACTGTACTGGACAATTTGTGATACTCGTACTGGACAATTTGTGATACTCATACTGGACAATCTGTGTCATTTTGTCATGTGTTTTGTTGTAGGGCTCATGGAGTTCCTACTCCGGGTCTGTTCCGCCACTGGGAAACCCTATAGCTCTTCTGGACCTAAACAATGTGATGCGCACATTGGACAAAATGGCATTGCAGGTTAGTGTGTTTCATTGTCTCTGGCGGCGGCGAGATTTAGGCGCCAGTCTGATTAAAATTAGCTCCACTGGTTAATAACTATATATTACCAGTAGACCTAGAGCTGATTTCAGTCAGATTGGAATTAGCGTTTGTCTGAGTGCTTCGGTAGTAGGATCGAATATTCTCGGAGGATCCGTTGGATTTTGCCCAGTTCCAAACAGTGCCCTGCGACTAGTATATCAACGGTTATGGTATGTGCTGTCCTGTCTGTGGGAAAGTGCATATAGATGACCCTTTGCTACTAATGGTATAAAAGTAGTAGGTTTTTTCCTTAAGATTAATGGACGGTTTGCTTTGAAGATTACCAAATGTTTGACATCCAGAAACCCATTGATTAATACATATGCTTTCGTGGTGTCATTAAACAAAACAAACATTAAATTCCTTATCTTTATTAGATACACTCTTGTACTATTATATACTTTATCAAACTAAATAATGTGTACTCTGTATATGAAAATATATTAGCTTGAGTTGCAAATGACGACTTTGACATGTCATTCCAAATGGTACCAAATACTACAAGCAATTGATTTTTAGTTATTAGTGATATTGATTGAATTTTTAAATTATGTAACAAAATCATCCAAGGGCCCGTGTTTATAAAGCTTAAGAGTCAAAACCTAAATATCTAGTGTCGTCACACGCATGGCTAATAATATTATAATACTATAACAGATAATATTATACGAGCGTGTGTGTCGTGCTGATATTACGAAACGAGTGTCAGAGTTTTTGTATTGCCCGAACGGGAGCGAGGGTAATACATAAATCCTGACACACGTTTAGTAAAATCAGTACAACACACACGCGAGTGTAATAATTTATTTATTTTCCATATTATTATTGTTATTTTTAAAAATAAATAACAAGGGCCGTCTCAAAATATTACAACCACAACTAGAAGGAAACTGCATCATAGTTCACCTGCACAGTCTGAGCTAGCATTGGGTAAGCAACGTCTTGTTATGTCATAACACTTGTTATTACACGTCGTGTGCTTCGTATGATGTTTTATTGACTCAGTTATGTTGAACCATGTGGATAATAAAATCTATTAGAGTCTTGAGTCTAGACTCAATGTTTTATAAGCACCAGGCCTGAGTATGAATTTTTTTTTAAATCTTGTACAGGGCAAGCGTCAAAATAACCATTATACATCAAAATAGCTATAGTTAAAAATGTTCTCAAGGCTTGTGCTTAAAAGACCTTAGACTGAAAATACTAATAAAATCTGAGACTGACACCATGGCAGCGCCACATAAATTGTATGCGCTTAGTTTGTTATGTTTTATAAGCACGTTCAGGGGCGTAGCGTGAGCTGGTCCTGGGGAGTGGGTGTTAGAATATGAACCAAGTGGACCTATTCTATTTTGTTTTTGTACCACCAGAAACTCCATATGTATAAACCTGTATGTTTTAGTTCTGAAAGCGGACCCCATTTGCTTCAGCGGGGGAGGGGGGGGGGGGGGTCGTTCGAACCCCCCCCCCCCCCCCCCCCCCCCCCAGCCTACGCCCCTGACGTTAAACAATATTGCTTTCCTTTCCTGTAACAGGTTCCTATAGATTCACCGTGGAAAGCGAAGCAGGCCTTACAGTGGGATTCCATGAGCGTCAAGGAATTTGTTCATTCAATAGCATGGACAAGGTTATAGTTTAACTTTTTAAAGAACAGTATTTTGGTCTTTATGTTATGTGGACTCAAGTTTAAAATTAGAAAATAATAGTATGGTACACGTTATCTCCTTTAATGGTTTTAATTCTAAAGGTTATAACAAATTCAATATACTTTTGATTTGAAGATTCAATATTTTTAATTTGAAGATTCAATGCTATTAATTTGAAGATTCAGTGTTATTGATTTCAAGATTTAATGCTTTAATTTGAAGATTGAATACATTGATTAGAAGATTTAGTATTTTGATTTGAGATACAATATTTTGATTTGAAGATTCAATACTTTGATTTGAAATTTCAATGCTTTTCATTTCAAGATTCGATACTTTGATTTGAAGATTTGATACTTTGATTTGAATATTCAATACTTTGATTTGAGAGAGAGAGAGAGAGAGAGAGAGAGAGAGAGAGAGAGAGAGAGAGAGAGAGAGAGAGAGAGAGAGAGAGAGAGAGAGAGAGAGAGACTTTAAAATGCCTCGATACCACTTTCGGGCATGTCCATCCCGGGCCCGGCCACTGGATAGCCAGTGGTCTGGTCCGGGACCGAGTTTGATTTGAAAATGCAATTGAATCAGGGCAAATTAGGGCTTTGGCCTAAGATCTATTTTCAAAGACTAATACTATGATCACATAAAATGTGACTAAAGCCACGTCTAAAGCCAGTTGTTTAACGTCATCTTAAAAGTAAATTGGTTTATCAGCAACTATTTTTATTTTTAGTTAATTATACTTATATTTTATGAAAAGAACAAAATTGTATTGCTATTATTATTATTATTATTATTATTAAGAGACATTCCTGAGTTTGCTGCAATTTTTAAGATGTCATCGACTAACAGATACTTTTTAACGATTGTAATTACATATCAAATATATTTTTCTGCATAAAATATTAGTGGCTGTATATTAAACGTGTTATTTTATTTCCTAAAATATAATTTCTTTCGTACGTACGAAATTATTTGAAGACAAAATCCAGATTGGGCTTCTTACAAATATTAAGACGACGAGAAACACATTGAATATACAGACACTGATATTCTAAACCAGAAAATATATTTAATATGTAAGTTTAATCGTAGAAATATGTTATTAGTCGGAAACATCTTACAATGCAGCAAACTCAGGAATGCCCCTTTATTATTATTATTATTATTATTATTATTACTATTATTATTATCAGAGAGACAGTGGAGTTGATTCAAGTATATGTGAGAGATATATTTGCAGCAGAAATGCACGAAGTTTCTTTATTGTGTTTTTTGTGGACTATCCATTCTGGTCATGGCATCACTCGACTAACCACAATTACTGATGGAGCTCAGGTACATTAATAGAGATTATTATACAAGCTTTTGTGTTGTACTGATTTTACGAAACGAGTGTCAGGATTTTTTTTATTGCCCGAGCGAGAGCGAGGGTAATACATGAATTCTGACACGAGTTTCGTAAAATCAGTACGACTCGCACGCGAGTGTAATAATTTCTTTATTATCCATATTATTATTGTTGTTTTCTTTATGAATAACATGACCCAACTCAAAATGTTTCAGCCACAACATGACGTCATATTTCAAATGCACAGTCTGAGCTATAGAACTGGGGAAGCAACATCATGTTATGAGGTCGCTTCCCAAAATTACGTCATTACACTTGTTATTACACGTGTGCTTCGTGTGATTATTATTAACTCGGTTATGTTGAACCATATGGATAATAAACATGTTTACACCACAGTCATGACGAATAAAAAACAGTATAATAGTAAGATCCAATCAAATAATCGCTTACAGCCAGGTGGATCATATTCCCTGAATAGTACCAGAAGGTACTGAAAGCCTTCTATGTAATAAATTGCAATCATTATGCGATCTCAATATTATGCTGAATATTTTGTTTGGTTCTTCAAGTTTAAATCTGTACGTATTGAACATTAATACAGTTTATAATGTTCTAGGAGAAGAAAATGTTTGGTGGAAGTCAGCAGATGTCTGAGGGAATGGCGCGTCTCCTTGGTGACGCTGTGCATCTGAACAGTGCCGTTGTGAACGTCACCGAGACAGACACTGGTGTTGTCGTCTCAGACTCTAATAACACAAACTACGAGGTATTACTATACAAAGGCCATTCACTGATAAACTGTCAGGGAATATCGCGCAACCCTAGGTTACACACCAGCAATAATTACTCCATTCCAGTTCAAAACAACTTCTATGTCAGAATACATTCTGTGAAAAATATAACAACACCAAGAGCGTAACGTGCTACTAGTTTTAGGGAGTTCTCTCACTTAAAGGGACATTCCTGAGTTTGCTGCAATTTTTAAGATGTTATCAACTAACAGAGATTTTTAACGACTGTAATTGCATATCAAATATATTTTCCTACATAAAATATTAGTGGCTGTATATTAAACGTATTTCTGATCGTTCTAATATCTGTACTAGTTTAAATTTCATTTTATTTTCTAATATATGTTGTTTTCGTACGTACGAAATTATTTCAAGACAAAATCCGGTTTGGGCTACTTACAAATATTAAGACGACCAGAACCACATTGAACATACAGACACTGATATTCTAAACAAGAAAATATGTTTAATATGTAATTTTAATCGTAGAACTATTTTATTAGTCGGAAACATCTTACAATGCAGTAAACTCAGGAATGTCCCTTTAACAACTACCGTGCAAAAACAAATCAACGTAGGTTGCCTACGAAAAGTTTCAGTTAGCCACCCTCATGCCAGAACACCCCATCATGTTGCTGTGATGCATTTGGCAGAATGCGTCTTGCACAGTTGGTATTAAATATTACAAGTGATTTCAAACCAGTAGAGTATTTAAATACTACTACAGGGGTCAAACTACTTGTAATCATCAAAGAAAGATTTCAAAAGGCTTTTCAGAATTTTGTGTTATTTTTATGAGGCATTATTAGATGGTATTGCGCCTTTGTCTTCCTCCTACATAGCCCCCCGTGTCTCTCTCTCTATCTCTCTCTCTGTTTATATTTCTCTCTCTCTCCCTCTCTCTCTCTCTCTCTCTCTCTCTCTCTCTCTCTCTCTCTCTGTTTATATTTCTCTCTCTCTCTCTCTGTTTATATTTCTCTCTCTCCCTCTCTCTCTTTCTCTCTCTGTTTCTCTCTCTCTCTCTCTCTCTCTCTCTCTCTCTCTCTCTCTGTTTATATTTCTCTCTCCCTCTCTCTCTCTCTGTGTTTATATTTCTCTGTCTCTCCCTCCCTCTCTCTCTCTCTGTTTATATCTTTTCTCTCTCTCTCTCTCTCTCTCTCTCTCTCTCTCTCTCTCTCTCTCTCTCTCTGCTTCTTTCTCTGATTCATCAGTTAATTTCTACAAACTGTTTCAGTGTGACTTCGTGGTGAGTGCTGTCCCGTTGGCTCTTCTCAACAGAATAAGCTTCAAACCTCCAATACCAGGCCTCAAACTACAACTAATTCAAAGAATACCTATGGGATCAGTAATCAAGGCTAACATATATTACGAAACAGCATTTTGGAAAGATCTAGGTAAGAGATATTCAATACACAATCATACACTAACATTAATACACATAAAGCTATACTGTACAGCAAAAGAAATGTGAATAGTTTGGTGTACATATTATATTATTTTTCATGATACAATTAAATTGGTATGTAGACTGTTAAAATGAGCCAAAAATGCTCAATAGATACTGAACATTTTAAAATACATGATACGCCATCAACAAATTTAATGGCCTGCAAATTCCATTCCAGTTCAACAAACAAACAAACAAACACTCCCCAAAACAAAATCCCCAAAACAACAACAAAACAAAACAATAAAAAAGACAAAAAAAAGACACAAAATTGATTGACTGATTGATTGATTGATTGATTGGTTGGTTGGTTGACGGGCAAGCTTGCTGGATAACTGGCTGGCTGGCTGGTTGCTTGGTAGGTTGGCTGGTTGGCTGGCTGACGGGCAAGCTTGCTGGATAACTGGTTGGCTGGCTGGCTGGTTGCTTGGTAGGTTGGCTGGTTGGTTGGTTGGTTGGCTGGCTGGCGGGTAAGCTTGCTGAATAACCGGCTGGCTGGCTGGCTGGCTGGTTGCTTGGTAGGTTGGCTGGTTGGTTGGTTGGTTGGTTGGTTGGCTGGCTGGCGTGCAAGCTTGCTGGATAACTGGCTGGTTGGCTGGTTGCTTGGTAGGTTGGCTGATTGGTTGGTTGGTTGGCTGGCTGGCGGGCAAGCTTGCTGGATAACTGGCTAGCTGGTTGTTTGGTAGGTTGGTTGGTTGGTTGGTTGGTTGATTGATTGATTGATTGATTGATTGATTGATTGATTAAAGTTGTAGGTGTAAACTCTCACCCTGCTTGCAGGTTTCTGTGGCAGTGTTATATCTGACAACGGGCCTGTGGGTTACTGCGTGGACGACACGAAACCGGACGGGTCACACCCATCACTGATGACTTTCATACTGGCAGACAAGAGTAGAGACATGGCGAGCCTCACACCTGAACAACGGTACGTGTGAGTTAACAGGGACATACCTACCGGTAGTCTGAAATAAGGGGCGGGGCAGTGAAAAACAACCTGGGTGTATAACAGTTCTATAAACTAATTAATTAATGGCAGACAAGAGTAAAGACATGGCTAACCTCACCTCTGAACAATGGTACGTGTGAGGGTCATTTTCCCGGTGTGAAATTGTTTACTTGTTATTGGGTTGGGGTTTTGGATTTTTTTTTTTTTTTTTTTGGGGGGGGGGGGGGGGGGTCTTCTTCTTTTTTTTAGGGGAGGGGGTGTTGTGTTTTGGATTTTTTTTTTTTTTTTTGATGGGTATTTTTTTTGGGGGGGGGGTTCCTTTGGTGGATTTTCACTCCAGTAATCCAGTAAGTAGACATTTGAAAAAAAAATCTATTCTATGATTATCAATAACTGTGTTTCCATATGATCGGTATGATGTGTGGTAACCGCGCAGTTAAAATCAGTCTGCTCTGCGCACACTGAAATGAGGTGATAGTGATAATGATGGCAAAGTATCAGGGCATAGTAATATATGATTTTCTCCAGCTAGACAAAAAGTAGCTCGAGTCACACACACATACACACACACACACACACACACAGAGAGAGAGAGAGAGAGAGAGAGAGAGAGAGAGAGAGAGAGAGAGAGAGAGAGAGAGAGAGAGAGAGAGAGAGACAGCTCTCCCCTTATTGATACTGATATTTAAAGGAAGACTAGAGATATCTTTATGTACTGCTTTGGCAGTCGTCAATAACCAAATGGTCGCAACCTACTGTGTCTAAAATACACAGTTTTCCCCTAAATCTGATGCCACAGACCTTTAGTTTGATTATTCTCGAGTCCAGTCATGACATTAAACCGAGTGTTTTATTAGAACTTCTTCTTTTTCTTCTTCTTCTTCTTCTTCGTCGTCGTCTTCTTCTTCTCTTTCCCAAACTGCACCAATAGTCCAGTCTGTAGTATGTAATGAGCTGTCTTTTCCAGTTATCCTCTGTCACCATAGAACTTGGTGTGTAAGGAAGTCTCTTTCCCAAACTACACCTGTAGTCCAGTCTGTAGGATGAAATGAGCTGTCTTTTCCAGTTCTTCTCTGTCACCATAGAACTTGGTAGGGAAGTCTCTTTCCCAAACTACACCTGTAGTCCAGTATATAGTATGAAATGAGCTGTCTTTTCCAGTTCTCTGTCACAATAGAGCTTGGTGTTTAACGATGTATCTTTCCCAAACTACACCTGTAGTCCAGTATGTAGTATGAAATGAGCTGTCTTTTCCAATTCTGTCACAATAGAGCTTGCTGTGTAGGGAAGTCTCTTTCCAAAAACTACACCAATAATCTAGTCTGTAGGATGAAATCAGCTATCTTTTCCAGTTCTCCTCTGTCACAATAGAGCTTGGTGTGTAGGGAAGTCTCTTTCCCAAACTACACCAATAGTCCAGTATGTAGTATGAAATGAGCTGTCTTTTCCAGTTCTCTGTCACAATAGAGATTGGTGTGTTAGGACGTCTCTTTCCCAAACTACACCTGTAGTCCAGTCTGTAGTATGAAATGAGCTGTCTTTTCCAGTTCTCTGTCACAATAGAGATTGGTGTGTTAGGACGTCTCTTTCCCAAACTACACCTGTAGTCCAGTCTGTAGTATGAAATGAGCTGTCTGTTCCAGTTCTCTGTCACAATAGAGCTTGCTGTGTAGGGAAGTCTCTTTCCCAACCTACACCAATAGTCCGGTCTGTCGTATGAAATGAGCCGTCTTTCCCAAACTGCACTACTTTTTATAAAGAAATGAAACACTATACAAATTAAACCCAGAGATGTGTATGCTATTTTTTGGAGCAAAAAAAAAAGTGAGATTCTCGGGGGTAGGAGGGGGCAACGGATTGTTCTTTTTAGCTTGAGCACCTCTGTAGGCTGTGCTCCGATGTTTGGTCTTTCAGACCTTAGCTGCAAATTGGTGAAAGTGTTAGATTGGACTTTATTTTAACATGTATTTGAGGGTTCCTGGGTTTTTTATTGTATGTTTGGCCGTGCAAAACTGAACTGAATATTACTGTACACGAAAATTGCTTATCATATGCACACATTTTTACTTACTTTCTTACAGAAAACAAGCATTGTGTCAACACTTTACTACACTTTTCAAGAGTGAGAAGTTTCTAGAGGTAACGTTCTTTATAGTTGAGCTACCCTAATGGTTTTGAAAAATTTTGTGATGTAGGTCTAAGAACAATGAAGTCACAGTAGCTCCTATTAAGAATTAATAAATGGATAAGTATTTCGATATTCTATCCAAGATCAGAAGCGATATCTTCTCCAGAATTTGTAACATTAATATGATATATCCCATCCAGGAAATTGATACTATATATCCTATTAACAAAGTCCAAAATTAAAGTAGCCCAATTCCTGTGTCTATACACAAACTTCAAAGTTCTATATCTGTGCGCCGTATGGTTTCTTGATAGTATATGTAATTCCGAATTTAACTACAGACTCCTTGTAATAGCTATTTCTCGCTCCAGCCAGTGCACCACTACTGGTATATCAAAGGTCGTGGTCAATGATATCCAGTCTATGGGATGGTGCATATAAAAGATCCCTTGCTGCTAATCGAAAAGAGTAGCCCATGAAGCGGTGGCAGCCGGTTTCCTCCCTCAATATCTGTGTGATCCTTAACCATATGTCCGACGCCATATAACCGTAAATAAAATGTGTTGAGTGCGTCATTAAATAAAACAGTTCCTTCCTTACAACAAGATGTACATAGAATATAAATATATACTGATAGCAGTGTTCACAGAGTAGCCTAGATTATTATGAGAAATAAATGCGCAGAGTCATCAATACATGTGTCCATTGTTGTTTAAATCTATAACCTTAGGAATAGTTTATATTTGTCTTTCGGATTTGTTTGTTTCCATTTTGCTTTTTTATTTCAGCCTATTGGTTACATTGAGAAGAACTGGATGAATGACGAATTTTCCGGTGGATGTTATGTCAGTAATTTCCCACCTGGAGTCTTGACCAAATATGGCAGGTCCGTCTTGTTACCGTCTACTTCAACTGACGCATGCATTGTGCCATTGTTTTTCTTGATCTGAACATTATATGTCGAAGTTTCAAAAAGTATACCTAAACTTACATATGGAGCTAATTTTTCGTACAGAAGCTCACGAACGTTAACACTCGAATTTGGCTTTCATCTTGCGTTCTCACATAGCTGTATCAGACGTAGATTAGGTGGGGAAAGGGAGGGCCAGGCGTGATATTAATGTTATGTAGATCAGGGGTGTTGATTAACAAGACTCCTCACTTTATACAAAGAAAAATGTATAATACCTGCCTTGGAGCCGGTGCTGTGATGCGAACCCAGAACTACTCCCTTAAGGCCAATATTGTAACTACAAAACTTCATTTTTTGTTTTTAAACAACATTTATTCAAATAAATGAAGTGGATCGGCAAACAGGCGATAAGCCTATATAAATGCCTCTCCACTACAATACTTGATAGCGAAGGACCTGCCTCAGGTATAACAGCCAGTACGACCAATCAGTAATTTGTTGGAACAATAATTATCTTTCAATCAAATACTGCAACTTCTTAATACGATGTCCTGCGTCTTTGTAGTATCAAAAATATAACGTCACACGGTCACATGACAATGTGTGCACATATTATATAACTATGTTCCTGATTAAATTTGTGTTTATCTAGATATTTTTATATGCACATGCACATAGTATACCACAACCGTTGATGTATCAAGCATGAGGTACTGGTTTGAAAGAAAAACAACCGAGGACGATGGATCCAGGTCAGGTCAGGTGAAAGGGTTTAACATGCACATTCAGAGCAAGCTGTTGTAGTGTATGCCTGCCATGGATGCAGGTGTCAAATTAGCCATCGGGCATGGCAATAGTAGTTATTTACTAGCCCAACATTGAATACCAGTAGCCATTGGAGTGGAGTTACCATAATCTAGAAGCCCTATGTACGGTAATATTTACACGGTTAACTGGAGATTTCGTTTATCCAGAGAGCTTCGTAAACCCGCTGGTCGGACACACTTCGCGGGAACCGAGACTGCTTCAGAGTGGATGGGGTACATGGAAGGAGCCATTCAAGCTGGGGAGAGAGCGGCAAGAGAAGTGAGACACATTTAACTTTTAATGTATTTTTTTAATCGGAGTTTTACACAAGCTGCCCTGGGCACAAACATTGGCTACCTGGTTTCTCTGTTCAGAACAGGATTTAATGACAGATCTCACTCCCGGCTGACGGCACGTTGGAGGGGAGTGGGGGTGGGGGTGAAGGTGGTGGTGGAGGTTGGGGGGGGGGGGGGAGACAATAAATGGTTACGTCGGGCCATACTTAATTAAAGCTACAGTGTCTGGAATATTTTTATTATTTAAGCATTTAGAATAGAAAGAAAGAAGTGTTTTATTTAACGACGCACTCAACACATTTTATTTACGGTTATATGGCGTTCAGACATATGGTTAAGGACCACACAGATTTTGAGAGGAAACCCGCTGTCGCCACTACATGGGCTACTCTTCCGATTGGCAGCAAGGGATCTTTTATTTGCGCTTCCCACAGGCAGGATAGCACAAACCATGGTCTTTGTTGAACCAGTTATGGATCACTGGTCGGTGTAAGTGGTTTACACCTACCCATTGAGCCTTGCGGAGCACTCACTCAGGGTTTGGAGTCGGTATCTGGATTAAAAAATCCCATGCCTCGACTGGGATCCGAACCCAGTACCTACCAGCCTGTAGACCGATGGCCTGCCACGACGCCACCGAGGCCGGCCATTTAGAATAGATGATCCAGTTCTATTTGGTACATAAAAGGCCCACCACATCGCTATAGTTTCGCAATGCTCGCTTATCTACATTATCTAGGTCAACTGCAAACCCAATGGCCAGCTTGTTTTTCTTCAATTAGCGGGACGCCAGTAGAACTGGGAATTTACGCGATTTGTGCAGGCGCTGAGCTTCTCACGTGATTTTGAACAAATTTAACTGTCTTGATTGAGGGGTCGTCTCACATCTCCAAAATATATTTATATCCATAGAGGTATGGTACAATACCTTTCCAGGGGTCGGTGGGGGATTTGCCTTGAAACGCTCTAGGGGTAGAGGAAGAGAGCGGTATGTTCGATATACGTAACATTTATGGAGACTATATGTTATTTCTATTCATTACTTAGACCTAAAAATGTGGTGTGTTTTTTTAATGCGCGGTCGGTCTAGGGTCGATCCCCATCTTCGGGATTGTTCCAGCCAGTGCGCCATGACTGGTATATAAAAGGCCATGGTATGTGATATCCTGTCTGTGGGATGGTGCATATAAATGATCCCTTGTTAAAAAAAATTAAAAAATTAAAATGTAGCGAGTTTCCAAGGCGCGTGTGCAGGGATTTCAGCGGGGTTGGGGATTTTAGACTGCGTTGAGCGAAGTTTATATGGGGCCATGTTTCCCCAGAAAATATATTTCAATTTTTTTTAATCTTGGTCAGGGAAGAGTTTCGACCCCCAATACCCTCCCCCCTGCACATGCGCCCGTTTCCTCTCTTAGCCTATATGTCAAAATTACCAAACATTTGACATCCAAAAGCAGATGATTATTAAATCAATATGCTCTAACACTGATGTCGTTAAACAAACCAAACTAACTTTACCCTTTCCAAACGAAATAATATTTATTTGAATTTGTCTATTTTACCACACGTAAAATTTAAAAGTGAAAACGGTCATTTTCTACTTTAGTATATTTTATTAAAAATATATACCAGGGCCGTACCCTGACCAAAATCCATGGGGGGGGGGGGGGGGGGGGGCACTAAATTTTATAAATAATTTTTAACATACTATAAAGATTAAACATTTCTATGCTATTACTGGAGATATATAAAAAAAAAAAAAGGACAAGATTCTCGGGGGGGGGGGCAGCTGCCCCCCTCCCCCCCCCCCCCCGAGGGTACGGCCCTGTATACATGATCAATGTGTTATACAAACTAAACTTTGAAAGTTCTACTAACACTTTATAAAATATTAATTCTTAAATAGGAAGGTACGATTGTCGATAGTACGTTGTCAAGATCAAAACCGGTTTTAACGAAAGAATAGTACGTATCCTCAACCAAACGTTCTTTGTACAGTGCAAGAATTCTCATTTCATTTTTTGAGACGAACCCTACAATTTCAAATCCGCAAACGCACCTGTTAACTGAAATTGACAACAGGCTGTCGTTTGTGATTTACCGAGCAATGGCCGCACAGGCGACGAATCGGGCGTATGCTTTTGACGTTCTCCGTTTATAGCGAACACACACGAATTTTTTTAAAGTGCAGTTGAACTTTTATTTCATATTTGTGCATGATATTATATGGTAACCAGACACTGTAACTTTAAGACACGCACACAATAATTAACGTCCTGCAGATTCTAAGCAAGGACTATCGCTTTTTAGTTGGCCAACACTCCCATCATGCCACTCCTTTGACTACGGGCCTGGTTAATGGTTTGTGAGTTTGGTTTATTTAACGACACCACTGGAGCACATTGATTAATTAATCATCGGCTAATGGATGTCAAACATTTGGCAATTCTGACTCGTAGTAATCAGAGGAAACCCGCTAAATGTTTTTCTAATGCAGCAAGGGATCTTTTATATGCACTTTCCCACACACAGGAAAGCACATACCACGGCCTTTTTCCAGTTGTGGTGCACTGGTTGGAATGAGAAAAAAAAACAATCAGCTGAATGGATCGACTGAGGTGGTTTGTATCCTGTGACGCAAGCACCTCGAGCGAGCACTCAACCCACTGAGCTAAATCCCGACCCTTGGCCCTGGTTTGCGAGATTGAGATGTTGGTCTAGTACGGTTTGCATTTCCTTGCTGAGCTGTTAAAATTTACTGAGAACCCAGTGCCTTCCAGTCTAGACGTACTATCAATCCACTGCTCCACGGAGGCTGGAGTGAGCGAGTACCTGAACAGAGTTAGCAATTATACGAAAAAAATGTATATCACGAATTAAAGTAAAAACTGAGTGCTACAAACATTAGTGTACGACCGCAAACACATTCAATATACAGACACTGGTATTCTAAACAAGAAAATGTATTTAGTATAAAATAGTAGTCGCCAACAAAGCTCTATTATCTCAAACATCTTACAATGGCTGCAAACTCGAGACAGTCCCTTTAAGAAAAACAGGCTTCGTAAATCCAGCCCTATATTTTACATACATTTCAGGTGTTGTACAGACTTGGTCTGATCGAAGAGACGGAGATTTGGCGGAGTGAACCAGACTGTGATGACTATCCAATGGTGAACAGCTGGATAGAAAACAGCCTGCCATCCGTAACCACGTTCTTCACCACTCTGGGCTTCGTGGCAGCTTCGGCAGCAGTGGGACTTCTTGTATACCAACATTTTTAATGAGGAACCAACACTTTTAATAAGGAAACAATATTTTTAATGAGGAAGCAATGGAGGTATTCAGGACGTTTTGTATATCAAATTTTTTTTAATGAGAAAACAATGGAGGTGTTCAGACTTCTTGTATACGAACATTTTTAATGAGGAAACAATGGAGGTGTTCTAAACCCACTGGTGTGGAGGCTACCAGGCTAAGATGGTTCGACAAAAAATATTCCAAGAATGCATACGACATGTCATTCCACCATCGGCTTACATTTTAGTCCCATACTGGTCGGTCCAACCGGATTTTAGGTATTGTCTCCGTCCTCCTGTCCGTCTGTCCCACATAAGTTTTTTTTAACTCTTGTTGGCACTGCCTCAAGATATTGCGATGAAATTTTGTATGTAGTTTTATGATGTAGAGTTACAGATCACGTTTGACTTTCATGGGGATTTACCCATTTTTGACAGAGTTAAGATCTGGGGTCTAATTCACAAAGGTCTCTTAGGCTCTGTTAGACAACAACGCATCCTCTTTTCAAGTATTTTTGCATTGCAATGCGAGATCGCAAAGTTGCGAGAGTTTAGTGAATTAGGCCCCAGATAAAATTTGACTTTCATAGGAATTTATTCAAGGGCAGTAACTCTGTCAAACGTGGAATGTATCTGACATAGTTATGGCCCTTGATCAATCGGAGATATGGACATGCTTGTTTTTAATACGATAGATGACGACACCATCTGCACATCGAATGAAGACCGTCTGCAATTTTTTCAACACTCTACAGCAATTTTAAATGATAAAATGCCCGCAGGAACCATATAAAGGAAGGAAATGATTTATTTAACGACGCACTCAACACATTTTATGTATGGTTATATGGCGTCGGACAAATGGTTAAGGACCACACAGATATTGAGACAGGAAACCCGCTGTCACCACTTCGTGGGCTACTCTTTTCGATTAACAGCAAGGGATCTTTTATATGCACAATCCCACAGACAGGATAACACATACCACGGCCTTTGATATACCAGTCGTGAACCAGGTAAAGGGGCATGTGTCCCCAACTGGAAAATCACATTTACTTGTTTGAAAACAAATGTAACAGTTCAAACTGGACATTTATTACCCAAAACATTGCTATTTTGTTTGTTTAATGGTTGTAAATTGTATTGAGCCAAACTTTATTTAACAATTTAGAATAAATCTCCATAGAACCGTATGAATGATGCTGAGAGGATGGGTCAAGGCAAATTTGGTTTACAGTATTTCCTCTAATAAGCGCCAGCCTCCAATAAGCGCAGGATCTGCGGGCGCTTATTTTAGAGGAAATACAGTAAACCAACTTTGCATTGACCCATCCTCTCAAAGAAAGAAAGAAATGTTTTATTTAACGACGCACTCAACACATTTTATTTACGGTTATATGGCGTCAGACATATGGTTAAGGACCACACAGATTTTGAGAGGAAACCCGCTGTCGCCACATAGGCTACTCTTTTACGACAGGCAGCAAGGGATCTTTTATTTGCGCTTCCCACAGGAAGGATAGCACAAACCATGGCCTTTGTTGAACCAGTTATGGATCACTGGTCGGTGCAAGTGGTTTACACCTACCCATTGAGCCTTGCGGAGCACTCACTCAGGGTTTGGAGTCGGTATCTGGATTAAAAATCCCATGCCTCGACTGGGATCCGAACCCAGTACCTACCAGCCTGTAGACCGATGGCCTGCCACGACGCCACCGAGGCCGGTCATCCTCTCAACATCATTCATACGGTTCTATGGATATTTATTCTAAATTGTTAAATAAAGAAATGATGCACCGAGTGCGAGAACCGACAATCCACATTGTTGCCATTTTGTGTAAATGACGAATTTGTTGTATGCTATCAGATATGCGATAATAAGCAAAAAACAACAACAATTAAAATTGATTAAAATTTTGCATTCAGTTTATTTTGTAGACGATTTTTAATTTGCAGGGCCCAATTTCACGAAACATCGTAAGCCTAGTTTTGCACGTAAACATAAATCTACGACTAAAAAACAATTCTTATTACTATCATAGTACAACAAATATAGTTTAAAGTACACATATTTCAGTTTCTTTTGTCACTAAAATGCTCCATCTTCCGTATGGTGTAATTTTCCGTGTGAAATGGATGCCAAACACATGTAAATGAATGTCCGGTATAACTGCTAGTTGCAGACGTAAACTTACGATGTTTAGTGAAATAGGTTCCTGGCAGTTCACTATTACCAATATTTTAAAGGCATATTGTCACAGACCACTGACCTATTTAATGGTCTAACAAAGTATTACCTGAACAAACATAATTTGATTTGTCCCTAAATGTACTTTATTCAACCATCTTCATAACCACTATACTCTAGTTATTAATGATAGTTTGTAAAATTCAAAAACTAAAATTGCCGAGAGGGTTGACATGGATTTTACTCCATCATGGTTCAGTTCAGGTGGTGCAATAGCTAGATTTGGTTTCCAACAATTAATGTAATTTTTAGTTATTATACATTTTTGGAAAAATAAGGTCTTTAAATCCGTGACAGTATGCCTTTAACCAGTGTACAAATCATACCGCTGATGTTTAGCATACCATAGGAGTGTGCGCTCCGCCAGTTTGCTGCAACTTATACAATACTGAACATAAAAAGGAACACTTGCACAGTCATGATTATGAAAAAAAAACCCCGGTTTTATTGTCTTGCATGATGTACATAATAATAATAAAATGTATATTAAATAAAACAGATTAAAAGTTTTCCATACCTGCTGATACGGGATTGTAAACTCGTTAATATATTTTCTTGAAAGTTGAAATATCGTAATAAACTTACTTTGATAATTTTCCCTTTAAAATGTGTCTGGCTACATCAACAGACTTTGGAATGGTATGGGTTTAGTTGTCAGTGGTCCTGCTAGTTTCGTGAAATTCTTCGTTGGGGGCTTACGAGTAAAGCAGGTAAAATATATTTCTTACACACCAGTTGGTGAGAACACCATGCGTTATTTTTGATAACACATAGTTGTTTACACATGTACGTCTGTTGACAATTTCAAGACATACGACTGGCTGCTCCTTGGTGATGACCAGATCACCACTGCCATACATCCAATGAAAAACTACACGATGGAAATCGATTAAATTGTGACGTATTGTTAACCTGACAATCACTGGTCTGTGACGCGTAAGTCAGCTACAAGTGCAACGGCTGTAAATAATTTTTAGTCCAAAAAGATGTTAAAATTTGCTTAAAACCTGGTTTTTGAGGATATGTAAAAAATAGAATAATACATTCATGTTCGTTTGATACCATTTATCTCACAACTCGTTGTTTAAAAAACATATCAAACTCGCTTTTGCTCGTTAGATACATTTTAAAACAATGGTATCTTACGGGCACGAATGTATTATCTCTATTTAACAAATTAGTTATACAAAATATCTCCCCCCCCCACCCCCACCCCCAACACACACATAAACAAATGTTTGACCCCATCATGGTTGATTACCTCAGCCCACCCTACTAAAGTCAAATGTCATAGAATGTTTATGAAAAAAGAAAATCGCCATCGCATGTAGAGGATGGAGGGGCAAGGGCGTAATGTCCACCACCTCTGAAGATTATGCATCTCCCAGACAGTTCACAGGTGAATAATAAGTACCTGCACACCTCATACCTCCAGACTATTTCTATTACCCCAGTGCTAACGGCAATTTAAGTGCACTGGAAATAACAGGGAGGGAAAAGAAGGAAATGTTTTATTTAATGACGCACTCAACACATTTTGTTTATGGTTATATGGCGTCAGACATATGGTTAGAGACCACACAGATATAGAGAGAGGAAACTCGCTGTCGCCACTTCATGGGCTACTCTTTTCGATTAGCAGCAACGGATCTTTTATATGCACCATCCCAGACAGGATAGTACATACCACGGCCTTTGTTACACCAGGAAATAACGGGGAAAACATTCTGAAAACATTATGCAGTAATACGTATTCTGATTACAAATATATCTCATTGCAAAAAAGAAGAAGTGTAATACACATGGGTCTTTAAAAAGCATACCCCCCCCCCCCCCCCCCACCACCACCACCACCACCCACCATGCATACATATATCACAGTAAGCTTTGATATGAATGAATTTCTATACAATATCAGCAGGTGCGTGTGTAGGAATTTATTTAGCGGGGGTCTGTAGTGTGATGAGCACAGTTTCTGGGGGAGTGGAGGCGGTTCATGCACTCCTACCATACAAAAAATATATGTAAAAAGTAAAAAATAAAATTTGGTTCCACCCCTACACGCGCACATCTGATCAAGAATATGTCACTTTGTGATCAGGGCCTCGTTCCACGAACCGCTTTTAGTTCTAAGAGCACCTTAAGTGAATAACTACCTTATGCAACTAAGATGATCTTAGCGCTAAAATCGGTTCGTGGAACGGGGCCCAGATCAACAATTTCATCCATATTCATATGCAGAATCGACCAATGATTGTCCAGCGTTTAATCAGTTGTTAAAGTCAATTAAATAAATTTAGCAAACATCTGTTTTTAAATTATCAACATTCCTAAAGATGCATATACCATTTGTAGTAAAAAATAATATACATTTAACTGTCTATGAGGGCCACCTTGGACTGAAGTTACACAAGCTGTTGATCCATCAGCCACATGTAACTATGGACGTTATGGCTGTAGACTGTGCTCATGACGGGTGTCACCGGTAGGACAGGATATGCTCACCTTTTGCAAACACCTGATATCATCACTGTTTTTACAGTAACTCATGAGTGTATGTTATCACAGTTGTATATATTCTATTGAGTCTATCCTGTGCAAGTCTTGGGAGTGGCAGTCCTCCTACATTGCGGTGCAGGAGGGGTGAAAGATCCTGTTACAGATCTCCTATAAGAGTGGCAGTCCTCCTACATGCGGTGCAGGAGGGATGAAACATCCTGTTACTGATCTATATCAGTGGCAGTCTTCCTACATGTGGTGCAGGAGGGGTGAAGCATCCTGTTACGGATCTCCTATAGGAGTGGCAGTCCTCCTACATGCAGTGCAGGAGGGGTTAAATATCCTGTTACTGATCTCCTACAAGAGTGGCAGTCCTACATGTGGTGCAGGAGGGATGAAACATCCTGTTACTGATCTCCTATAGGAGTGGCAGTCCTCTTCAGGAAGAACACCTGATAGTAGATTATGGAAGCAATCACCATTTTGCCTAACATCCTTTTGACTCTGCCTTGTGCAGAGATACAATTCTGATATGGGAATGTTTTGTCATTCAACCATATATATTTATTATTTTACAATAAACAAAGATATTTAGAATAAAATAAATGTCATATTTTGTCTACATTTAAAAACTTAATGCACCTAGAATAAATATATGCAATAAATCAAATAAACGTACACAATACAATAAATATATACAATGATTACCATTTTCCTAAATTTGGCTCACATTTTGCATCTATGCATCTACATGTATATAAAGGTTTACAGTGAGCCTATAATGTAAAAAATCATTGAGTTTTTTTTTATCCCTGCCCATCCCATTTAGCCTGCACTTATTTGGCTAAAAATGCTTATCCTTTAAACATATATCATACTCGATGTGCAGTAATTCCAATGACTGAAAATATTTAATACAAAATAAAAATTCACCCCTACATCCATTTTGAAAACCATTTGTAAGAAAATCTAGCATTTATTTTAATTATGACTTAAGCCAATTTAGCTTTTGACAATTCTAATTTCCAATCATCCAATTTTGTGCTTTTACAATCCTGAGTTACAGCAAGCAAATTTTGGCTTTCAACCACCCTGATTTACAATAGCTCAAGCAGGTCCGACAGGATATAAATTTAATTAAACAAAGTAAAAGTAATTTCTTGGGAAAAAAAAGCAAGAAATACAGGCCATTGCTGTCAACATTTCCAGGAAACCCAGAATCAAAAAATGTCCACCATTTTTGAGTTTGGAAACATCCATTTACAGTTGGCCAGTTTTTGGATTTGTCAGCTTCATTTATAGTGAACCAATTTTGAGTTTCGGCAATCCTGATTTACAGTGAGCCAATCTGTCTTTTAAGAACCTGTTTTACAGTTAGACAATCTGGCTTTTAAGAACCTGCTTTACAGTCTGACAATCTGGCTTTCAACAACCATGATTTACAGTAAAAAAAAACACAAGTCAGACTATTTGGTTTTTAACAACCCTGATTTATAGTCAGATTATTTGGTTTTTGACAACTCAGATTTACAGTCAGCCAATTTGGTTTTTGACAACCCAGATTTACAGTGAGCCAATTTGGTTTTCAACAACCCTGATTTAGTTGGCCAATTTGACTTTCAACAACCCTTATTTACAGTCATTCAGTTTGGTTTTCAGCAACCCTAATTTATAGTCATTCAATTTGGCTTTCAACATCCCTGATTAAGTCATCCAATTTTGCTTTCAACAACCCTGACTTACAGTCAGACTATTTGGTTTTCAACAACCTTGATTTACAGTCAGCCATTTTGGCTTTCAACAACACTGATTAACAATAAATCAATTTGACTATCAACAACACTGATTAACAATAAATCAATTTGACTATCAACAACCCTGAGTTACAGTCATTCAATTTGGCTTTCAACATCCCTGATTTGGAGTCACCCAATTTGTGTTTTGACAACCCTGATTTAGTCAGCCAATTTGTTTTTTGACAACTCTGCTTTATACAGCCCATTCGAATTTTGACAAACTTGATTTACAATCAGCCCAACTGGTTTCTGACAACTCTGATTTACACCCAGCCAATTTCTTTCAACAACTCTGATTTACACCCAGCCAATTTCTTTCAACAACTCTGATTTACAATCAATGATAACAAGTCTGGCTGGATACAAAGAAAACGAACAACTAACAACTAAAAGTAATGTTTTAAAGAAGACTGTTTGTACGACACGAAGGCCACTGCTGTCCCTGCAGCTAGAACTCCCAGCATGCACAACAGTCGGGTCACCGACGGCAGTTTGTCCTCCAGCCACTGTCTGGCTACCGGATGTGCTGGGTAGTCCATGGACTCCGGCTCACTCTGCCAGATATCAGACTCTCGAATCAAGCCAAGTTCGTATAACACCTTGAACATACAATACAAATAACCAATTTATGCTATAAACTGATATGCAATTAAGTGGATTTTATGATATTGAAAATATTCCATTAATAGATTGGGTTTTTTGGTGGGATGGGTGGGTGGGGAGTATTTATTAATTTATTTTATTGATAGTTCATTTCATTCCATTCATTTTAACTTTTATTTTTAATGTTTATTGCAGCTTATATCCACTTACGATTCAATAACAATGTCCTGGACAAACACCAATAGCTGCCTGTCCAGGACAGAGGGTTAACAGTTGTTAGTGGATAGTGAGATACTCTCGGCTTACTAAATTCCAAAACTATATATGTAGCTCCCTTCTTTACTATTTCGGCGGACCATTAAAACATTTGCCTAATTCCCTTCTCATAAAATGTACACCATTCCTCTTTGGACTCATCCTTCGGGACTCAAAATTCCATAGCACCAAACCACCCCTCCGCCTGTTACCGATCACGGTCGGACTGCAGGTGCTCCCTTACACCTGACAGTGCAGGCGGTCCCCCCTTCACCCTCCCCATCCCTTTCCTGTCCTGGACGGAGGAACCGGCTGAGGCCAACACCGACACCCAAGACAGACGTGTGCTACAACAACTTGCTCTGAATGTGCACATGAAACTCTCTGACCTGACCTGACCTGAGTGAGAGTAAAGATGTTGTAGTGGCCTTACATTTACCAATAGAGCCATTAAAACTTGCTTTGGGCTGGATACGGGTATCGGGGCACTTCTCAGTATCTAGCAGCTTTTCATCCTACAATTTACCCATAATATGCATGAAATAAACCCTTTTGATGTTTACTGTTATTAACTCTTGTGGATAACGTTTCACTGTCAATAGGTCATTTGTTTATAACCAACCAGACCTGTATACCTGAACATAAATTTTTTATAAGATTTAGTTAAAGTGCATGGTGTCAAACTACATTTGTGTCAATCGTAATAATGTCATTTTACCGATGAATATTTTTACTTTAGAAATGCTGATTTACTCAAAACAAATTTAAAATGTTATTTTGGAAGTGTTATAGGATAAACAGAATTTGCTTCTCATGTTTTTTAATATGTAAAGTAACAACCTCGTCTAGTTAATCGGTATTTGTCTTGATAGAGCCTCAATAAATACCGATTAACATAGACTCGGTTGATATTTTCCATATTAAACAACACTCGTGACGAATCCTCTGTATATCTGATAGCTGGTAAAGAAATTTTGTTTTGTCAGACCTTGTACTCACTTCTCTACTCACTTCTCTTCTCACGTCTCTATTCATTTCTCTACTCACTTCTCTACTAACTTCTCTAGATCCTGAACAGACAAACAGGTTATCTGATGTGTGTGTGCTCAGGGCAACAGGTTTGAAACTTAAATTGATAATATAGTGACAAATACATTAAAGTTAAATGTGTCTCACTTCTCTTGCCGCTCTCTCCCCAGCTTGAATGGCTCCTTCCATGTACCCCATCCACTCTGAAGCAGTCTCGGTTCCCGCGAAGTGTGTCCGACCAACGGGCTTACGAAGCTCTCTGGATAAACAAAATCTCCAGTTAACCATGTAAAGATTACCATACATGTTTTACTGTAAGCAGGTGCAATACATATCACTTGGTGCTCATAAACCTCATCTTCACTATATGCGTCAAATGGGTCTAGAAACATGTGGTACATTAACGATATGACGATTTTGTTACAGGATTTCAATATCTGAAACAGCCATATTTCCATGGATCAAGACCTTAAACGCCCAATTTCGAGGTTTACCTTGAACCTGGTTTAAGACGATTTTGATCCAAGATTCACGTTTGAGAATTTCAGTTTGAGTCCAGATTGAACAGAGTTTTAAACCACGAATCAGGTTTAAAGTGGCGACGAGAAATCGGCCCTTAGAGTCTAGACTCAATACTCTAATATTAAAGTCGGGTTGGTGGACCCATTGGGCTATTTCTCATTCCAGCCAGTGCTCCACAACCTGGAATAACAAAGGCAGTGGTATGTACTATCCTGTCTGTGGGATGGTGCACATAAAAGGTCCCTTGCTGCTAATCGAAAAGAGTAGCCCATGAAGTGGTGACAGCAGGTTTTCTCTCTCAATATCTGTGTGGTCCTTAACCATATGTCTGACGCCATATAACCGTAAATAAAATATGTTGAGTGCGTCATTAAATAAAATAATTCTTCTATTTTTTATATATGTCAAAATCAGTTAATTGCTGTGTTTGTTGGGTAAAATGTTTAGTGCGGATATACCAGACAAAGATAAAAAAAACTAGTTTTATATTTGTGTTATTTTTGAGAAAAGTAAGTTGGAAATAAGACTAACCTGCCATATTTGGTCAAGACTCCTGGAGGAAACGTACTGACGTAACATCCACCGGAAAATTCTTCTTTCATCCAATTCTTCTCAATGTAACCAATAGGCTGGGGAGAAAAGAAGTAATAAAAAGCAAAGTTTACATAATACACAGCACATACTAAGTACATGAAATGAATTTTACATTATGTAGCATTGATAGACATATGGTAATTTTATTTTTATTTTTTAAACTGAGTTGTAAGAAAAGGATCGTTTGTGCACCAACATTTCCCTAAATCTTATTTCTCCTACATCATATAAATCACACATTTAAATTGATTGTTAGGTATGTAGAACATGTTTATTGTGACATTTGGTCTTTTACAGTGAGAAGAAACAGACTGTTGCCACACAAGTTATTTCTACCACAGCAGCAAGGGATCTTTTAATATTTTAAACAGGACAGAATATACCAAAGCCTTTGATATAATTAAATGAAAACATTTCAATTGAATTGATATAGGGAATAACTGGTTACTGTCTTATTTAAGATATCGGCTGTATCCTGCAAAGGTTAGAATGGCGAATGCAGCCAGGCTCTGCAAATAGAGTATCATCAAACTAGCAAGGCTTTTGCCGCATGACTTCATACAAGATACATGACGTCATTTTTTGTAAGACGCTAGCTACATTCTGTCACATTCAAAAAGTGTTTCTAAACTCTAATTCATAAATAAATATATAAGTTTTTGTATTGTTATCGCAAAACTAAAAGTTATTTGTATTTACTGTATTTAAACAAATGATTTAAAGAGTATGTTTATTGAAAATCTAGTCTGAAATACTTGAGTCGAATCGCGCTTATGTCACGTGACCTATATTTTTGATCAGTGACCGAAAATATTGAAATTTATTTAGTCATCATATCTTGCCAATGCACACAGCGATTGTGCAATAAATACCAGTAATAGGGCACTGGCTGGGATGGGGAAACAAACTGACAGATCTGTTATGGAATGCATGAATGTTTTCACGACATCTCAGCACAAAAAAAAAACAAATACACAAAAAAACCCAACATTGGCTATTGGGTGGTGAATAAAAGGTTATTGACAATCAACATAAATTATACAAACATTATAAAATGACCAATAAAACACAGTTTATTCTACAAGCACCATTTCTAATGACAGAATATGACAGATAAAGCAAAGTCTTATCTTGTTACTAGCAGGATATGACTTTTGACGACACTCATTTGACATCACACGCATAGCCTACATTACAAAATCGCTCATTTGCCCTCTAGGTAATCGTACAATGTGGCTTAAATAACACAAATAATAGGGTTTTTTCCCTTAATTTTTATGGTCTGCAGGATAAAGATAATAACTAGTTCATGATGTCGGATACGGTATTTGCTTTATCCTGTTCAGACTGAATGAGAAATTACATTCAGCAGAGCCTCGCGGAATTTCCCATTCCTACCTTCACAGGGTAAAGCAGATATCCAACGTCATTAACTAGTTATTCTCTATGTAAACACAGGGATGTGAGAGGAGCTGGAACAAAAAAGCTTACTGCGGCCGGGGTTCAGGGGCCGCTTAAGGGCCCCTGAAGGAAAATTGTTGTTTGCAACCTCTGGAACTGCCAAAAATTGCATTCAATGCTAACAAATGTAAACTGTTTATACCAGTAATTTATAATATACGACACACACCATAAACTTGAAACTGTAAAAACATGCAAATCAACCTTGTGTGGTCAACAGTATTGAACATCATGTTTTGGGTTTTTTCTTTACACGAAATGGAAAAGGGCACTTATGCGTTTCTGCGTAGCTCTCACATCCCTATAAACAGCTATGAAAGTGTCACATTCATGAAGGCCAGAAATACCAAAAATAAAATCTGACCTCCCCCCCCCCCCCCCCCCCCCCCCAAATACAAATGATAAGTGGTCAGTCCACGGGAATAGTGTATGGTGCAATGGTAAACATAACACAACAATATAGTACTAAACAGTCAACACAATTTATCACAGGACATTTTGATAAGTGGTCAGTCGACAGGAATAGTGTATGGTGCAATGGTAAACATAACACAACAATAGAGTACTAAACAGTCAACACAATTTATCACAGGACATTTTGATAAGTGGTCAGTCGACGGGAATAGTGTATGGTGCAATGGTAAACATAACACAACAATAGAGTACTAAACAGTCAACACAATTTATCACAGGACATTTTGAAATGATAAACATATTAACATTTTCATCTTGAAACCACTGTTTCTATTGTCCAATTATACGTCTTACACATATACTGGCAGATTGTGACTTTTGACCTCATGTCATGTTATGTCAGATACATATATACATTACAAAATCGTTCATTTGACCTAAGTCATCATATAAGTTTTATGGATTACAGGATAAAAATAATAACAATAATTATAAGTTAATGATATAGGATATCGGCTTTATTCTCTTGAGGGATGTAGCTCAATGGTACAGCGCTCGCCTGATATGCGATCGATCTAGGATCGATTCCCATCGGTGGGCCCATTGGGCTATTTCTCATTCCAGCCAGTGCTCCACAACTGGTGTAACAAAGGCCATGGTATGTACTATCCTGTCTGTTGGATGGTGCATATAAAAAATCCCTTGCTGCTAATCGAAAAGAGTAACCCATGAAGTGGTGACAACGGGTTTCTTCTCTCAATATCTGTGTGGTCCTTAACCATATGTCTGATGCCATATAACCATAAATAAAATGTGTTGAGTGCATCTTTAAATAAAACATTTCTTTCGTTTCTTATCCTGTTGAGGCTGAATGGGAAGTTTTAATCAGCATTACGGAAATTCCCATTCTTACCTTCGCAGGATAAAGCTGATGCCCTACATCATTAACTAGATATTCTCTTTAAAACTATTATTTAAGTATTATCTGTTATTTCTTTTATGTTCATTGGTGTTTAGGAGCATGAGGTTAAACTAAGATATGAACTGCAATGCCCAACTTGTATCAGAAGATAGGTTTATTGGTTACCATAGCAATGAAAAACAATAACATTGAGCAGCTTGCAGAAGAACTCAACACTTGAAATATTTAGTAGAATATGGCCTGGTTGTTTTGTGGGGTTTTTTATTAAATGTCCTCCTGAGAAAAAATAAGGCCTGCTGGAAATAAGTCTAGATTACCTGTAGAAACTCGTCACTCTTAAACACCTTTGCAAAATGTTGACACAATGCTTGTTTTCTGTTTGGCAAAAATAAATAAGAGAGAATTAGTATACATATTTTTGGTGCTAATATCTCTTTTCATCATAGAGCAGTAATTAAACATCTTTGTCTTTCTTTTTAGTTAAAAAAAACAACAACTAGCCTTTATACAGTAAATTGAAGTTTAATATCTGAAAATACCGGGTACTTTGAAATTAATTGACAATGGTCCTAGCTTAATCATAATGCTGTGACCGCTTAAGACAGGTTTGACTGTATTTATAACAGATATGTAACATTTATAACAATATTTCAATATGTATTGCAGTGTTTATAACAGTTATACAATTTTATATCAATTATTTAACATTTATAGTTACTGTAGTATATTATATTTTTACAATATTTATACGTTATACAGTATTTATAGCACTGTTATACACCCTGATTCTTTTTCCCCGCCCCTTATTTCAGACTACCGGTAGGTATGTCCCTATTAACTCACACGTACCGTTGTTCAGGTGTGAGGCTGACCATGTCTCTACTCTTGTCTGCCATTAATTAATTTATAGAACTGTTATACACCCAGGTTGTTTTTCACTGCCCCGCCCCTTATTTCAGACTACCGGTAGGTATGTCCCTGTTAACTCACACGTACCGTTGTTCAGGTGTGAGGCTGGCCATGTCTCTACTCTTGTCTGCCATTAATTAATTTATAGAACTGTTATACACCCAGGTTATTTTTCACTGCGCCTCCCCTTATTTCAGACTACCAGTAGGTATGTCCCTGTTAACTCACACGTACCGTTGTTCAGGTGTGAGGCTCGCCATGTCTCTACTCTTGTCTGCCAGTATAAAAGCCATCAGTGATGGGTGTGACCCATCCGGTTTCGTGTCATCCACACAGTAACCCACAGGCCCGCTGTCAGAAATGGCACTGCCACAAAACCCTGATAAATAACATGATATAGTAAATATATATATATATATATAGTATATATTTAGCTGAGTCGGTTGAATGCTTGCTTGAGGTGCTTGCGTTGCAGGATCGAACCATCTTGGTGAATCCATTCAGCTGATTGGTGTTTTACTCATTCCAACAAGTGCACCACAACTGGTCAAAGGCTGTGGTATGTGCTTTCCTGTCTGTGGGAAAGTGCATATAAAAGATCTCTTGCTGCATTAGGAAATTTGCTGTCCTAGACGGAGGAGCCAACCAAGGCCAGCATCTGTGCCCATGACGACCGGCCTCAGTGGCGTCGTGGTTAGGCCATCGGTCTATAGACTGATAGGTACTGGGTTCGGATCCCAGTCGAGGCATGGGTTTTTTAATCCAGACACCAACTCCAAACCCTGAGTGAGTGCTCCGCAAGGCTCAATGGGTAGGTGTAAACCACTTGCACCGACCAGTGATCCATAACTGGTTCAACAAAGGCCATGGTTTGTGCTATCCTGCCTGTGGGAAGCGCAAATAAAAGATCCCTTGCTGCCTGTCGTAAAAGAGTAGCCTATGTGGCAACAGCGGGTTTCCTCTAAAACAGAGTGTCAGAATGACCATATGTTTGACGTCCAATAGCTGATGATAAGATAAAAAATCAATGTGCTCTAGTGGCGTCATTAAATAAAACAAACTTTACTGTGCCCATGACAGGCGTGCGCTACAACATCTTGCTCTGAATGTGCACATAAAACACTATGACCTTGACCATTAGAAAAAAAATGTAGCGGGTTTCCTCTGAATGTGGCAGAATTACTAAATAGTTGACATTCTTCAGCCGATGATTAATTAATCAATGTGCTCTAGTGGTGTTGTCAAACAAAATAAACTTTTAACTTTTAAATATTTTTCTGCATAATCAGGACTCACCCTGTAACAAATTTTGGTTTAGCCAATTTTTAGATATGTAGAGTTTTTTCCTTGAAAATTATTAAAATTTAGTTAATTTAAGGAATATTTTATCAGCCACAGACTAAATGTTGTAGCCACTTTGTATAAAAATTAGCAGTTGACTAATTTGGTAATGTACAGGGTGGATGGGGCAGAATATAGCGCAGTAGTAAAGAGCTTGCATGGTCAGTCTATGATCGATCCCCGTCGGTGGCCCATTGGGCTATTTCTTGTTGCAGCCGGTGCACCACCACTGGTATATCAAAGGCAATGGTATGTGCTATCCTGTCTGTGGGATGGTGCATATAAAAGATCCCTTTCTACTAATGAAAAAATGTAGCAAGTTTCCTCTCTAAGACTATATGCCAAAATTACCAAATGGTTGATATCCAATAGCCGATGATTAATAAATCAATATGCTCTAGTGGTGTCATTAAACAAAACAAACTAACTTTGGAATCCTGATAGTTAAAGCTCAAAGTACTGCTTATAAAAATATATCTTTTTATGTTTATGAAATAAATGAGCACCACGACTGGTATACCAAAGGCTGTGGTATGTGCTATCCTGTCTGTGGGATGGTGCATATAAAAGTTCCCTTCATATTAATGAAACAAATGTAGGGGGTTTCCTCTAAGACTATATATCAAAATTACCAAATGTTTGACATCCAATAGCCAATGATTAATATATCAATGTGCTCTAGTGGTGTAAAAACAAACTGTGTTTGAAACAAATGAGTCACAATTTTCCTGTAAATCTCTGTAGATCATGTAATATGACACATGAATGGAAACTTGAAATCAATGAAAGTGACGTTTTAGCCATAGTGAACGACCAATCAAACGTTGTCATTTTTAAGCCATCCAATCAGTGTATTAAGTAATCTGCACTGTACAATTAAAGCCGCACACCCTAGTTCCATCCAGCGAAAATAAATTATAATTTTGTTAATCTACAAACATGTAACACACTTAGATCACGTTTTTATCAAATGGAGTGAAAAAGCAGGTTTTATATCGATAAATACCATGGGAATCTCCATGTCCCAATTGCTTGAAATAATTTTGAAAGTTAGTATTCTGATGTCACCGGTAGATGTCGCTCGAAGCACAACAATGCCTATGTCACGACAAATTTCACAGATTTGGGGTGCGTTTCTTTCACCTCTCCTGGACATGTTCCAACTGTTCTGTCCTGGTTGTATCCCCTCTCCAGATATCATAAGACTTGGCAAAATTATTGGTTTTAAGGGTTTGTAACGTTTTGTATTGAGACACTTACTTGTCTGAACTTTATTGTTACTGAAAATGTTCCGAACTGTGAAGAAAAATCTCAAAAATGAATAACAACAAATCGGATGTTGATTGCACGAACCGTGCACTACATACAGGAACCTACTAACCTAGATCTTTCCAGAATGCAGTTTCATAATACATGTTAAACTGTAGGCCTACATACAGGAACCTACTAACCTAGATCTTTCCAGAATGCAGTTTCATAATACATGCTAAACTGTACATACAGGAACCTACTAACCTAGATCTTTCCAGAATGCAGTTTCATAATACATGTTAAACTGTAGTCCTACATACAGGAACCTACTAACCTAGATCTTTCCAGAATGCAGTTTCATAATACATGTTAAACAGGAACCTACTAACCTAGATCTTTCCAGAATGCAGTTTCATAATACATGTTAAACTGTAGGCCTACATACAGGAACCTACTAACCTAGATCTTTCCAGAATGCAGTTTCATAATACATGTTAAACTGTAGGCCTACATACAGGAACCTACTAACCTAGATCTTTCCAGAATGCAGTTTCATAATACATGTTAAACTGTACATACAGGAACCTACTAACCTAGATCTTTCCAGAATGCAGTTTCATAATACATGTTAAACTGTAGGCCTACATACAGGAACCTACTAACCTAGATCTTTCCAGAATGCAGTTTCATAATACATGTTAAACTGTAGGCCTACATACAGGAACCTACTAACCTAGATCTTTCCAGAATGCAGTTTCATAATACATGTTAAACTGTAGGCCTACATACAGGAACCTACTAACCTAGATCTTTCCAGAATGCAGTTTCATAATACATGTTAAACTGTAGTCCTACATACAGGAACCTACTAACCTAGATCTTTCCAGAATGCAGTTTCATAATACATGTTAAACTGTAGCAGTTTCCTACATACAGGAACCTACTAACCTAGGTCTTTCCAGAATGCAGTTTCATAATACATGTTAAACTGTAGGCCTACATACAGGAACCTACTAACCTAGATCTTTCCAGAATGCAGTTTCATAATACATGTTAAACTGTAGTCCTACATACAGGAACCTACTAACCTAGATCTTTCCAGAATGCAGTTTCATAATACATGTTAAACTGTAGTCCTACATACAGGAACCTACTAACCTAGGTCTTTCCAGAATGCAGTTTCATAATACATGTTAAACTGTAGGCCTACATACAGGAACCTACTAACCTAGATCTTTCCAGAATGCAGTTTCATAATACATGTTAAACTGTACATACAGGAACCTACTAACCTAGATCTTTCCAGAATGCAGTTTCATAATACATGTTAAACTGTAGTCCTACATACAGGAACCTACTAACTAGATCTTTCCAGAATGCAGTTTCATAATACATGTTAAATTTACATACAGGAACCTACTAACCTAGATCTTTCCAGAATGCAGTTTCATAATACATGTTAAACTGTAGGCCTACATACAGGTACCTACTAACCTAGATCTTTCCAGAATGCAGTTTCATAATACATGTTAAATTGTACATACAGGAACCTACTAACCTAGATCTTTCCAGAATGCAGTTTCATAATACATGTTAAACTGTAGGCCTACATACAGGTACCTACTAACCTAGATCTTTCCAGAATGCAGTTTCATAATACATGTTAAACTGTACATACAGGAACCTAGTAACCTAGATCTTTCCAGAATGCAGTTTCATAATACATGTTAAACTGTAGGCCTACATACAGGAACCTACTAACCTAGGTCTTTCCAGAATGCAGTTTCATAATACATGTTAAACTGTACATACAGGAACCTACTAACCTAGATCTTTCCAGAATGCAGTTTCATAATACATGCTAAACTGTACATACAGGAACCTACTAACCTAGATCTTTCCAGAATGCAGTTTCATAATACATGTTAAACTGTACATACAGGAACCTACTAACCTAGATCTTTCCAGAATGCAGTTTCATAATACATGTTAAACTGTAGGCCTACATACAGGAACCTACTAACCTAGGTCTTTCCAGAATGCAGTTTCATAATACATGTTAAACTGTACATACAGGAACCTACTAACCTAGATCTTTCCAGAATGCAGTTTCATAATACATGCTAAACTGTACATACAGGAACCTACTAACCTAGATCTTTCCAGAATGCAGTTTCATAATACATGTTAAACTGTAGGCCTACATACAGGAACCTACTAACCTAGATCTTTCCAGAATGCAGTTTCATAATACATGTTAAACTGTACATACAGGAACCTACTAACCTAGATCTTTCCAGAATGCAGTTTCATAATACATGTTAAACTGTAGGCCTACATACAGGAACCTACTAACCTAGATCTTTCCAGAATGCAGTTTCATAATACATGTTAAACTGTAGTCCTACATACAGGAACCTACTAACTTAGATCTTTCCAGAATGCAGTTTCATAATACATGTTAAATTTACATACAGGAACCTACTAACCTAGATCTTTCCAGAATGCAGTTTCATAATACATGTTAAACTGTAGGCCTACATACAGGAACCTACTAACCTAGGTCTTTCCAGAATGCAGTTTCATAATACATGTTAAACTGTACATATAGGAACCTACTAACCTAGATCTTTCCAGAATGCAGTTTCATAATACATGTTAGTCTTGATTATTGATCCCATGGGTATCCGTTGTATCAGCTGTAGCTTGGAGCCTGGTAATGGAGGCTTGAAGCTTATTCTGTTGAGAAGAGCCTGCGGGACAGCACTGATCACAAACTCACACTGAAACAATTTGTCAATAAATAAAAATATAATCTATCATTATTCAGGGGCGAATCCAGGAAATATTGGGGGGGGGGGGGGAAAAGAAAAAAGGGGGAAAAGGGCACGTGGACCAACTCGTGGAAAGGGCAACCCAATTTTTACATTTTGTTTAAAGCCAGAAAAAAAGAAACTCCTGAATATATTTGGGGAGGGGGGGCAGATCCCTTGGGCACCCCCCTGGATCTATCTCTGTTATTATTATAATAAATGTATTAAGAAAATGTCATCAAATGGGAAATAATTTGTCTGTATATAGAGATGTATGTAAATACAGTACATGAAACCCCTGAAAATGGGACCCTTTGTAAACTGGAATTCCCTCGAAATAGGATGTTTTTCATGGTCACTTTTTAAAATATCCTCCCCTCCAAAAAAAATTAACTCATGAATCAAATGTCAAGTTAAACTTTAACTTATACTCAACGACAGGACATTGTGTCACCATTATTTAGCTTTGTACTCAATCAGTGTTAGGTATTTTATTATAAATGCACTTCATATCAATTTTTTAAACAATTTTTAAATATGATCAGTCACATTGGTAATCATGAAAGTAAAAACAATGAAGCGACACTGATCTCAATAATTAAAACGTAACAATTTACAAGGGAGATAATTGAATCATCAACTTGTTCACAAAAAGCATATAAAAGATCCCTTGCTGCTAATCGAAAAGAGTAGCCCATGATGCAGCTCAGTGGTACAGTGCTCGCCTGATATGCGATCGATCTAGGATCGATTCTAGTCGGTGGGCCCATTGGGCTATTTCTCATTCCAGCCAGTGCTCCACAACTGGTGTAACAAAGGCCATGGTGTGTACTATCCTGTCTGTTGGATGGTGCATACAAAAGATCCCTTGCTGCTAATCGAAAAGAGTAGCCCATGAAGTGGCGACAGCGGGTTTCCTCTCTCAATATCTGTGTGGTCCTTAACCATATGTTTGATGCTATATAACTGTAAATACAATGTGTTAAATAAAACATTTCTTTCTTCTTCTTTTTTGTTCACAAAAATATCAATATGATTTGTATATTTTCACTGTAACCAAAATACTTTTACTAAAAATCACTTTTATGGTTCCTGTGGATCTATATATTTCATAGCTATGTATATAATACTACCTGGTATTTTGTGTTATTACAATCTGTTACAATGACTCCTGTTTCTGTCTCGGTGACGTTGACAACGGCACTGTTCAGATGCACAGTGTCACCAAGGAGACGCGCCATTCCCTCAGACATCTGCTGAGCTCCACCAAACATTTTCTTCTCCTGCAACATTTAAATACAGCAAATCAGAAATAAAAAAATAAAAACTTAGAATTAAAAACTTCAGGAAAGTCAACCCTCCAAGTTATGAAATATTATTTTGATGGATAAAATTTGACTTATAGACAAAAATATAGGGTAGTCGAATTTTAAAAACACGTCATTCCACCTGAATGAAAGTTAAAGTTTGTTTTGTTTAACAACATCCCTAGAGCAAATTGATTTATTAATCATTAGCTATTGGATGTCAAACATTTGGTAATTTCAACATAGTCTGAGAGGAAACCTGCTACATTGTCCCCATTAGTAGCAAGGGATTTTTATATGCACCATCCCACAGACAGGATAGAACATACCACGGCCTTTGATATACCAGTCGTGGTACTGGTAGGAGCGAGCAATATTCCAATGGGTCCACCAACAGGGATCAATTCCACTTGAATGAATATAATAATTGGTTAGGGTGATTAATATACACTTTAAACATATTTATTTAACATTTTGAAACAGAATCGGTGTAAATACACCAACGTTTAATGTTTACAGATTTCTGTTTTGCTCAAAACCAAAAACACCAAGATAGACCCCAACTAGCTCCTTTTTGCCAGTAGCACAGTTAGCCAACGTAAGTTAAAGTTAAAGTGTGTTTTGTTCAACGACACCACTAGAGCACATTGATTTATAAATCATTGCCTACTGGATGTCAAACATTTGGTAATTTCAACATATATAGTCTTAAAAAAAAAATCCTCAACATTTTTCCATTAGTAGCATGGGATCTTTTATATGCACCATCCCACAGACAGGATAGCACATACCACGGCCTTTGATATACCAGTCGTGGTGCACTGGTTGGAGAGAGCAATAGCGAAATGGGCCCACCAATGGGGATCAATTCCACTTGAATTAATATAATAATTGATGTGGGTAAGACTGATTAAAATACAATTTAAACATATTTATTTAACATTTTGAAGCAAAATCGGTGTAAACACACCAAAGTTTAATGTTTAAAGATTTCTATTTTGCTCAAAACCAAAACCACCAAAACACCAGCTCTGTTTTGCCTGTAGCACAGTTAGCCGGCTAAGAGTTAACACTCATTCCCTTCGCAGGATCGAACTACCTCAGTGAATCCATTCAACTGATTGTTTTTTCTTATTCCAACCAGTGAACCACAACTGGTGAAAGGCCATGGTATATGCTTTCCTGTCTGTGGAAAATTGCATATAAAAGATCCCTTGCTGCATTAGAAAAATGTAGCAGGTTTCCTCTGTTGACTATGAGTCAGACTTACCAAGTGTCTGACATCCAATAGCCGATGATTAATTAATCAATGTGCTCTAGTGGTGTCGTTAAACACAACAAACTTCGATTAGAATAGATCACATATAGAATATTCTATTGTTGTCAGTCGAGTGATGCCCTGACAGAAAAGGGTTAACGTGCCTGAGCTCCGTTTGTCATAGTCGTCAGTCGAGTGATGCCCTGACAGGAAAGGGTTAACGTACCTGAGCTCCATTTGTCATAGTTGTCAGTCGAGTGATGCCCTGACAGGAAAGTGTTAACGTTACTGAGCTCCGTTTGTCATAGTCGTCAGTCGAGTGATGCTCTGACAGGAAAGGGTTAACGTTACTGAGCTCCGTTTGTTATTGTTGTCAGTTGAGTGATGCCCTGACAGGAAAGGGTTAACGTACCTGAACTCCATTTGTCATAGTTGTCAGTCGAGTGATGCCCTGACAGGAAAGTGTTAACGTACCTGAGCTCCGTTTGTCATAGTCGTCAGTCTAGTGATGCCTTGACTGGAAAAGGTTAACGTACCTGAACTCCGTTTGTCATAGTCGTCAGTCGAGAGATGCCCTGACTGGAATGGCTCCGTTTGTTATTGTTGTCAGTTGAGTGATGCCCTGACTGGAATGGCTCCGTTTGTTATTGTTGTCAGTCGAGTGATGCCCTGACTGGAATGGCTCCGTTTGTTATTGTTGTCAGTTGAGTGATGCCCTGACTGGAATGGCTCCGTTTGTTATTGTTGTCAGTTGAGTGATGCCCTGACAGAAAAGGGTTAACGTGCCTGATCTCCGTTTGTCATAGTCGTCAGTCGAGTGATGCCCTGACTGGAAAGGATAAATGTGCCTGAGCTCCGTTTGTCATAGTCGTCAGTCGAGTGATGCCCTGACTGGAAAGGGTTAACATACCTGAGCTCCGTTTGTCATAGTCGTCAGTCGAGTGATGCCCTGACTGGAAAGGGTTAACATACCTGAGCTCCGTTCGTCATAGTCGTCAGTCGAGTGATGCCCTGACTGGAAAGGATAAATGTGCCTGAGCTCCGTTTGTCATAGTCGTCAGTCGAGTGATGCCCTGACTGGAAAGGGTTAACATACCTGAGCTCCGTTTGTCATAGTCGTCAGTCGAGTGATGCCCTGACTGGAAAGGGTTAACATACCTGAGCTCCGTTTGTCATAGTCGTCAGTCGAGTGATGCTCTGACAGGAAAGGGTTAACGTTACTGAGCTCCGTTTGTTATTGTTGTCAGTTGAGTGATGCCCTGACAGGAAAGGGTTAACATACCTGAACTCCATTTGTCATAGTTGTCAGTCGAGTGATGCCCTGACAGGAAAGTGTTAACGTACCTGAGCTCCGTTTGTCATAGTCGTCAGTCTAGTGATGCCTTGACTGGAAAAGGTTAATGTACCTGAACTCCGTTTGTCATAGTCGTCAGTCGAGAGATGCCCTGACTGGAATGGCTCCGTTTGTTATTGTTGTCAGTTGAGTGATGCCCTGACTGGAATGGCTCCGTTTGTTATTGTTGTCAGTTGAGTGATGCCCTGACTGGAATGGCTCCGTTTGTTATTGTTGTCAGTTGAGTGATGCCCTGACTGGAATGGCTCCGTTTGTTATTGTTGTCAGTTGAGTGATGCCCTGACAGAAAAGGGTTAACGTGCCTGAGCTCCGTTTGTCATAGTCATCAGTCGAGTGATGCCCTGACTGGAAAGGGTTAACGTTACTGAGCTCCGTTTGTCATAGTCGTCAGTCGAGTGATGCCCTGACTGGAAAGGGTTAACGTACCTGAGCTCCGTTTGTCATAGTCGTCAGTCGAGTGATGCCCTGACTGGAAAGGATAAATGTGCCTGAGCTCCGTTTGTCATAGTCGTCAGTCGAGTGATGCCCTGACTGGAAAGGGTTAACATACCTGAGCTCCGTTTGTCATAGTCGTCAGTCGAGTGATGCCCTGACTGGAAAGGGTTAACGTTACTGAGCTCCGTTTGTCATAGTCGTCAGTCGAGTGATGCCCTGACTGGAAAGGGTTAACGTACCTGAGCTCCGTTTGTCATAGTCGTCAGTCGAGTGATGCCCTGACTGGAAAGGGTTAACGTACCTGAGCTCCGTTTGTCATAGTCGTCAGTCGAGTGATGCCCTGACTGGAAAGGATAAATGTGCCTGAGCTCCGTTTGTCATTGTCGTCAGTCGAGTGATGCCCTGACTGGAAAGGGTTAACGTACCTGAGCTCCGTTTGTTATTGTTGTCAGTCGAGTGATGCCCTGACCAGAATGAATGTACCACAGGAAAAACAGCAGAGAGACTTCATGCATTTCTGATGTGAGAACTGCCTGGACTGTCAGTCGAATCAATTCCACAGTGGCGCTAAAAAAAAGAAGATAAAAAAAGAGGAACATTAAAGGGTTGTGCATGCGTGCGTAATGTTTTAACATGCTCATATACTACAGAGGTTTCAAGCATGTCCACCCCAGGGTTCGGCCTAGAGGCCGAGGGCCCCACCTGGGACAGATTAAAGGGTTGTTCTCAATTCTTAAGTACACATTTTTAATACCCACTCCTCCCTCAACACATTGTAGGTACTTGTACCTTACTTAAACATTTTGTGATTTTACAAGATCCATTATACTGATTTTTTAAAGTGTCTGCTAACAATAAAATCAATCCCCTAGCAAATAATTTGTTTGCTTGTGCAAATATAAATTTAATTGTGAACAGCACATCAATGATCTCCAAATTTAAATTATAAAAAAACATTTATAATAAATAATTCAGCAAGAGGTCATAATAAATTACAGGTTAGATTTTAATCCAATTAAAAAAAAATTCAAAATGGAGATAGGAGTAAATTTTATTTGTTAATTTTACATTTTTAGGACACTGGAAATACTGCATATTGAGCATCATATTTGCTTAAAGGATAACAATAAAATTTCCATTACATTCATTTCAATATTATGTCATCCCATTGGTTCAGATGTAGCATTGTGAGTTTGTTAATTTCTTGATGAATGTAAAAATTACGTCAGGGAACATCATATCTGATGATGTCACTTTATATGGGCAAGTTGTCTTACCGAGTGTTATTGTTTATGGACCAAAAATAATTCAAAATATAGTATGAAGCTTTACTGTTATTGTTAGCCTGTATGATTCAAATTTAATTATAAGTATTGTCTGTTATTTCTTTTACATTAATCTGTGTATGAACAAAAAACATCATCCACAAACTTATGTGAGAATGGCTTCACTAATTCACACAGTTTGCTGATGATTGTTTTTGTTCATACCCTGATGAACATAAAAGAAATAACAGACATTTCTTTTTGAAAAATGGCCAATAAAAAAAACTGGGGATGGACCTTTATCATTGGTGAAGGCAAGCAGGTAAAGGTCAAAATCTAAGATTTATTTTATTATGACTATAGAATAACAATTTAATGACTTCCAATTGGCTTTTACGGATTAATGAATCCAACGTTTTCAGGATAATGCTTTCTTTGACTTTTTAGAGTAGCCTACTTTGGGGAAAGGTTATACATGTACTTTGGAATACCCGATACTATATAACTTTTGGGGGAATCAAGAAAAACATACCAGTTCATTTGTAAAAGTCACTGTTCTTAAAGAAGACAATTCAGACATCAAAACCCTGCATTGGTCTGGTCTAAGGGTTTAACGTGCACATTCAGAGCATGCCGGCTCGTCCATCCAGGACAGGAAAGGGGAATGTGGTGGGTGGGAGGAGGGAGCGCCTGCACTGGAAAGTGCAAGAGAGCACAATCAGCCCGACCAGGGTAGGTAGTGTGATGGGGAACCCTTCACTGGTTCATCCCTCTTTAATAAATACCTTTATGAGACTCAAAACCAGAGGGGGGTGGGTGTATCTGAATTTATATAGATATAATTTTAATACTTAATTTTGTTTTTCAGGTCAAAATATGTTTTTAGTTTTAAATTAATTTTACATTTGCATTGCATTGCATTGCATGTTGCATTGCATTTTGCATTGCATTGCATTTTGTATTGCATTGTGTTGCATTGCATTGCATTGAATTGCATTGCTTTGCATTACATTAGGACTAAATATTCTTCTAAAATTAGCTACATGTAACCTTGTCCATGCTATTGAATGAACAAATTCCTTGACGCTCATGGAATCCCACTGTAAGGCCTGCTTCGCTTTCCATGGTGAATCCACAGGAACCTGTAACACAGAAAATGACACAACACAGTACAGGACACAACAATGAAATCAACCATAGTTGATTTTTATACAGTACAGGACACAGCAATAGAATCAACCAACAATCCATAGTTGATTTTTATACAGTACATGACACAGCAATAGAACCAACCAACAACCCATAGTTGGTTTCTTGAGAGAAAAAAAGGAAAGGAATATTTGTTTGACACCTCAGCACATTTTAAAGTATGAATAATTTATTTGATTGAAACATATTACCTTGCTTTTAAAAAACAAATGGATTAGGCAACTGTTTTTCAATTTACTAGGCCTTTTTCATAATACATACATATGATGACAGTAAACTATTTATGCAATTTAACTATGAACAAATTCTGTATACATATGAAAGAAAGAAATGTTTTATTTAACAACGCACTCAACACATTTTATTTATGGTTATATGGCGTCAGACATATGGTTAAGGACCACACAGATTTTGAGAGGAAACCCGCTGTCGCCACTACATGGGCTCTCTTCCGATTAGCAGCAAGGGATCTTTTATTTGCTCTTCCCACAGGCAGGATAGCACAAACCATGGCCTTTGTTGAACCAGTTATGGATCACTGGTCAGTGCAAGTGGTTTACACCTACCCATTGAGCCTTGCGGAGCACTCACTCAGGGTTTGGAGTCGGTATCTGGATTAAAAATCCCATGCCTCGACTGGGATCCGAACCCAGTACCTACCAGCCTGTAGACTGATGGCCTACCACGACACCACCGAGGCCAGTCCTATACATATGATGACGGTAAACTATTTATGCAGTTTAAATAGGAACAGATTCTGTATACATATGATGACGGTAAACTATTTCTGCAGTTCAAATAGAAACAGATTCTGTAGACATATGATGACGGTAAACTATGCAGTTTTAATATGAACAGATTCTGTCTACATATGATGATGGTAAACTATTTATGCAGTTTAAATAGGAACAGATTCTGTACACATATGATGATGGTAAACTATGCAGTTTAAACATGAACAGATTCTGTCTACATATGATGATGGTAAACTATTTATGCAGTTTAAATAGGAACAGATTCTGTATACATATGATGAAAGTAAACTATGCAGTTTAAATAGGAACAGATTCTGTATACATATGATGACAGTAAACTATTTATGCAGTTTAAATATGAACAGATTCTGTATACATATGATGACAGTAAACTATTTATGCAGTTCAAATAGGAAAAGATTCTGTATACATATGATGACAGTAAACTATTTATGCAATTTAAATATGAACAGATTCTGTGTAGTCCAAGAGCCGAAGTATGTACAGTAACCGAGATTCACCATGGTGACCGATTAGACACCAAATACTGAGTGGGCCCACTGGGCTATTTCTTGTTCCAGCCAGTGCTCCACAGCTGGTATATCAAAGTCTGTGGTATGTGCTATACTGCCTGTGGGATGGTGCATATAAAAGATCCCTTGCTGCTAATCGAAAAGAGTATCCTGTGAAGTGGTGACAGCGGGTTTTCTCTCTCGATATCTGTGTGGCCTTTAACCATATGTCAGATGCTATATAACCGTAAATAAATGTGTTGAGTGCGTCTTTAAATAAAACATTTCCTTTCCAAATACTGATCGAAAGAAATAAAGGATCATACCAACACTAAACAGAGAGGGTGACTGCAACTAAAACACTCATCTATAGTGTCAGGAAATTAACCGTTTTACTTACATTCCATCTCACATTACTGACATCTAATGTAGCTTACTATATACAGGCATTAGGATGATAATAGTTAAGTTTGTTTTGTTTAATGACACCACTAGAACATATTGATTAATTAATCATTGGCTACTGGATATCAAACATTTGGTAATTGTGATTTGTATGATGAAAACTGCTATATTTTTCCTAATGCAGTAAGGGATCTTTTATATGCACTTTCCCACAGACAGGACAGCACATACCATGACCTTTGAACAGTTGTGCATAGGTTGGAACAAGAAAACCCTCAATCAGTTGAATGGATCCACCGTGGTGGTTCGATCATCCAACACAACCTCAGGCTAGTGTACAATACGAAGCATTCCCTCATTTCGTTCTCTCAGTATGTGGCTTACTGTTATAGAAAACAAGAGTAGGAAACCAGCTGCCACTACTTAAAGACTGAACCACATTGTTAACAACTACAACAAATTACTCTCTTACCTTTAATTACTATTAGATTTTCCCAACATTTTTTCCAGACAGATCTCGTGAAAAAAAGATTACAGTGACATGGATTCCACATTCTAGATGGTAATCATGTCATTCATACCGACTTCGCTGAAATCTCCCAGGACAAAAAACAAGTGGGCTGCTATTTTGCTTTTTTATGAATACTATTCAAGAGGGGTGGGAGGAAGTGACGTAATCTAACAACATCATGATGTTGTGGTATAGGCAATCCTCCTGACATCATATTAACTATGTCACATTCTTTGGAGGCTTTCATCCCTCTTGAAGAGTATTCCATAAAAAGAGCAAAATGGCAGACACCAAAAAATTACCAGTTTCTTGTTCTAGGAGATCTCAGAGAAGTCGATATAGGTGACATGGGTACATTCTAGTACTAGTGTGTGGAATCTGTCAATGTAATGGCATTTTTTTTGTCTGTATGGACAAAATGTGGGGGAAATCTAACAGTAATTAAATTTAGGAGAGTAATTTATTGAAGTTGTTAATAATATGGTTCAGACTTTAGTCTACCCCTAACGAAAATCAACAATGGACAATGATCTTTTCAACAGACATGGAGCACTGGTTGGAATGGGAAAAACCTGAGTCCATTAGGGTAATTGATTAAGCGACCCATCACACATCATGAGCTACATCGTGTCCGTGAGTTTTCAAAGTCAGTATTAAATTACCCTGAAGAAGCCGTATATCACTAACCTCTAGCAACTTTGCGAGTTTTGCATTGCTTAGATAGTTTAAGAGAGCTTTGTGAATTATCTCCCCTGTGCAGCAGTAATCGCCCAGCAACTGATAGAAGAACCCTTAAAGCCACAGACTCTAGTTTTAACCCAGTGAAAATTAACACTAAGTTTTATTCATCTACAAATCTGTAACACAATCTGGATAAAGATACAACAGAGTGAAATGAGAGTCTGTGATGTTAAAATGGAAAAATACCCTCTAAAAATAGACTGGAACTCATATCCATAACTGTTACTTCTCAGAGGTACATGTATTTTTAGAATTTGAAAACAATTAAGCATTTTATGGTATTAAAAATACCAGGATGACCAGAAAAACTTGGATGTACATGGCCATAGAAAAAAAAATTCGGATAGCATTATAGAAACTTAAAGAAAATTCTCTTCTTAACTGTTTAAGGAGTTTTAGACTATTAACTACTAAGTTGCCCCCCCCCCCCCCCCCCAAAAAAAAAAAACGTGATGTCCCTGGATATTACACATCTACAGTACATGATACAATAAAATCAACCACCCACCCATAGTTGGTTTCTTAATTACATCAAAGTTTAAAGTTTGTTTTGTTTAACGACACCACTAGGGCATCATTGGTTTTTGGATGTCAAATATTTAATAATTTTTAAATATAGTCTTAGAGAGAAAACCTGTTACATGTTGTTACATGTTTATATTAGTAGCAAGTGATCTTTTATATGCACCATCAAATTGTCAGGATAACACATGACACAGCCTTTGATATACTAGTGTCATGGTGCACTGGCTGGAACGAGAAATAGCCCAATGGGCCCAGTGATGGGGATCGATTCTAAACACATTAGGCAAGTGCTTCACCACTGTGCTATGTCCCAACACCCTGTATTACATCAGAAATGACCCAGTACATACCTGTAAGCATATACAGCAGAGCAACACATACCATGAAGTTTAGTGGAAATGGGGCAAAAATACCAAGAAAAAGAAACACCCACCTGCAAAGCCATACTGTCCAGAGTGCGCATCACATGGTTCAAGTCTAGAAGGGCAATCAAAAATACCAAGAAAAAGAAACACCAACCTGCAAAGCCATACTGTCCAGAGTGCGCATCACATGGTTCAAGTCTAGAAGGGCAATCAAAAATACCAGGAAAAAGAAACACCAACCTGTAAAGCCATACTGTCTATAGGGTGTATACTACCAAATCAAATCCCATAGACAACAATAGTAACATATGCGGCTAAAACTCCTACCTGCAACGTATCAACCGACATAAACGCCACGGATATAAATACTACCACCCTTTACACTTAAAGTGAATCATAAAAAAATGGGGGTCAAGCTGCTCGTTTCTGAGATAATGGGTAGCATCTATGACTACCCTAGTTTCGCACAAAATTTGAGTACTTTTTTTTACAGGTACCCCATACATGTTTCAAGCACAAGGCTACTTGACACATTGGTACTAGATGAAATAAAATTGAACATTTATTTTACCCAGATGAAACTATTATTTTTTACAACCAACACACTCACATTTATAACCAATCACAGGACTTGTGGTGTTCACTTCTCTATCAAAAGTTCGGTGCACCTCGAACTTTGACCCAGCCGGAAGTTATTTGGTATAGTACTACCTATACTGATAACATACATTTTTCAAAAAGTGTCCAGCTATGTGTCTTTATGACAACCAGGATCTGGTGTATTCTGACATAAACTGACAACCTCACTGAAACTGTTGTTTGTACAGTGCAACCTAATATAATGTACACCTCATAAAGCATATATATTGCACATAGTTTTGTACAAATGCAATATGTCATATTAAACAACAAAATGTTTTAAAATAAAACTCCTGAAGATATTTACTTTCAGTTGGGTGTGTGTACTCAGGTATATATGTAGAGACAACAAAGATAGTCAGATTACCTCTACCCCTTTAAAGAATGCCATTAAAAGACATGCACTTGATTGACCCCTAGATTATGAAGACCTTAACAGGCACATCAAAGAAATATCAGTATTAAAAAAATACACTGTCTGAGGAAGGAAACACAAACATGACTGTACCTGTATGAAGTAATGACTTAATGTCCTGAACATTAGTGTTGGGAGGAAATCCTGTATGCTGGGTGTGGGTGTCTTCAAGTTACCAGGTGTGGGAATTTCAAATCCATCGGCCATGCTGATTTTCATAATGAACCATCAAAACCATTGGTATTCCTGACTATATTTTATTTATAGCCTACTGTAGTTGGAGGTTTTAATAGTTGTGATATCTCGAATAATCATGCAGCTTTAACACATTTATTTTTGATTAATTACTGAAAAAAACTATTTTTAAATGACAAAATTACCCGAACATCTATTTTCTTGCATTATTTTCTAATCCGGATGAATACAATATGTACATTAGATGTATTCCTACAATCTGTAATCCAGCATTTTATTTAGCTAGAAACATTAGGTAATACAGCTTTAACAATAAAATAAATTATCAACTTAATCCAAGGCAGATAATCAAATCTGAAAAAATTGGTTCTGAATCTAGTATAAACTCAAAATGCTTTTCATGAGAGCTAACTAAGTGATTATTAAGAAACAAAAATGATTTGGAGATCTAAGTATATGTTTAACAACCTTATTGTTATGTACAAATAAGAACAGAAGGCACAATAGTGACAACAAATTTAATTATGTTTTTGGTAAAGTTTTTCTTCAAATTTACTTTAAATTTTGCATAAAACTACAAATTTGTCTAAAATATAACTTAGTACCCTATAAATATGTCAAAATGACAATAAAAATCAACTTCTTTACAAATTTGCGTTTTCAGAATTTCATACATAAAAAATTAACAATGTTAATGGAAACTAAAGACATTAACCCACTATTGGCACATGCTATTTTTAATATAAAAATAAATTGCTATTAAAATCTTAGTTCAGGTTGCCTATATATAATATCATATTTAAGAGCAGTTGTATATGGCAAGTCAAATACCATGTAAAAAGAAATTATTGAAATCTTTACAGTATGAATTATAGGCCAAAACCAACTTTTCTTCAGTGCTAACTTTGATTCAAACTCCATTCAGAGCCATGTACAGAGATTATTGTCAAGGTCAAGGTCATTGTGAACTTGCATGATCGAGTGATGGCTAATTAATCAACCAGTATAGTTTAATTAAATAAAATGACAAAATCATAATATTTTTTATTATGCACTGAATATGTGCTATAGGGTGTATACTACCAAATCAAATCCCATAGACGACCATAGTAACATATGCGGCTAAAACTCCTACCTGCAACGTATCAATCGACATAAACGCCACGGATATAAATACTACCACCCCTTACACTTAAAGTGAATCATAAAAAAATGGGGGTCAAGCTGCTCGTTTCTGAGATAACGGGTAGCGTCTATGACTACCCTAGTTTCGCACAAAATTTGAGTACTTTTTTTTACAGGTACCCCATACATGTTTCAAGCACAAGGCTACTTGACACATTGGTACTAGATGAAATAAAATTGAACATTTATTTTACCCAGATGAAACTATTATTTTTTACAACCAACACACTCACATTTATAACCAATCACAGGACTTGTGGTGTTCACTTCTCTATCAAAAGTTCGGTGCACCTCGAACTTTGACCCAGCCGGAAGTTATTTGGTATAGTACTACCTAGACTGCGCATTACATGGTTCAAGTCTAGAAGGGCAATCAAAAATACCAAGAAAAAGAAACACCAACCTGCAAAGCCATACTGTCCAGAGTGCACATCACATGGTTCAAGTCTAGAAGGGCAATCAAAAATACCAAGAAAAAGAAACACCAACCTGCAAAGCCATACTGTCTAGAGTACGCATCACATGGTTCAAGTCTAGAAGGGCAATCAAAAATACCAAGAAAAAGAAACACCAACCTGCAAAGCCATACTGTCTAGAGTGCGCATCACATGGTTCAAGTCTAGAAGGGCAATCAAAAATACCAAGAAAAAGAAACACCAACCTGTAAAGCCATACTGTCTAGAGTGCGCATCACATGGTTCAAGTCTAGAAGGGCAATCGGATTCTTCAGAGGGGGAACAGCCCCTAAAAAGGTGCTCCAGGATCCCTGAAACAAAACCCTTAAAATATATTGGCTGTAGCCTAGCACAGCATTTTATCACTAAATCGGCTGGGTAAAAGGAACTAATACAGTGAAAACTCTCAATACTGGACCCTCTGTAAACCGGAATTCCATCAAAACCGGACATTTTTCACAGTGCTTTTTTAAAAATCAGTAAAGAACTTAACCTCAATAAACCGGATACCTCTTAAAACCGGATATTTTACCTTGTCCCGAGGGTGTCCGGTTTAGAGGGGTTTCACTGTACATGGTTTCTAAACATTTGGCCTTTGCTACAATAAAGTTAAAATACGTAGATTAAAGAAGAATTCTGCAGAATTCTAAGTCTCATCTACCACAACTTGATATGTTGTAATAAAGGAAGGAAGGAAGGAAATGATTTATTTAACGATGCACTCAACACGTTTTAATTATGGTTATATGGTGTAAGACATATGGTTTAGGACCACACAGATATTGAGGGAGGAAACCTGCTGTCGCCACTTCGTGGGCTACTCTTTTCCACAACCTTTGATATACCAGTCGTGGTGCACTGGCTGGAGTGAGAAATAGTCCTATGGGCTCACTGACTGGGATCGATCCCAAACCGACCACACATCAAGCGAGTGCTTTACCACTAGGCTACGTCTCGCCCCCATGTTGTAATAAAAGACCATTTTAAAATTTCTCTTATAATATTCACAGGGGCGGAATTTAGCTCAGACGGTTGAGTGCTCGCTTGAGGTGCTTGCATCACAGGATTGGAGAAGCCGGCAAAAGTCGACAGATGTGTTCAGAACAACAGCTTGTTCTGAATGTGCACAACATTAAAACCTATGACCTGACCTGACCTGACCTGACCTGACCTGACCTGACCTGATCTGATCTGACCTGACCTTAAGTAGTGGTAGAATGATTCGTATTGTACACTACTTTAATTTCAGTCTCTATTATTATACTGTGCGGGATTTAGCTCAGTCAGTTGAGCGCTCACCTGAGGTGCTTGCGTCGGTGGTTCCATTCAACTAACTGGGGGGTTTTCTTGTTCCAACCAATGCACCACAACTGGTCATATGCCGTGGTAAGTGCTTTCCTGTTTGTGGGAAAGTGCATATAAAAGATCCCTTTCTGCATTAGGAAGAATGTAGCGGGTTTCATCTGATGGCTACGTGTCAGAATTACCAAAAGTTTGACATCCAAGAGCCAATATCACTTGATCAATGTGCTCTAGTGGTGTCATTAAACAAAACAATTTTTTTTTTAATATTCACAATTCATATACTAGGTAAACTGATTCACGAGTCATTGATCTAGGATACAGTCGGTCTGGGATCAATCCCCATCGGTGGGCCCACTGGGCTATTTCTTGTTCCAGCCAGTGCACCACGACTGGCATATCAAAGGCTGTGGTATGTATTATCCTGTCTGTGTGATGGTGCATATAAAAGATCCCTTACTGCTAATCAAAAAGAGTAGCCCATGAAGTGGCGACAGCATGTTTCCTCTCTCAATATCTGTGTGGTCCTCAACCATATGTCTGACGCCATATAACCGTAAATAAAATGTTGAGTGCATCGTTAAATAAAAATGTCCTTGATCTAGGATACATACTTTTGACACATAGACCTAAACTTAACAGAGCTAAAGATTGTTTGGTTTTGTTATGTTTAACGACACCACTAGAGCACATTGATACATACTTTTGACACATAGACCTAAACTTAACAGAGCTAAAGATTGTTTGGTTTTGTTATGTTTAACGACACCACTAGAGCACATTGATACATACTTTTGACACATAGACCTAAATTTAACAGAGCTCAAGATTGTTTGGTTTTGTTATGTTTAACGACACCACTAGAGCACATTGATACATACTTTTGACACATAGACCTAAACTTAATAGAGCTAAAGATTGTTTGGTTTTGTTATGTTTAACGACACCACTAGAGCACATTGATATATTAAACACTGGCTATTGGATGTCAAACATTTGGTAATTTTGAACTACAGTCTTGAAGAGGAAACCTGCTACATTTTTCATTAGTAATGAAGGATCATTTATATGCACTCATATCTCACAGACAGGATGCACTGGTTGGAGCGAGAAATAGCCCAATGGGCCCACTGAAGGGGATTGATCCCAAACCAAGCACGCATCAAGCAAGCACTTTACCACTGGGCTATGTCTCACACCCTGTTATAAGAGAGACTGACCGAGTGATCCAAGATACCGGTAATCCCCAGTCATATAAGTGTTCTACTACTCAGTTAATTTGTGATCCTCGCCAAGTCATATAAGTGTAATATTTCACAACATAGTTATATTTATTACAGGTACAGATGAATCCCGTTGGTGCTCGAGAAAGTGTTCGACCCATCGGGTAGTTCAACCAAACCATTCGGTTAACATCGGACATTTACGTTAACATTAGTTAGAAAGTTGAATTAGATACAAATTATGTAATATAGGTAATTGCACTGAAATAAAATAAATAAATGGCAAATTTGTAATCTGTATTTAAATGAATTTATTACAAAAGAATTTGAAAATTTCAACAACAAAACCCCCCAGCAATGTCCACTTTCCAGAAATGAGGTTGTGTGTTAAGTAACGCTTTATGCTGAGGCCCGTTTGTGCACTAATTGTTTGATTGGTATTAGGGTTCATCTCACAGGTACCTTAACACGAGCTGTACTTGAAAGATCATTACCGATAGCCGCGTAACAAACAATATGACAAGTGTGGTAACAAAAGGATGGCATGGCTATTGTTGTGATTCCCTGATTCATCTATAGTTCGTTCCACCTAAATAATTAATCTCAAGGTTGTAATAACCAACTGCTCAAGCGCAGCAATTGTTGGTCCTGTTTGGTGGTTTACCATTTGATATTTGATAGATCACCAGTTCGAGGGAAATATAGCTATTAACACAGATGGGACGGATAATTTAGTTCGAGTGAAGGCTTATAGTTGACCCTGGACATGTTCGACCCATCGGCAGTTAATACAAGAGTTTACCAAACAAAAAACTTGGGACTTTGTTTTTGGTTCAAGCGTTGCCGTGTGTTCGACCCTTCCGAGGTCAAGCCAACGAGATTCTACTGTATTTTTCTTCTTTTTAAATGATCTACGTACCTGTAAACTGAGAACAGTTTTTTCTTTCTCGTTAACATTGTAGAATTCAAGACCTAGATTTTTGGCCAATCGGAACACACGATTCTGTCCAGGGCCGATATATGCCCCACCAACATCAACAACGCCATGAGATGGATCCTGTTTTAAAACATAAGACAGTCACACAATTTACATAATTAAAACATGGCTTACATCATAAACAAATAAAAACAAACAATAAACAAATAAGTATGATGAATGAATCACTTGATGGATGCATGGATGGATAGATGGATGGATGGTATGGGTGGGTATGGGTGGGTGAATGCTTGGATGGATGGATTGATGGATGGATGGATGGATGGATGGATGGATGGATGCTGGATGGGTGGATGGATGGATGTATGGATGGATGGATGGATGGATGCTGGATGGGTGGGTATGGGTGGGTAGGTGCTTGGATGGATGGATGGATTGATGGATGGATAGATGGATGCTGGATGGGTGGATGGATGGATGGATGTATGGATGGATGGATGGATGGGAGGGTGGATGGGTGGATGGATGGATGGATGGATGGATGGATGGATGGATGGATGGATGGATGGATGGATGGATGGGTGGATGGGTGGGTGGATGGATGGAAAGAGAACTGTGGGTGGGTTAGTGGGTTTTGGGTGGGTTGGTCGATGGGTATGGGTGGATGGTAAAGGGTGGGTGGGTATGGGTTTGATAGATGGATGAATAGGTGGGTTTAGGATGGGTGTGGGATGGATGGCTTGTGCTTGGATAAATGAATGGATAGATGGTGGCATGGATAAATGGATGGAAGGATGGATGACTGAGTGGATGGATGGATGACTGAGTGGGTTGATGGATGGATGAATCGATTTGAGTGGATGGATGGATGGATGGATGGATGGATGGACAGATATGATATAAGCATGGGTATGGATGTCTGTATTAGTAGAAAAAAGTGGATAGATAAATCATTGGATGGATGGATGGATGGATGGATGGATGGATGGATGGATGGACAGACGGACAGACGGACGGACGGACGGACGGACGGATGGATGGATGGATGGATGGATGGATGGATGGATGGATGGATGGATGGACGGATGGATGAACGGATTAATGGATAAATGAATGAATTGATGGATGAAAGAATAGATGAATTGATTGAATGAATGAATGAATGGATGGATAGATGAATAGATGGATGGATGAATGGATGAATGGATGAATGGATGGATGTTTGGATATGGATATGGATGGATGGACGGACGGATGGACAGATGGACAGATATGATATAAGCATGGGTATGGATGTCTGTATTAATAGAAAAAACTTTTAAAGTGGATGGATTTATGAATGACTGAATAAGTGAATTTATACATAAAAAGTAACACAAATGGATAGACAGTTGAATTGTTAGATAAATCAATGAATGGATGGATGGATGGATGGATGGATGTACAGATGGACAGACAGATGGACAGATATGATATAAGCATGGGTATGGATGTCTGTATTAATAGAAAAAAGTGGATGGATTGATGAATGGCTGAATATGTGAATTTATACATAGAAAGTAACACAAATGGATAGACAGTTGAATTGTTAGATAAATTGATGGATGGATGGATGGATGGATGGATGGATGGATGGAAGGAAGAATGGAAGGATGGATTGATGGACAGATGGATGGATGAATGGATATATGGATAAATGAATAAATTGATGGATGAAAGGATAGATGTGTTGGTTGATGAATGAATGGATGGACAGATGGATGGATGGATGAATGGATGGTTGGATGGGTGGGTGGATGGACCACTTTGACCACTGACTCAATAGATTACTCACCTCAATGGTGTGAGTTCAACCACTGACTCATCAGATTACTCACATGAATGATGTGAGTTTGACCACTAACTCAACATATTACTCACCTGAATGGTGTGAGTTCCATGACTCAACATATTACTCACCTGAATGGTGTCAGTTCCATAACTCAACATATTACTCACCTGAATGGTGTCAGTTCAATGACTCAACATATTACTCACCTGAATGGTGTGAGTTCCAAGACTCAACATACTACTCACCTGAATGATGTGAATTCCAAGACTCAACATACTACTCACCTGAATGGTGTTAGTTCCATGACTCAACATATTACTCACATGAATGGTGTGAGTTTAACAACCGACTCAACATATTACTCACCTGAATGGTGTGAGTTCCAAGACTCAACATACTACTCACCTGAATGATGTGAATTCCAAGACTCAACATACTACTCACCTGAATGGTGTTAATTCCATGACTCAACATATTACTCACATGAATGGTGTGAGTTTGACAACCGACTCAACATATTACTCACCTGCATGGTGTGAGTTCCAAGACTCAACATATTACTCAGATGAATGCTGTGTTCCATGATTCAACATATTACTCACCTGAATGGTGAGTTTGAAGACTCAACATATTATTCAGATGAATGGTGTGAGTTCCATGACTCAACATATTACTCACCTGAATGGTGTGAGTTCCATGACTCAACATATTACTCACCTGAATGGTGAGTTTGAAGACTCAACATATTATTCAGATGAATGGTGTGAGTTCCATGACTCAACATATTACTCACCTGAATGGTGTGAGTTCCATGATTCAACATATTACTCACCTGAATGGTGTGAGTTCGACCACCGACTCTGTCCTGGGCCTCGAGAACAACAACATCCACATCAGCGTCCTGAAGAACCCGAGCAGCAGACAAACCTGGAAATTATAAAAATACACAACTATTGGACTCAACTTACCATCCGGTCGAAGGTATAGTCAACAGACAAACCTGGAAATGATAAAAATACACAACTATTGGACTCAACTTACCATCCGGGCGAAGATATAGTCAACAGACAAACCTGGAAATGATAAAAATACACAACTATTGGACTCAACTTACCATCCGGGCGAAGGTATAGTCAACAGACAAACCTGGAAATGATAAAAATACACAACTATTGGACTCAACTTACCATCAGGGCGAAGGTATAGTCAACAGACAAACCTGGAAATGATAAAAATACACAACTATTCGACTCAACTTACCATCCGGGCAAAGGTATAGTCAACAGACAAACCTGGAAATGATAAAAATACAAAACTATTGGACTCAACTTACCATCCGGGCAAAGGTATAGAGAACAGACAAACCTGGAAATGATAAAAATACAAAACTATTGGACTCAACTTACCATCCGGGCAAAGGTATAGTTAACAGACAAACCTGGAAATGATAAAAATACAAAACTATTGGACTCAACTTACCATCCGGGCAAAGGTATAGAGAACAGACAAACCTGGAAATTATAAAAATACAAAACTATTGGGACTCAACTTACAAACCTGGATATTAACAAATACACAACTATTGGACTCAACTTACCATCTGGGCGAATGTATAGTTAACAGACAAACCTGGAAATTACAAAAATACAGTGACACCTGTCTAAAACCCATGGGACTCAGTAAAAAGTCTGATTATTAAGGTTATCTGGTTTAGAGAGGTTCTCATTGTACTGATATTTAAAAACGAGCCTTAAAAGATTTCCCATTAGGAGGGAATTCCAGTTTACTGAGGGTCTGGTTATGAGGGGTTTTATTGTAAAAGAGAGAATAATACATGAGTGGCCGTTAGATACCATTTATCTCACGAGTTGTTTTAAAATGTATCTAATGAGAGAAAGTGAGTTTGATATGTTTTTAAACAACAAGTTGTAAAATAAATAGTATTGGTATCTAACAGACACAAATGTATTATTCTATTTCTTACATATCCTCAAAAAAAAAGGTTTTAAGCAAATTTTAACATCTTTTTATATAAACGTTATTTTCAGCCCTTGCACTTAAGCATCACTGACAAATGATTGTCAGGTTAACTATACATCACAGTGTAATCAATTTCGATTGTGCTGGTTTTTCATTGGATGTATGGCATTGGTGACTTGGGGACTAATTCAATAAACCCTCGCAACTTTGCGATCTTGCAGTGCAATGCTAAAAGACTTGCAAAGAGGATGCTTTGTTGTCTAGCAGAGCCAAAGAGACATTTGTGAATTAGGCCCCTGGTCATCAGCTAGGAGCAGCCAGTTGTATGCCTTGAAATTGTTAACACGTACATGTTTAAACAAGTATGTGTTTTCAAAAATAACAAATGATGTTCTCACCAACGGGTGTGTAAGAATATATATTAATAATAACTTTGATCAAAACAGCTGAATCAGTCCAGGTATCTGGTAGCCTATGTATTACACAGGACCATACCCAGCCTAAAATTAGTAGGGGTTGGTGGGTGGATATAGGTGTGTGTGTGTTTGTGTGTGTGCGTGTTTGTGTGTGTGTGTGTGTGTGTGTATATGTGTGTGTGCGTGTGTGTGTGTGTTGTGTCAACCCTTCTTGATCAAAGCAATTTTTTGTGTAAATATTATTTCTGGGGAAGCATGACCCGAACCTCCAAGATATTTTGCTCACTGAAGTTCAGACCCCCCCACCCCCCTCCCCCACCCCCGAATAATATCCTGCACAGGCACCTGTGTCAGTACAAAAAAAAATTAAGGCACAGCAATAGAAGGCCTTTTTCGGGTAGACAAAAAGGGATCCTTTTTCTTATTTTTTTGGGGGGTGCAAATGCGACCTCCCCCACTACCTGTGTTCAAGGTATGGCCCTGTTTTATATGATGTACCACAACTGGTACAGTACATCAAAGGCTGCATTATGTGCTATCCTTTCTGTGGGATGGCAGGGCACTACTTTTTATAAACAAATGAAACACTATACAAATTAAACCTGGAGATGTGTATGCTATTTTCTGGAGTAAAAAAAAAAGTGAGATTCTCAGGGGGGCAACTGCCCCCACCCCCCTCGGAGGGTATGGCTCTGGATGGTGCATATAAAAGATCCCTTACTACTAAAGGAAAAATTTTGCTGGTTTCTCTCTAAGACTATTTGTCAAAATTATCAAATGTTTGATATTAAATAGCAGATGATTAATAAAACAGTGTGCTCTAGTGGTGTCGTTAAACAACGCAAACTTTAATATAATGTACTGTATTGCACTGGTACGGATACATTCGGCAGCTTACCACTAATGCCGCCACCGATGACAACAACTTTAGTCGATGTTTGGGTCATTGGTGTTTACTTTAAACGGATTTAGGTTGCACTCCTGACATGGATAGACAGCTCACATCCTAAGACAGCACAAGGCCAAAGGTTAATGCAATCGACAATAAAATGTAGGCTAGATATCGGAAGTATCAAGGGAATTAACTCTTGTAACCGTAACACATCGGCTGATTTCGTAAATGGATTCGGTATCTGCCGAAGTGTTTCTGTAGAAATGCGGGTCGCGTTGTATACTAGTAATTTTGTTCAGTTATGAATAAACTAAAATTAATTTGAATAAAGTGCCGCCTTTTATCAATATCGATACCATATCAATTTATCAAATGCACATGTTACGATTTAGCCTACTTATACTGTTTCTGTTAAATACGTGTAGGCCTATTGGCCTACATATTAGTAACTAATTATAAGTGAAATAGTTGTTAAAATGTTCAAAGTAAAGGTATTTAACTTCAAACCGTCAGAATGTCCGTCTATCTTTCCAGATAGAAAAATTTAAAGACAGACAGCGAGAGAGAGAGAGAGAGAGAGACAGAGAGAGAGAGAGAGAGAGAGAGAGAGAGAGAGAGAGAGAGAGAGAGAGAGAGAGAGAGAGAGAGAGAGAGAGAGAGAGAGAGAACTGCCCCTGACACCCCCTCCCCCATCCCATACGCTTATGGGGCAGGGTTTAAGGACATTTGAGTTAAAATTAATTTCATGTCACCCTTTATTTACGAAAAAAAGGAGAAGTGTGAAGTGTTTTTCCCATCCTAAACACTGTCTGAAGAATTGGAAGATACATATAAAAATACTGCTTTATCAGTAGGAGTTTCCCTTTATTTTTTCAGTAACGTGGAATTTTGACTCCCGTAGAATACTGACTCCCCGGTCACTTTTCTATACAGAATAATGACTCCGCGGTAATTTTTCTACACAGAATAATGACTCCGCGGTCATTTTTCTACGTAGAATAATGACTTTTTGTCGTAGAAAAATTACTTTTACTGTAAAAGTGTGACCGAGGGGTCAGAATACCACGGCATCCCAGCAACGTGGTATTTTGACCCCCGTAGAATATATATCCCCGGTCACTATGGACGTTTTTGCAGAATAAAAATACCTTTACTTTAGAATTGGGACCGCTGCAGGGAATTAGCTCAGTGGTTTGAGCGCTCGACTGAGGTGCTTGAGTCATAGGATCGAATGTCCTCGGTGGACTCATTGGATTTTTCCAGTCCCAACCAGTGCCCCACGACTGGTATAATAAAGATCGTGGTGTGTACTGTCCTTTCTATGGGAAAGTGCATACAAAAGATCCCTTGCTGGTTTTTCGGTAGGAGTAGCCCATGAAATAGCAACAGCTGGGTTTCCTCTCTCATTATCTTTGAGGTCCTTAACCATGCCTGACGCTATATAACCGTAAATAAAATGTGTTGAATGCATCGTTAAACAAATCACTTCTTTTTCGACGGCGTTGACGACGGCGACGGCATCAGTTGCAACGACGACATCAACGTTTATGTTTATGTTGCGAATTAATTTCTAACTGAATTGTTAAAATTTAGTATAAATTATTATTATTTTATAATTAAAGCCAGATAAGTTATGAATTCGTCTCAATCGTCTATTTTTTTGTTTTAGTTACTTTGTTGTTGTTTTCCAAACGAAACAAATTTATAGTAGGAGAGGTATTTAATTCCGCTCGTTTTTAAAGTTCTTCAAATGTTCTTCATAGTTGATTAGTGTATTTAATGATAAGTGTTCATAATTAGGAAAATAATTTACGTCTGAATGGGGTGCCGCTATTAATGAAATTATAATAACAGGATACATCAAAAGGTTTTTATTATTTGAAAATCATGATCAAAGTATTCCAGATTTCAACGCAGTGAGATCAAAGCTGCGTTGAGACACCTCCAGCGCATACAGGAATTGTTCATTGTATTTTAGTAGAGGGTCGTTCCACATTCCAATAACCCTATCACACCCAAACCACACTATCGATCCACCGATTTTGAAAATAAAAATTTCAAAAACATGTACTTGGACTCATTTCAGCTATTTTATGTTATTTGTACCTACCTCCGCATCATTTAAACCAAAATTTTTAGTTCCTTTGGAATTATGTTATATGTTCCAGTTAAAAGCTTAGAAGAGGAATGTTTTGTGTTGGGGGGGGGGGGGGGGAGGGGTATTAAATTAATTAAGGAAAATGTTGAGCGGGTTTGATTTGTAGACCACTGATTAAACAAAGTGCTTGATTTGTGGTTTCTTTTAATACTCGCATCCCGAGGGGAGAGTGGTCTTAGTGTTACAAAACGTGACATTGGACGGGGGAGGGGTAAACATGCCAAAGTTTGCGTTACATAATTATTGTTGAACCGCCTCTAAGTAGTAGGCCAGTGGAACTAGGTTTATGGTTGCACCTATCAATGTTCATCTCAATGGAGGTAATTTTTTTTTTTTTTTTTTTTTTTTTAGGTTTTAATTTTTTTTAATTTAATTTTTAATTAAAATAGTCAAGCTTTTAAGTTAATATTAAGTTTTCGTCTTTTGGTCAATTTATCACGAACTGTAGGTTAGATAGATAGATAGATAGATAGATAGATAGATAGATAGATAGATAGATAGATAGATATAGATATATAGATATTCATACATAAAATACATACATACTTACATACATAGAACATACATACATGGGTCATTCTACACTAGGAGGTCTAATTATGTAAACAATGTGCAACAACGGAAAGATAATCTAATCTTTCTAACTCGCATGTTGGGATTCCCGTATTGACAAAACATGAGGTGAATGCAGAGAATGGGCATAACAACCACTTTCATATAAATGAACAGCTCAGTTCATATTATATTTGCATCTATTTAAAATGTCACTTGATGATAGAGGCCACTTTTAAGGTCCCTGTGGGATGTTTTATAGAGGATTGACCGTAAACTTAAGATATTATAGCAAAATAACTTACATAGAAACTTGTTGAAATCCCATTAAGAAGATTTTCTATGATTTCAAGAGGAGTCATTATTCTATGGGGGTCAGTTTTCAACGTGTGAGTGGTCGTAGTACTACGGGTTTTTCAGCTGGGAGTCATTTTTCTCCTGTAGAAAACTGACTCCTTTAGCCGTAGAAATGTGACCGGGGAGTCAGTATTCTACGGGAGTCAAAATACCATGCGCTGACACTTTCACAAATCTTAAAAAGCCTGTTTTCCCGTTTAAGATAAAACATTTATTAAAAGACAAAAGCGGTTGTAAACATATGTATGATATGTTAAATTCACAAACTGTCATTCCAAAAGCACAATTGAAATATGCAAATGAAGGATACATGTATGATACAAAGAAATGGGAAAAGTATTATGTTATTCCTTTTCGATGTGTAAAAGACACAACATTATCATGGTTTCAGTATAGAATAGTACACAGAATCTTAACTACTAATACATTTTTGTATATGATACATTACGTGGATTCTAATGCTTGCGACTTCTGCAAAGCTTCAGGTGAAACGTTACAACATCTTTTCTTTGACTGTAACAAAGTTAACCACATTTGGGAATCAATACGAGAATGGATATTGACTGAAACAGGAATTGCCATTATTTTTAGTCAAGATATTGTTATGTTTGGTATGATCAATAACGAAAATAGTAACTTTGTAAATTGGTTGATTATCAACATTAAATATTATATCTACTGTATGAAAGTATAGAAACAAATATGAAATATCAATGGAGTTAAAAACATTTTGCGAAACAAGTTTGAAATAGAAAGAATTATTTTATATAAGAATTGCAATTACGAAATTTTTAATCAACAATGGACACCATGGCTTAATCTCTTTTACTGAAACGTATTTCCTAACAATAGCTTGTTTCGAATTCCAGGTCTTTTTCGTTTCGCGCTAGTATAGATTTACACACACACACACACACACACACACACACACACACACACCCATGTATTTATTTATTTATTTATTTTATTTGTTTATTTATTTATTTATTTATTTATTTTGTTTTGTTTTGTTTGTTTGTTTGCTTATTTATTTATTTATCAATTTATTATTATGTGTTTTAACCATTTATATCTTCTTTCTTCTTCTCCTATATTTCCCAGTCCTTTCCATTATATGCGTCATAGCAATTTGTGTTGTTTTTTTACCAATCTTTAATTTATACAGAAACATTACAAATGCATTTATGTATCAAATTGTTATAGATGTAATGTAACATTATTATACAACAAATTAGATATATGTACTTGTATATAAATTATATTACTTTGATGTAAGGCCATGAATTCAAGGCTCCACAACCTTGACATGGTCAGAACTCTCTGACTTGACCTGACCAGTAGGAGTAAGCTTGTTTTGTTTTGTTTAACGACACCTCTAGAGCACATTGATTTAATAATCATCGGCTATTGGATGTGAAACATTTGGTAATGTTGACATGTAAGCTTAGAGAGGAAACCCGCTACATTTTCCCATTAGTATCAATGGATCTTTTATATGCACCATCCCACAAACAGGATAGCACATACCACGGCTGGCTGGAACCTGAAATAGCCCAAACCGACCGCGCATCAAGCGAGCACTTTACCACTGGGCTAAGTCCGGCAGTGGGTTTCTTATCTGTTTTTCCTGTCGAGCAAATATCGAAGTATTAACCAATATTGACCCCCCGGTCACTTTTCTACGGTAAAAGAGTTAGTTTTCTTTAGTAAAAAAAATGACCCCCTGCTGAAAAACCGGCCGTAGTACTACAACTCCCCACACGTTGCAAACTGACCCTCGTAGAATAATGATTCCCTCTTAAAATACCACGTTACTAGAGTAACTTGGTATTTTGAACCCAGGTCATAATTCTACGGTAAAAGTAATTTTTCTACGGCAAAGGAGTCAGTACTCTACGTAGAAAAGTGACCGTGTGTACAGCTTGTTTATTTTCAATTTACACTAAATATATGTTAACACACACACACACACACACACGTACGTACGTACGCACGCGCGCTCGCACGCACACACACATATGATTACGAATGTATCTGACATTGTTTTAAAACACTGCATGTAGGCCTAAAACGAAAATTAAAAATTAAAAACAAACATAAAAAAACATTAAAAAGAAGCAAAAATACAAAACAATAACAACAACAAAACAAACAAAACAAAACCACAAAAAAAAACCCCAACAACCATACATTAAAATGAAATAAAATATATACAGTTGAATAGTATCAATATATAGACCTATAATATATATATAACTGCGTTCATTTTATTCATTTATTTCTTTCACAGGCTACACCAGTAGTCCATAGTGTAAAATAAAATGAGCTGGAATTTCCAGTTCTCCTCTGTCACCATAGAGTTTGGTTTGTATAGTTGTTTCAATAGGCCACTCAGATTGTCTCAAACCTCGATAGGTGGGGCACTGCTGTAGGATGTGCTCCGTTGTTTGGTGTTTGAGTCCACAGCCGCAAGTTGGTGAAGGTGCTAGCTTGAACGGTGTGAACATGTGTGCATTTAGTCTGTTGTGGCCTGTACAGAGTCTTAACAAAGTTACTTGATCCACTCGGCTGAGCAATCTGATTAAAATGAGCTCTCCTGGTCTATAGTAATTAACCAGTGAAGCTAATTTTAATTAGATTGTCGGCTGAGCTGCGTTCAAGACAGTTTTAAAACTGCAATAACGCGTATTATATAAACATATTTACGTATGTATAATTATACGCTACCAACGCATATTATTAATATGCTGCGTACAGATTACAAATTGTGTCATGCAACGAAAGGTACTTGCCCAAACAGTTACAATTGCAAATATATGAAAGATAAAATACGATTTCCGTAACGAACAAAATCGTATTTCTGCACAAGGCAGAGTCAAAAGGACGTTAAACAAAGTCGTGATTGCTTCTATATTTTGAGAATAAAGCATCTGATGTGGGACGCTACTTGTAACTCATGTATTCGAATGTGACCAAAAAGAATGACGTAGGCTTATTGTCGCAGGGAGAAAATAAAAAGTTATGATTTGTAGTAAGACTGTATCCAGTATTTCAACTTTAAGAAAGTGTCATTTGACCAATTTAAATGGAGCCAAAGCACAAAGCAGTCTGAGCCTAGGTATTTTAACAACGTCGTGCTTAGTAGGATTATATTTTTGTTGGACGCTATACAGAGTCAGGTGACATTATTGCAGCTGTAAAGAGCTCTAAATTATATTTTAAAAATTATGTTATGATTATTAGGTTTAGGTAAAATTAACTGGTATGCGAGACGATATATATTATATCTATATATCAACCGGTAGGTGGCGTTATTAACAGCATTCTATAAATAGATCCTTTGTCGACTGCCTGCCTACCACCATCTTTAATCAACAGTTAACTTCAGTCAGTGAAAGAATCAAGGCTTCCGTATGAGTTCTCATGATCTACATCAAAATGGAAAGGGTCTAGAGCAGCAGGTGATAATAGTTATACCAATGTATGAATGATGTAGAAAATATTACATTAGTTAAGCTAATTTTGTGAGGAATATTTCGCCGGGTTTAGCCATCCATGATCCAAGATGGCGACGAAGAAAAAAGAAAAAAAGAACACGTGAGACCGACAAATGCCACCAGTTAGTCCTGAGGTGTAAAAGGGCTAGCAATAACAGACTTGTTACTTTTTACTTGCATCTCACCGTTAACTTTTGACAAAATATATTTAAATAGCAGTGTTGCGAGTTGAAAATGTACAAAATTTATCAACCTTTTTTTTTTTCCAGCTCCTTTACCCTGCACACTTTTTTTTTGTGTGATCTGGAAAGTGTTGATAATATAGGAGAAGCCATGTGTTTAGGGAAGTGACGTCACGTATCAGCATGCGCGCGCATCTGGTAGGCAGAAGTCTATCATAATGGCCATTAGTAACAAAGCGAACTAGCGTAGCGTGAATAGCAAAGAATGGCCAACACGTGCTTAAATTACCGCTTGTAGCACGGGAACGCTATTCTACATAGCTACATGTACTCTTTCCACCCATACAATTTGACGATTGACCGAGTTCAAAACTATAGCAAACTTCCTTTTTTTTCTTTTTTCTTTTCACCTGAATAAATATTTTTAGTCCATGTATTTTTAAAGCGTCTGGTCCATATTTCAAGTAAAGCATTACAAACGAGCGCGCGCACACACAAATAAAAATAATAAAATAAAACGAGTAGGCCTATATTTTTTATTTAAAACTGTTTAAAAGAAATAATTGGCCTACACTTTGTTAAAGGAAATTATTTCTTTTAACAATTTTAAATAACCCATATATATATATATATATATATATATATATATATATATATATATATATATATATATATATATATATATATATATATATATATATATATGCATATATGCATATATGTATATATACATATACATATATATGTACATATAGATACACATACATATATATATATATATATATATATATATATGAACATTTGTTACAAATGAACAACCAGTAGACAATATATAGACAGTAGTTATATATATATATAACACATCAGACTTGTCTACTGGTTCATTTGTAAGGCTTTTCATCAACAATAAATTTAAGCAAGTATCTTATTAGAAAACTTTACAAAAACTTTAAAACTATTAATTTTATCAAGTCCTTTTTTATTCCTTAAACTTGCTGATATCGGATACATATTAACACATTGTATTAAAATGGAGGAACCTAAATTTAGTTTCCATACATGTTCCATGACCACACATACATTGCTCCCTCTAGCTACAGCATCCCTTTTTAAATATTAGTACAGAACTTAGCCTTTTAAACCGGATACATCTCAAAGTTACTTGGTCCCTCACCTTTGTGGTTCCATCTTCAGAACATTTTGTAGCATTATTTTTTTATATATATATACATAAAAATTGCCATTAATATTTTAATCACCTAATCCCATGCAGGCCAGGACATAGTTTAATATGCAGTCGATCTAGGATTGATTCCTGTTGGTGGTCCTATAGGGCTATTTCTCATTCCAGCCAGTGCTCTACAACTGGTGTAACAAATGCTACACTATTTATTATCCTGTCTGTGGGCTGATGCATATAAAAGATCCCTTATTGTTAATCGGAAAGAGTAATCCATTATGTGACAGCAGCAGGTTTCCTCCCTAATATTATCTGTGTGATCCCTAAACATGTCCGACTCTATATATCCGTAATTAAAATGACTTGAGTGCATTGTTAAATAAAAGATTCCTTCCTTTCAAATCTAAAACAGTGTCAGTTACCTTTGACAAGAGGCACAGTTTCAAAGGCTATCACTTTCAACCTGATTAATAAACCAGTTAAAACAACAAATTACTGTAAATGGTAACAATACAATGTTTTAATGTAAGACACACATTAACACAATGCAAATATCATTTGATCATTGGTTTATAATGATAATAGAAAAAGAAAATAATAAATATGTGTTGTCTACTGTTTCTCGATATAATTTTATTGATTTTGTAAAGTCTGTTTTTATTAGAAAATCGAGATCCTGGTAAAAAAAGATTAAATCCAAGTGTTATCAATGTCATCATCACATACTGAATAGCCCCAATCATATTGCATATGGTAGTTTGGAAAGTCAGTGTGTTATCAATGTCATCATCACATACTGAATAGCCCCAATAATATTGCATATGGTAGTTTGGAAAGTCAGTGTGTTATCAATGTCATCATCACATACTGAATAGCCCCAATAATATTGCACATGGTAGTTTGGAAAGTCAGTGAAAAAAGTTCTGGTATCCCTCTTATGCACAGAAACATGAGATACTGTAGAAAAGAATCGCTGAATCTGATACCAGTGTTCTCCTTAGCATCCCTTAATTCACCCTAAAACTTAAACGCCCTTAATTCATCGTGAAAGGCCCATTTTTCATCCAAGAGTTGCCAGTTCTCTTTTTGTCCATAAACAGGGATCACTGATACCTAGGAAAAAAATAAGAAAATTGGTAAATTTCTATGATATATAAGTATGAAAGTTTTATATTGTGTATATTGAATATTATTGAAATATTTGAATACACATAAATGTATTTGTGAAGACATATTGACATCTGTCACTGATGACAATAATACTTATAAATACAATCAGCTCCCCTTTTCTTTCTTTATTTCCTGCAAACAAATTCAGATAACTTATATAATAAATGCATGTAACATAATTTATGTTTTTAATAAAATATAATGGCTATCACCAACTTGTGGATCAATATCCAGTTTTATTATTAGTATTTATTTATTTTTAATCCCAAACAAATGATTTCATACACCTGATATCCCACCCTGAAATGTTTATACCTTTTATTTTATTATTAAAAAATCAACTTACACATTACAAATACACCTGTGGATCACTTCTTCAATAAAAAAAGTAAAACATTATAATTAACATATAATATAATTAATAAATGGAAATATTTCACAACCATTTTCATATGAAACAATATATATATGCTTGATTGCACACACACACACACGTACACACACACAGCTCCCTGTTATTTAATTAAAAATATAAATACTCCAGCCACCTACATATTTTATGGCATAATACAATATAAAATATATTCAGATTTTTGTTTTACCCACTATAATGGATCTGTCAATACAAACAAAAAGTTACATAAAACGTTGTTTGTCGATTGACTGGGTAGGCCTACTGTTCACAGGGTAACTTTGTTTCCATGTCAGTTTGGTGGGGGCTTTTATTATTATTATTTTTTATTTTATTATCTTTTCAATTTTCATTTCAATAAATACTGACGTGTATTAGTATTACGAATGAATAACATACAACAAACCTTGTATAAAATGACGATCTCCGTTGTGGGATGGGCAAAGTTGATTGTTGTCAGCTTTAACTGTTCAACGTTTCGCTTCCACTGTATTTGATGAAACTAATTTCATAATCCTTACTACAGTGACTTGTGCATCTAACAACAACGTATGAAATTACCATGACAAAATACCATTCATCAAAACTAGTCTACACTGATTTAATTGACGGAAAAACATTCGATTGTTCATTACTACTAATGCCAGTATTGTCAACTGGTTTCTTGCCTACCAGCGCTCACGCGGTACCACGTGATCAAAACATGTGACGTCACCGTGGCTTCTCCTATACCATTATGGCTTGTATAAAAACAAATTTAGGTAGACCATTATTTTTTAAACCCATCATGACTGGAAATGATGTTCTATAGTATAAAGTATGTGCCATCATTCTGTAAAAATATTTTTTTTGTAAATAATTTCAGTTTGGTTTGACAAGAAAAAAGTAAGTGTTTTTGAAAGTAACAGAAAAATACTATTTTGTGTACAATTTACAAATAATTCGACTCAGAAATAAATAGCTTGTAGTAAATTCCATAGTATGAAAAAAGGCGTTCCCTGTGGGACGGACATGTAAATTTAAGTTTGTGAGTGAAAAATTGGTTGTGCAAACACTGATTTGTGTGACAAACACGCAAGCGGTACTAAAGGGGTCTGGCCATCTGGTTTTCAGTAAGATTTTCACCCTTTTCGTTTTAGTAGTTCACCAAATATTTTTTTCCATTATAAATTTTCCCTATTTTACTCTTTTCTTTGGGTTTTTTCCATTGACACATGCACAAACATCACATACATTTATAAATTGAATGTTTTAATGGGGATCCCCATTTTGCAGGTCAGCTTTTTAAAACTAGCCGAAAGAGGGAATTCTCTCATTATTTCATATATTAAAAAAAAAAATTCCTGGCTAGTAAATGACTACATTCACTAGCCACATCTCTTCATCCACTCGCCACAGTTTTACCTAATATACAATTTTATAAAATAAATGTATGGCAATGCCCCCAATATCTGACCACTTAAGAAAGAAAAATGGATCCAAATTTAATTTTTGGGTTATACTATTTTGTACTCGCCAGTTGGCTGCCTGTAAACATAAGTTACTTGCAAATGCAAGTGTTTTACTCGCTGTGTAGAGCACTGCTGTATGACGTCATGACACAAAGTTCATTGCTTCTCGGGTTTTGGTGAAGCTATCTGGAAGTTCAATGACCTAGTTTGAACTTGTTGCTGATAATTTACATGCATTTTCGATTATGGCCAATGGCTCTGAGATTAGATAATTATAAAAGTGGAGTTTGTTTTAATATTTACTTTTAATCTGTTTTCAGTTCACAAAGTATATTTTATTTTTAACAGTAAGGAAAAAATACATCTGGGGTGGGGGGAATTGCTGCTGAGAACAAAAAACGTCATGGCAATCTCCGTGTGATTATCACGGGCAATTGCAGAGGTTGTGCTTATTAAACCTGAAGCTTAACGCAAAGATATGTGTCGTGGCTATTAATGGTCAATGTCAGTGTTGACAATATCACAGCCTTCAAAATAACTTCTGAAATTGATGAAAATCCAATTTTTATTTAATTACACTATTTCCAGGTAGATGTTTTTAGAAAAATTCTAGAATTCTGTTTCAGATAGGTGTTTCCATGAGTCCACAATTGCATAAAATCATTGTAAATTCTAGACTTAAGGAATGACGTATCTAAAACAAATGCCTCCAAAAATTTAGTTTAAAATTATAATTGTATAAATGCAAATTAACTTTTTTTTTAATAGGCAGGGATTTGAACCCATAGTCTGTTAAGTAATATACTAAAGTCCGAACCAGATTATTAACAACTAAGATAAATTAATCCTGTCAATTATCATTAGATTTTGTTAGACACATTGTGAAAACATTAAATAATAGAGATTCTTCATAAAAGATTGTAATCCTGTCACCCATATCAACTTCACACAAGATCGGACACAAAAGCAAGCAAAAATTTGGACGGCTACCATTTTTCTTTTTATGGAGGGATGAAAGCTGATTGTGACAAAAATAATAAGTTATTTAAATTAAAATTTCAATTGCATTCATTTTTTTAACATCCATGGAGATGAGCATCTTATGGATGCAACTTTCAGTGAAACTGAATAATATAACAGGTTTATGGTAGGTTTGATGTTTAATTCTGCGGAATTCTTGTTTTTGATATGCATATACAATTTGTTTTCAGTTTGCTGGTCTGGACTTGAATGGAGCCCGTGGTCGCGGTAGGGGCGACTGGAGTTCCCAGTCGTATCCAACTCAACCTCCAAACAGTAAGTTTTAACATGTTATCAGGGCTACAGTTCAGCCCTGACAATAAGTTGTCATTTCTTATTAGGGCCTTGTTTCCAAGGTTATTGAAAAGTCCTACCATGTAATCAGTTAAGATGCTGAAACGCCCTCAGTGATGCCATTTTGAAATGCTAATGTTGAATGGTAAGATGTTCAGTGGTAATGTAATTTATTGTGGTAATTGAGAGGATTTTTTTGTTTGTCCTCCTTTGCAATGCATGGAACTGGACATTGGTGATAACTTAATACATTATTTGATTTTTAAAAAACCACCCATCCACAACCCATTAGGATGAGGAAGAAGAAATGTTCTGTGTTTTAAGTGTTTAACCAGCAACATGTATTGCATAGTTTACTTTGAATAAAGCAGCAACATGTTTGGACACAGGTGGAACAAGTTAATTGTAGATCTTTATTATGCAGGTGTTCTGAACACTGGCTCACGTTATGTACCACCACATATGAGAGGGCCTGGGGCTGCCCCGCCACCGCCGATTCCATCTGGACCTCCTCCTCCTCTGCCACCGGCACAAGGTAATTGGGGAGGTGCCGACTTTAATCTTGGTGATAACCGACCTGGTGCAGACACTGGAAATTGGGGACACCATGGTAATACTTTAGTCATTAGATTGTCACTGTAGACCAAATTAGTAGTTGTAGTCATTTTGCAGGGGTAGAAATTAAGAAATATTTCCATTGCTTTGGGGTACTTGTAACCTAGAACAGTTGCTAGTCCCTAAGAAAAATCACTAGTCCTCCTTTTGGAACATCTTGAGAAGATACGATTTCTAGCAAACTGTTAAAAAACACATTAAATATGTAGTGTGTCTTGGCAAAATAGTGGACAGTCTGCTTAAAATATTTGGGTCGCATCTGCTGGTCCGAGGTCTATTTGAATTGTACTTGTCCCCAGCAATTTTTACTCGACTAGGGTAAGGGGACACCTGTTCAACCCTTGCAAATAAGAAAATGTCCACAGCAATAAAAAATAAAATAAAAAAACACGCCAAAAAAAGTCAAATATAAACCACAGCAGAAAAGGTGCTGTGGATAATGCAAAACTCCACATCATTGCCGATTGCCGTGGGCAGTTGCATGGGTTACACATTAGTTTGTATCCCTGTATTATTTGAATCAAATTTCCGGTCATTGGTACAGAGATGTGCTTTTTCAGGGCTTTTTTAACCTTTAGACTACTGGATTAGTTTTTGACAAAAATCAAGTTTATAATTTTTACTCGTATATTCACTTAAAGGGAAATCCTGAGTTTGCTGCATTGTAAGACGTTTCCGACTAATAAAATATTTGTACGATTAAACTTATTTAAATATATTTTCTTGTTTAGAATATCAGTGTCTGTATATTCAATGTGTTTCTGGTCATCTTAATGTTTGTAAGAAGCCCAAACTGGATTTTGTCTTTAAATAGTTTTGTTGTACGTACGAAAAAATATATTTTAGGAAATAAATAGAAATTTAACCTAGTACAAATATTAGAACGATCAGAAACACGTTTAATATTAAGCCACTAATATTTTATGCAGAAAAATATATTTGATATGTAATTACAATCGTAAAAAAAAGTCTGTTAGTCGATAACATCTTACAAATTGCAGCAAACTCGGGAATGTCCCTTTAAATGTTTAAAATAAATAAAATAGAGCTCATATTTGAATCTGTAAGGTGAAAATAAAAATTAATTTTGTTTGTCCTAACCTGACTGACCCACAAAACTTTGGCCTGTGTCAGTCTTTTGGAGAAGAATTTTTTTTTTTTTTTACTACTATTGTCATAGTATCTGTTGAACAGACATTTAAAAAAAAAATCCCTTTCTACTTTCCCACATTTGAAATTACAGGTCGGAAATGGACCAACAAAAATATTTTTAAGGATGGCCCAAGTTCATTTGATTAAAATTACGCAAAAAGTCGAAAGTCACATTTACTTACGAGCATTTGTGGCCAGCTGCCTGGTATTTATGTCCATTATTCCCAGTATCTGGTTTTCTGGACAGGATTTAAAAAAAATGCGATTCATATCCCGATATTTTGTGATTTTCATTGTTGGTAAAACTATCAAATTTATTATTAGATTAGCTGTTCTGATCGGCTATCTATCCATGAAAACTACTGTGACATACCGCCACTGTTGTCAAGCGAAAATACTTAACCGAAACCAAAATTCCACGGTATTTTCCATTGAAAAACTAACTAAAGATAACGGAAATTGAGTTGTCTTCTGTTTCCTGTTATATAATTGTTTCTGTTGAGATATCTTGCCTGCAGTAGTCATAAAACATTTTCTTTCAAACCCATGGTTCAAAATTTCATTGTTTATGAATCATTGATAACACCTGTGATATTGATTTAAAGACATACACTTGTCTACTCCTAGGTGATGACTCTGTCGTCACATCTATTGAAAAAAGCATGCTTCAAATTGGACCGGAGTCGTGGTAGGTCATCGGTGTACAGGCTGGTAGGTACTGGGTTCGGATCCCAGTCGAGGCATGGGATTTCAGTGTTCGAGATTAAAATGTTTGGCCAGTATCCATGTTGGATACTAACATTTCAAAATCTGGTATCCCACCTGAGAATTTAGTATTATATGGCATCCCGGTGAGATACTGGGTTCTTGAAGTCTGGTATTCAAAATTAAATTCTGGTATCCCCGGGATATCTGGATACCGTTAATCTCGAACACTGGATTTTTAATCCAGATACCGACTCCAAACCCCGAGTGAGTGCTCCGCAAGGCTCATTGGGTAGGTGTAAACCACTTGCACCGACCAGTGATCCATAACTGGTTCAACAAAGGCCATGGTTTGTGCTATCCTGCCTGTGGGAAGCACAAATAAAAGATCCCTTGCTGCTAATCGGAAGAGTAGCCCATGTAGTGGCGGCAGCAGGTTTCCTCTCAAAATCTGTGTGGTCCTTAACCATATGTCTGACGCCATATAACCATAAATAAAATAGGTTGAGTGTGTCGTTAAATAAAACATTTCTTTCTTGCTTCAGATTGGTTGTTGTTATGTGGTAAAGTTTGACATATTCTGCTGTAGAACGATTGGAACATCTCGCCACAATCCATTGCGCTTTTATCTTTCGAGGATTTCCCATTCAAAGACAGAAACTAAAGACTCTTTCCAAACACAGGTTACGCAGACTAGTAACTATGAGGCGGTGATGGTATAGCCATAAAATCTGTTTATACCAGTATACAATTACTGCGCTTTTCCCCCTGTTTTTTCAATGTTGAAACAGACCAACAAGTTCACCTATTGCATAAATAGTCTCTCCCGATATTTTTAAAATTTGTATGCTCCTGAATAACGCTATAAAAGGCGAAGTGTAATTGGTCGATATTAAATTTTTTATTGATAGATGAAATGTCACCTGGACATGGGAGTTCACGCAATGTTGTTAGATCTACTGGTAGACACAGTAGAGCTAATTTTAATCAGATTGTGACACTAACCAAGTCATGGTCATGACATGTATTGCTTGGTTCTTTATCTAAAATTGGATTAGGCTTAAAATATTTGTTGACTATAACTTATCCCTACTACTGATAACTCTTGACTTGGAACATACTTTCAGTGGGGGAAAACGAGTCAATTTTGTTCGCTAGTATCTAGGGCCTGCTGTCAGTTAAGCTGGCCTTGGAGTGCTTCAGACTTCGAAATGTGGCATTATTTTGGGGAAAGGTGGTGAGGATCAGTAATGTTTTAAGGCTAGCTTAAACCATGATCAAATGTTTTTCATTAAACTGCAATAGTAATTGATAATTACTGTTTTTGTTACAGTGGAAATAATAAGTATTTTCTGGCATTACTATTACTGAAATATGTCGTGCTGCACGTGTTGACAAGTTTCTAATGATGCACTATCCAGAAAATGAGTAAAAACTATTTCTTTCTCCGTATTATAATTTCCTGATGGTATTTTGAGAACAGTAGTCGTTTCATGTTTTTTATGTCCTGCAAAAAAAAATTTCATTCGAACATCAGTCGCATATTGGATTGTTAACCGAATGAGTCTTGGCTGCAGACAATGAATATATTCACGGTGGTTTGGAACATTAGGCTTTCTGCCAGAGTAAGATTATGTACCCTAAAATCTTGTAAATTACTGAGGTAATGGATATATTTTCACAATTTTCAGATACATAATAGTAAATGCAGCAGTGTTCAAGCTTAATGATATCCAGGGGATACCAGATGTCAATAACCCAGTATCCCACCAGGATACCATATGTTTTTTTGGTGTTTTCTTTTAATCCTGCGTTTTTATTTTTCACTGAAACGATGAAAGTCATTATTTACTGGTGAAGTTAAGTAACTCTGTTTTGGAGCTCGTACCTAGTCTAATGCGATTTTGATTGCGACGTTGCAATAGACTGGGAATGAGAACAGTGTCATCCAAGTTTGTAACAATGTTATGTATGAATTTCATTTTTAAGTGGGATATTAAATTCTCAGGTGGGATACCAGATTTTGAAGTGTTAGTATCCAACTGGGATATTGCCCAAAATTTTAAATCTCTGACACTGTGCAGTGGTCAATTTCATAACCATTTATGGTCTGTTTTTATTTTCTAACCTCAAATTATTTTCTGTCAGAAAGCTTGGACATGGTTTAATTGTTCTCCAATCACTTGTGACTAGTGATTCATTTCATGGTTTGTGTTCACATCTATTAATTCCAGTTGTAATCTGTCAGGAAAGCAAAGTGATCTCTCACACTCCCGTCTATTCGCCTGGAAAGTTTTAGGGGTTGGAAATGATCGCCTTGAAATAAATGTTTTAATGAATTTCCTTTAAAACTTCATGTGTTTGCTGGCCTGGCAAGAAGAGTGATCTTAGCTCACCTTGATTTTGCTCATGGCAAAGAGTTGAAAAATGATTGTCTTTACCACTGCTGTGGTGTTTTTTTAATACCCATTTGTCTGGCGTGCTTCTGTTAAATAAAATTTTAATAGAAATTTAATATTGAACATTTAAAAGTCTCCTAGATTTTTGATTGAATAGTTCTTCACAAACTAATGGTGAGAGATTTTGGACTCTCTTAAGGAATTATAAACATTTAACATTCAAAATGTTTTAAAAGATTTCAATAGAAATTTTACTTCTGGTGTCTATCCGTTAATTTTTCTATCATCTTAAGTTTCGATAGGATTGTTTAATACTTGATAAAAACTTTTTTTTATTATTAAATAGATTTTTTAAAATTTGAGTTTTGATGGCATAGTTCTCAACTTGGTACTATGATTCTCTGGGAAAGTTCACAAACTAATAAAGATATTTAGGAATTTTAAAGTTTTTATTAAATAAAAAAAACCCCAAAAAAATTGTATTCTTCAAAGTCTGTTGACTGCTATAGTTTTAAATTTCTAGGTTCTGATCATTTCATTTATTAATCTTCAAAAACTATCAAAGATATGAAAAATTTCATAACATTTATAATAAAAAGTAAATTTTACAACATTCAAAATGTCTCGTACAGTTTTAATTCCATGATTATTAAACTGGACACATTCTTAGGCGGTCTTTTCAAATTAGTGAATTGTATCTACTACTGACAAGGTTGGAAATTAAAATAGTGGAGCTCTACTGATAGTACTCTTCATTTGTAAGAGTTGCGCCAATTGGTTTTTTTAATGAGCTCTGATATTTCCATGATATAGCTGTATAATTTTAATGCTTGGTGGATTTTTAACAATGATCCTCTCTTGCAGATGGTTACATTGGAGGTTATTCGTCCAACACTAGCTACCGAGGCGGGTACAATGCTCCTCCCCCACCAGGTCCACACAGTGAGTTGTTCATATGTGGTTTCATTGATCAGTCTGGACAAAAGTGATCATTAATAAACTAAATGTACATTGTACTTTGAATAGAATGTGACCGTTTATTAGTCCCCTACTGGTCCAACCGGAGGGGACTATAGGTTTCATGTCCATCGCCTGTCCTACTTATGACACATTGGGCTATTTCTCATTCCAGTCAATGCACCAAGACTGGTTTATCAAAAGGCCATGGTATGTGTTATGTCTATTGGATGGTTCATAAAAACGATCCCTTGCTGCTAATAAAAAAAAAATGTAGCAGGTTTCCTCTCTAAGACTATGTCAAAATTAACAAATGGTTGATATCCAAAACCCTATGATTAATAAATCAATGTTCTCTAGTAGTGTCAATAAATAAAACAGTTATTGTTTTTCCAGATGTTTTTTGCACAATGCCTCGATATATTGAGCTGAACATTTGTATATAGGTTTATCAAGTACTGTTGCAGATAAGTTTGACTTTCATGACGATTTTCTGGTTTTTCTCGGTTATTGCCTTGAACTTGGGTGATACAAAAATGTGTTGAGCCCGGTAGGGGACATGTATTGTTTTAGTAGTACTCTCAAAATGCTTGTTAATTTTTACAGTCAAATGTTCAACATGTCAGTTTTTATTAACACTAAAATTTGATTATCCAATAGTAAATAAAAACACAGTATTGAACAGACACCTTCTCCAAAAATGTTCAGTGTTATTTTTTGCATGACTGTTTTCGGTTTCATGTTGATCTCTGTGAAACTTGTTACATTGTTGAATGTTGAGAAATTTAATTTTTTAATTTGTCTATGGAATTAATTCTGAATATTAAAATTTTAAATTGAACAAACATTCCTTACTAGTAATGTTGAATTAAACATATCAAAAATTAAATAAATAAATGTTTTCACTCTTCTTTAGCTAGAATCTAAACTTTCATATACAGTGAGACCTCGTTACAACTACCACGTTCGTCCCTGGGTCACTTTATTGTTATATCGAAATTGTTTTATCGATTTATTAATCGTCGTCTATTGGGTGTCAATAGTAGCAAGTGATCATTTATATGCACCATCCTACAGACAGGATAACACATACCAAAGCATTTAATATATCAGTCGTGGTGCACTGGCTGGAATGAGAAATAGCCCAATGGTTCCACCAACGGGGATGGATCACAGACTATCATTAAATACTAAGTATATTATTAATCAAAGCGCATTCACAGTCAACCTAATCGATTGGTACCTACTTCGTTCACAAAATGTCATAAAACTAGTAGACTTTATTGTACGAAGTTAATCCTTTAATTGAATGACGAAAGGCTTGTGTTCAAAAGCAATACATGTAGCCGACATTGGTAACTCTGACATCATGTGACTGTCGGCTCGCAACGAGATCAAGGATGCCAAATGGCGCATGTACCGCCAACGTGCTACAGTATCTGTGATTATGTAATATTGTTGTAAAGATGTGTTTTTAAACGTTAGATGCAGGTTTGTTCCTAATTTGCTCTGTCGGTGTCGGAAGGTGTGAATTCCGGTGTAATGAACAGAATAACATTGGTGTACGTTCGTTTCCGACATTTTGTGGTCGGATGGTATAAATGTCGTAACGAGGTCTGACTGTACATCCTTTGTGAAGATGCCAAAAACTACAATAATTTCAACTATTCAAATTCAGGATTTGATAGTTTCTTAAAAATACCTACTTTGGGACATTATTCTGTATTGTTGCAATTCTCTGTACATACAAGTTTCAGAGATGGCTACAATATTCTTAAACATTGACATTGATTTGTAATGGTCGCTAATAATAATTTTAAAGAAAAAAAATCTCCCATGACCACCACTGGTTCATTAATTTATTTTCTGTTTTAGACATGGGTGACCGAGGATACAACCAGTACAACCGTGGTGGCGACCAGTACGGTCGCGGCGATCAGGGTGGGCGTGGTGTATCCCAGGGTTACAAGAGCTTCAACCAGAGACGCGGCAGTGGAGGCTTCCAGAGAGACGACAGGTAAGCTGTTCTCCTCATTCAACAGTTCTTAAGTGAGCAGTTGATTTTGCTCATACATGCTTGCATAGGTGAAAAACTGCTGACCTCATCACACACTGATATTGCTGAATAATTTTTTTCAATATTACTGTAATAATTTCGCCCAACTAAAATAAAATTTGCAGTTGGTGAATTTGACGAGTGTCAGAGCTAGCCCTGCCCCTGTATAGTTTCAGGAGCGTAGTTCATTGGTCGCCATCAGTTCTCAAACCATAAGCACTGCCTTTAACCTGGCGGTTGATGTAGTTTGTAGCTGCTTACTCTTAAAAATATGTAGAAATATATTTCCATATGGTGTTTTATTAAATGTCGCGGGGGTGGGTGGGTGTAATGACTCTGAATGATTTTCGTATTTGACCCCAGGGTTTGGAAGTTATCATTTAGAATGTGATTTTTCTGATGACATACTCCAAATTGCATAGTGTTCATCAGTAGGCAGCGTCTGACAATTATCACTTTTACTGCAACCACCACCACCGTTGTTTCATGCTTTATGATTATACACCTCACTGCTTTCAGTAGATGTAGCTGCCACCTTTTCTGAAATAGCTGCCTACTTTCTAACACATTAACATCTGGTGTTACCACCACCATTTGTTGAGAAGCCTATTGGCTCCCAATCGAACAATTTGTTGGGACTATCTGTCGTTCATAATTTTCTTCCTTTTTGTGAATCAGAATGGAAAATCGCTGGCAGCAGGGTGGCCGCAATGACCGCCAAGGCAGTTTACCACCGCAGCCTCCACAGTCAAGTCGCTGGGACGTGCTGATAGAGGACAGCCGCGATGGGCGCAGGCGAGAGTGGGGTCACAACAGGTGGGATAACCGCTCAGACAATGAGGCCTACGGTCAGCGCAACGGAAATCAGGACATGCGAACCGAGGATTGGTCTATACCTCTACCAAGGAATGAGCGCTTAGAATTGTAAGTACCTAGTTAGAGAAAATATATCTTGGTAAAAGTTTACCTACAATGGTGGTTAATCTGAAGTATGCGTTTGAACGGACAGTATCACATGGTTGTGGGATTTGCAAATGTTCTTTTTCATGGGTCACTGACAGTTGAGGAAAATGAAAGCTGGTTGATCATTTTTTCTCATTTAAAGTGACACAAGAAAGATCAGTACTTTGTATTATGTTGATAATCACAGAAATATCAATGAATTTTTTTTTAGTAGATACTATAGCTGGCCATTTTGGTGTCTGATGAGAAAATGTAATATTGGCTTCATCATTTTGTAATTACTCAATTTTATATTTTTCAGAGAATTATTTGGTAATGGCAATACCGGTATCAACTTTGACAAGTATGAAGACATACCAGTTGAAGCAAGTGGGGAGAATGCTCCAAACAATATAGAGAGTGTAAGTTGCTCTTCAGAAGTGTGTTTCTGATGCACTTCCTTCAGTGACGTTCTTTATCCCAGTAGATTTGAGTAGATGCCATGGCTCATGGTGTACTGTGTATTAGCCGTGTATTAGCCAACTCCTTGGATAAGCCGACCTCTTAGTTTGACCCTAAATATCTAGTACAAAATCATCGGCCTTGTGTATAAGCCGAGGTCATCTTTTGTCCAGTTGTATGTTGTATCGATTTCAATAATACTGTCAACAAATAGGCTTGTGCTTTTCTTGTTCATTATATTTGTTTTCCCTTTAATTGTTACAAAAACGGCGATCGCAATCAATGCGGAAATGCTAACATCTACCATGCCGTGGAAAATAATTTAGAACTCATAAAGCATAACAGAAAAATAAATAATTCAAGCTGTAACAACATATCACTGCACACAAGTAATTAATTTATTCACTGGACAGCAAAAAGTAAAATCATGAGGCATGTTTAATCCCCCACCATGCACACAGAAACAAAAGATCATGCAGTCCGTGACTAGCTGTTCACTGTATATGGTATGGTCATGTGACAATTGTGGGAGTAATTATCGTCCTGAAATTCACGTTATGTTTTTTCAATTGGTAATGTTAATAATGAGCATTACTTTACAGTTTAATGCACCCTCTCAACAAAACAATAATATTAGAAATATAATACTTGTTCGAAGAAAAAACACTGTTTTGTATCTTAAATTTGCCATATGAAAGACTAGTCCCAGCACGGGTCAAACAAAGATGGCGGACAGTTGGAAAGAATACGTTTTTACCATTGAAATGACAATAATATTGCATGATGGGGTGTTTTATTTATACTGTGCACAAATTATTGTTACTTAGTCTGTGAAAGGCTAAGGGTCTAATCAAAATTCATGTCCCGGTCTAGCGTATTTTCGATCGGAATTTTATACTCCAATTTGTTGCCTCTGTATAAGTCGACTCTCTTCTTTTAGAAACTGTTTCTAGGCTTCAAAAGTCTGCTAATACACAATATACGGTATATCTTTTCTTTAATGCCTTTTGCAATGGATGTTTGGAATAAGTAAATGCAGTAATAATAGTTGATAGAAACAAGGGCCAGGACGTAGTCCAGTGGTATAGCGTTCACTAGACGTGCGGTCAGTCTGGAATCGATTATCAACGGTGGGCCCATTGGGCTATTTCTCGCTCCAGCCAGTGCACCATGACTGTTATATCAAAGGCCGTGGTATGTACTACCCTGTCTGGGATGGTGCATATAAAAGATCCCTTGCTGCTAATCGAAAAGAGTAGCCCATGATGTGGTGACAGCGGGTTTCCTCTCAATATCTGTGTGGTCATTAACCATATGTCTGACACCATATAACAGTAAATAAAATGTGTTGAGTGTGTCGTTAAAACATTTCCTTCCTTCTTGAAAGGTTGTAGTTTTATTTCCCACTGGTCATATTGTACATTTTACTTGCTCTTATATTTCATACAGCATATCATTTGAAAAAAGATGATGTGGTTCACGTTTTTGTTTTATCAATAATTAGTAATCATTATTTCTTATACAGAATGAGGGGAATTGTATCTGACAATTTAGATGATAATGGTGTTTTTTATTTCAAATATCCATTATACGGTATATGCTCGTCACCAAGAAAACTGTAAAAGCCTGCATCAGCTCCTGCAAGTGATAAAAACACAACAGCCTGAAGTATCGGTTTAATTATAAAATCTTTTATACCGAGCACACACCTACCAATAAAACTTTTGCAATGATCGCATCTATACTGCAGTTTTGCTCTGTTTATATTATAAAGTAGACAAGTCATATAGTCTTTCAGCTGGTTAATGCCAGCACATATTTTAGACTACTATGTCGGTGATAATCAGTAAATGTGCATGTCTTATTATGTGTAGCTTTAAAGTAAATGATTTCATTCCAGTTTGACGATGCCTGCCTAGGAGAAATCATACAGAACAATATCGCTTTGTGCAAGTATGCCAAGCCAACACCGGTTCAGAAGTATGCCATCCCCATTGTGTGTACGAAGCGAGATCTTATGGCGTGTGCCCAAACTGGGTCTGGGAAAACTGCGGCTTTCCTCGTGCCGATTCTCAACCAGATGTATGAACATGGCCCAGGCGAGATCCCCCTTTCACAGGTAACGAAGTCTGTGATAAATACAAAGTAAAAACAAATCTAAATTGACATGTAATGTAATTAGGTTGAAATACACGAGAATGCATCAAGATCTTAAATATTTTGGGTTTTGGGGGGGGGGGGGGGGGGGGGGGGGGGGGGGGGGGGGAGGTTGTTTATGAGATGCTAACATGATCGGGGTGGGATATAGTCCAATTGTAAAGCGCACACTTGGTGCGTGTTGGTCTAGCATCGATCCCAGTTTGTGGGACCATTGGGCTATTTCTTGTTCTAGCCAGTGCACCACTACTGGTATATCAAAGGGCTGTGTTGTGTGCTATCGTGGCTAGGATGGTGCATATAAACAATCCCTTAGTACAAATGGGGAAAAATGTACCGGTTTTCCTCTTAGACGACAAAATTTCCAAATGGTTGACATCCAATAGCTGATGATTAATAAATCAATATTCTCTAGTAGTGGTGCTATACTAAACAATCTTTAACTTTTGATCAGCTTTGACAGCCGTTTTAAGTAACAATTTCTTTGATTTGGATTCATGAACTCTGTAATTTCAAAAATATTTACCCACTTTCCTCCTCAAATTACATATCTATTATTTAACCGATGTTGAGAACTAATTGATGTGATAAATATATCTTACAAGAATAAAGTTGTGAATTTTGTATGGGTCATAATACAGAAAAAATTAGCTTGTTTAGCGTGAGCGTATCTAAACTTGGCAATAAAGATGATTTTACCACACTTTTTGTGAAGTTGCAGGTCGAAAACATTTGCGCTTATTCACATTGCCTTGCAGAATTTCCCATTCTTACCGTCACTTGATAAATCTGATAACCTGTGTCATTAACCTGTTGTTCTCTTAATTTAAACCATTCTTAATGTCACTTGATAAAGCCGATAACCTCTGTCATTAATCTGTTCTTTAAATTTAAACCATTTGATATTGTAGGCGACCTCAGGCAGTCGGGCAGGCCGGCGGAAGCAGTTTCCACTTGCTCTGGTTCTTGCTCCAACCAGGGAGCTGGCTTCTCAGATCTATGATGAAGCTAGAAAGGTAAGCCACTTCAGGCCTCTATTGTCTGAACAGTCTTTGACCACTGTGCTGTATCAAAGACCATAATAGTATATACTGTCCTGCATGTGAGAATGTACATATAAAAGATCGCTTGCTGCTTAAGATAGAAATGTTTCTTCTGGAGATGTTTGACGTCCAAAAGTCTGTAATTAATGTCTATATGCAACAAAATATTTGTCTTATTTGTTTGCTGCAAAAATTATCTTTTAAAAAATCACCATAGGCAGGCTCAAAATTGTTACCTTTTTTTTTTTCTTTTTTTTTTTAAGAAGTTTTATTGCCAGCCCCTTGTTTACAATTAGAACATGCCAAGGGACAAACATGGGTTGTGTACATGAAAATAATAAAACAACATAATATAATACTTTAGGATACTGGCTTACAAACCCCACCTCTCTTTCTCTCTCTCTCTCTCACTCCCTCCCTCCCTCCCTCCCTCCCTCCCTCCCTCCCTCCCTCCCTCTCTCTCTCTCTCTCTCTCCCTCTCTCTCTCCCTCTCTCTCTCCCTATCTCTCTCTCCCTCTCTCTCTCTCCCTCTCTCTCCCTCTCTCTCTCTCTCTCTCTCTCTCTCTCTCTCTCTCTCTCTAATCAATGTAGCTATCCATTTATCTTTCTCTCACGCATAAAAAACAACACACTTTCATCCTTTTCCATTCTATGAACGACGTACATAAATATTTAAAATATGCACATGAGATATATATATATATATATATATATATATATATATATATATATATATATATATATATATATATATATATATATATATATATATATACACACACACACACATTATTAATGCGTGGACCGCTGGGAACAAGACGATGCACAAGGAAAGTTACAAAAATTAGGTCTGTTCAAAGAGCATAATACATTGACCACTTGGTAAAGAATTATTAAGATTGTTCTTACTAAGATAAATACATTTTTCTACTTTATATCTTTGTTTAACTCTTTCACCACGACAGGCTGGTATACCGGCTAGCGATACCAGTGCCTCTCACCACGACGGGCCGGTTTAGCGGCTTGTAACACCTGTTCATATTTGGCGCCGAGTGACGCGTCAATATTATAATTGGACAAAATCTCGCGCGACCGTAGCTGCCATGTGACACACTGTAATGGCTGCGCCCATGTTCTAGCGAATTTTGAATGAGTTTTTCCAAGTTTATACTGATATTCTGACTCTAATTAAACATGAACCGAGGTGACGAAATTTCGTCTGTTGAAAACAATGCTTGCGATTCAGATGACGGGTACTCCGATGATGAAATGTGGGATAATATGGACTTTGGTGCATTTGATTTAATCGAGATTGGCGATCGTGAACGAAATGTCATTCAACATGGCAATTTAGAAGAAAATGATACCGATGACGAGTTACAAGATGACTTACCACTGTTTTACCACACGCCTGAGTTTACCTGGACACATGAGCCATATTCGGTTACCTGCAGATCAACGTTTACTAAAAATCCGGGGCCCGTAAAAGTGTTTGACGTCAACACAAACGCCATAGAGTACTTTTCGCTATTTTATTCCAATACAGTGTATGGGAAAATTGTGTAATTTACCAAAATGAATGCCAAAAAAAAGCGTGATACAGATCCTGCTAACAACAAAGGTGTGTGGTATGATATTTCTGTTGATGAAATGAAAGCTTAATTTTGCAAAAGCATTGTAAATATATTTTTAAAATTATAACTGGAATGTTAATTAATTAATTATCCAACAAGAAAAACATTTGTACTGGGGGTTTTTTAAATTGCCAGTCCTACCTACTCAAATAGGTGAGTAATATGCATACTTTACCTGTAATTACCAGATTTATACCTGTTGAATCTAACATTTTTAAAGTATTATTTTTTTATCTAGACAGCCGTCCGTCCATTCACCTTTCTGGAAATGTATAGCCTATAACTAAAATTAATGATAAAACAAGTAGTTTTATCCTTTAACAAACATGATCACAAATCTGCTATTTAAACTCGTGTGCAGGGAAGGTCAAGACTGTAAAACTTAGTGGTGAAAGAGTTAACTTCGTTTTGGAAATGTATAATAATTAATTGGACCCTTTGCACTTTACATTTATATATAAAATATTTAGCTAATAATAGTAGCAGGTCAAAAACATTATCTGTTTTAATATTATCTTTACATCCAAATATCACTAGCTCAAGAGAAAGCTTTAAATTACATATATGCTTACATGAGTTTGATAACCAATTTAAATAATCATTCCTAAAGTTTGAACAATTTACATTTCCAAAATAAATGCACTATAGATTCTTTTCCTTCATGACAAAACGTACACGTTTCACTGTCAATTCATTTTAATTTATATGCGAAACTATTAGTAGTTAATATTCTATGAAGTATTCTATATTGGAACCATCTAAGTTTTAATTAAAGACATCTTTTCTCTTTTTAACTCCCGCAAGTCCCCAGCAGTTATTGAACAAACTGTAAACGATCTATCCATACTTAAGTATGCACACAGAATATAATAAAATACATAGCTTATATATGACAGTATACATCATTCTGCGTACATCACAATACAGTTGATCATTCCAACACAAGTACGTCAAACAAACGGATTATAAATACATGTACATACTTCAAAAGAACAAACTTCCTTAAAACGGCATTTACACAAAACCGTTCACTCTCAAACACGCTATCTTGCTCATGCACACCACAACACATAAACCTAATATATAGAGGTGTGAGATTCTGACCCCAAGCCACCGGAGTTACATAATTATTTCTAGTACAGGTTCGATCAAGATCCAAATGTAACAGGGTAGTAGTAATAATATTAATAGTTGTAGTAGTTATAATAGTGGTGATGATTACGACAGAGGTAATGGTGATGAATGAACTTAATATTTTATTAATTACACCAACAGAAAGAAGCAATGAAACACGAAAATAGTTGTAGCATATATTGACTGTAGCCTAAACCCCCCATTCACAGTATCACAAATTTAAGTATGTTGCCGATATTCAATTGTATACCCTGCGCTCAATTACAGTGATTTAAATTTGATCTCAAATACCAGATGTTCTTTTATTTCTTTCCATCAATATATGCTCATATTTGTTATTAATATTTACTACTACCCAGTAATAATTTTTAAAACAATTGAATTAAGATATATCGATCTATTTCGAAGAAAGAAATATATGGAATAATAATTTAAAAAAATAAATAATATAATATTAAATAAATAAATTTTTAAAAAAGGGAGTTATGCTCATTTAATACTAGCCAAGAGAAATATAAATAAATAAATATTTGACTAAAGAATGACTAAATAAATAAATTAGTCAATCAAGGCACCAGCCAATCGATCAATCGATTATACCATAGTATTGAATATGAGCTAGCAGGAACACACTCCCGTCAGGACAAATTATGTTCTCTGTTTTAATGGTTATTGCCAAAAGTGGTCTAGATTCTGAGAAAGAAATACGCATTCCAGAAATAAGATGGTGTAGCCATCTTGTTTTTTTTTGGCCTTGCCATCCACAAGAACTGCCCCATCCCGTATTCGTACTGGTTATTCCATTAGTGTTCAATTGCATAAAAACCTAGAAGGCATTTTAGTAAATGTGATTACTAGATTAACCCAAATAAAATGTATGAACCAAATGTAATGGTTATTATAATTGGTTATTAAGCTTCACAATTTGTTACATTTGAACTAGATAAGTTATTTTTAAAGTGCAATGATCATCAAAGTAAATGATCTGTTTTCCAGTTTGCCTACCGGTCCCGTGTGCGACCATGCGTGGTGTATGGCGGTGCCGACATTGGAGCACAGATGCGAGACCTCGATCGGGGAACTCATCTCCTCGTGGCAACGCCCGGACGTCTTGTTGATATGATGGAGCGAGGGAAGATTGGCATGGATTACTGCAGGTAACTTTGTAATTGATGAAAATTATTGTACTATTGTTATCTCACCTTTTACCATGTAAAATTTTTTGATATAGGTATTACTTTTCCATGACAGAGACGGCATCAACTTCTGCGTGAAAAGTTTAGGCCTTTAGATATGTTTGCAAACGGTATTAGTCCTGTATCTGTGCACCAAAACATTTATGGTAGGAGAAATATTTAATACTGTGAATTAGGTTTTGGGGGGGGGGTTGGGTTATGAATTAATTTTTTATTCCCATTATTGCATTTTTAAGTGTTTTTCAAATAGCTAAACATAGCAGCATTGGATAGAATAAGTATAACATTTAGCAGATTATTGTGGGAAAAGTTGTTGATAAAATCCCAAGTCTATGATTTGATTGAAGAAGATTGCTAGCTTTTCCCCAATGTGAAATGGGGTAGTGCTTGTTAGGTTTAAGTGGGTTGTAGGATTAATTGCCATTTGTTGTGAGGGGATTTTCTATGCATTCTGTGCACCAGAAGACATTTCTTACTTTTGGTTCCCAATGCCAAAAATGTCCATGTTTAGAAGACAATTTAAGATGTAGGACTCTAGCAGACATTTAGCTTGAACCAGATGATGCTTGAATTCCTCGAATTGAAAATCCTTTTGGATGTTGAAAATATTACTTCTACTACTGATGGTTCTATTATGTTCAGGAAATTTGTATATGAACACACATTGTTCAAATAGAATTGTTTTTCAAACAGCTAAACACATTTTAGGCAGAGCATTGGTGGAAAGTTTGTTAGTCTTATCACTTAATTTAGGAAGATAGTCAGTTGGTCCCCAACTAGTGTAAAATGTGTGTGAGTGGGTTTTAGGGATAATTTTCAAAGTACTTATTAATCCCCCACCGGTCCAACCAGAGAGAACTCTTTATGTTTCGTGTCGGTCTGTCCCACAAATTTTTCCGAACCTTTTTTCCCCACAATGTCTTAAACTATTGAGCTGAAATGTTTGTATGGCTTTTAATAAGTTTTATAATGTACCGTTACAGATCAGACTTTTATTGTGATTTTCCATTATTTTATTTTAATGGCCCTTGAACTTGGGGAATATGAAAATAAAAATCCAGACTTTTCACAATGCCTCAAGATTTTGTGTATAGTTTTATTATGTACAGTTACAGATCAAGGTTGACTTTCATTGCAATTTACCCATTTTTGACAGTCATGGCCCTTGGGAGATACAAAAATATGTTGGCCCCACAGTAGTGGACATGTATTGCTTTATCACTTCACTCAGAATAATTGTTCTTTTTGTGCATCCATTGCATTTCTTATGTTAGGTCCCCAGAAAGAAAAAGGGTTTATAAACTGTATGCAGTTGATAGAAGATTTTTTAAGATATAGGACAATATCAGAAAATTCTAATTTCAAATGAACCAGATGATGCTTGAATTCCTCGAATTGACAGTCCTTTGGATTTTGAAAATACTATTTTTACTACTGATGGTTCTATTATATTCAGAAACTTTGTATTGAACACGTATTGTTGTTCAAGTAGTTAGTCGTGCATTTGTTACTTCAGGAGAGATGCAGATGTGGCATACGTTAATTTGGCATTAATTGTGTGTGTGGTGTTAAAAAAGAAGTGTGGTTTTGCAGATTCTTGGTTCTGGATGAGGCTGATCGTATGTTGGACATGGGTTTTGAACCACAGATCCGCCGAATTGTCGAGAAAGATACCATGCCACCATCTGGAAAACGCCAAACACTTATGTTCAGTGCAACCTTCCCCAAGGAAATTCAGGTTGGTTTATAGTTCTCAATGAGAAATCTACATGTAGATTGTAGTTTAAATATTTGTGTAATGCATTTTGTTTCAATTAGTTGTAAATGTTGGGATGTTATTTTGTGGATTTTTATCAGCTTATTTTTGTGTATAAACCAATTTCACAATATAGACTTATTGAATCTGGAATGCAGATAAATGAACTTTGATTATGTTGTATAGTTTTCATCTTTTTATAGTTCATTTCAATCTTTTTTAAACATGGGCGTGGCATCAGATTTTTAGGTGGTTAGATTTATATGAACTTATATGGAAATTGAATTTGAACCATGCACCTATTGTTATCGGGATTAGACACTACAAGTCAATAATTCTAGCTTAATCTTTAGGTAAACAAACACAAACCCCAGCTGTTTATAGCAATTCCTAAACTGTAGGAACAGCTCGTTAACTAGTGAAATTCGATTCTAAATTTTTATAATCTATAATCGATCGATCGGTAGAGCTCAACCAGTTTTTGATTATCATTATAATCGATCATTGAAACATCTCTACCACAGAGTGATTAAAGGGACATACCCTAGTTTTTAAACACTAAGACATATTTTTCACCATTTTGAGATAACTGAAACCAAACATTACTTATATTTTATTGTTTAGATTATCCATTTCCATACAAGCGAAGTGTTTGTGGTCATCTTGGTGTTTCTAATACCACAAAATGCAGTTTTCATAATTTTAAAAACATGTGCGTTTGAGAAGTAACTCACGGTTTAGTTTATTTTAAAGGGTATTTTGACGTCACAGACTCTTGTTTCACTCTGTTGTATCCAAATTTGTTAATAGGTTTGTAAATGAACCAAACTTATGGGTTGAAACTAGTCTAGGTCAAAATTATGCCTTTGTGTTTAAAAACTAGGGTATGTCCCAGATTGGTGGCAGCAAGTTTTCACATGATATATATGGTATAGAAGCTTCAGTTATATTGTATTTTCCACAGGTTTTGGCAAGTGTTTTATGCTGGGTGTCTTGAACTGATATATATATATATATATATTTGTTGATCTGTTTAGGTGTTAGCCCGAGATTTTCTTGAGAACTACATTTTCCTGGCGGTTGGTCGAGTGGGTAGCACGAGCGAGAACATCACACAGAAGGTCGTGTGGGTGGAGGAGAATGAGAAGAGATCATTCCTGCTGGATCTGATCAATGCGTCTGGTTAGTACTAGAACTTCTGTTTTTAGGGTTTATAATTTGATGTCTGATTTGGGGGGGGGATTTGGAATACGAATTTAGTTGTTAGGTCAAAGACCTAAAGCCAAAATGAGCTAATTTCATACTACTCATGTTTGGACAAATAATTAAGTCCAAATAATAAGTGCTCGACCGAAAGGGTTTTAAGGTGATTTGAGCATTTTAGACGGGCTGCCAAAATAAAGTGCGTCGGACTGTTTACAAATAAATAAATTAAAAAATAAAATGGAATAAAATTTTGAATGCCGGCCAAAAAAATTTAAAGTCCGACTAAGCCCTTGGAACGGTTGGCAACTACGGGGACGAGATGAAGTGTCCAATTCCAAACGTCCCATCCCCTAGCTCCATGTTGTGGATCCCGACCTCAGTGCCGTCTTGGAAGCGCTTGAAGGATCCTTCGATGACGCCTCCCGGCAGTGAGGCCGTGTGTGGTGTGTCCCCGACTAAGTACTTCGAGTACTGGCCCTTTATCTTCGACACTGCGAGACTCCAGGCGGAGAAGTCCCTGCCTCGGGCGGAGGCGGAAGGCCGGGCCTTGGCTGGCTGGTCACTCGGAGAAGTGACGGCCTTCCGTTTTGCAACACCAACATCTGGGGTGGGGGTCTCGACGCGGACACAAGCGGAGGGGTTGGAACGGAAGACGCTGGCCGTGGAGTCTCGCACATGGCGGTGTTCAATCCTGGCGTCGAGCTGGTCAGTCTGCGTTGAAACAGCTGGCTTGTGGGGGTGGGGGCGGCGTCGCAGGCGGGACCGCCGCTGGCGGTTGAGCCGCCAGCTTTGTTCCCCCCTGTGCACGTTTCCTCCTCCTCGTCCCACTTCCCTTCCTCTTCTGAGTGACCGCGTCGCCATACACCAAAGTCACAGTTGCCGTGATCCGGTGTAAGCGACGCGGTACTCTTAACAGCTTCCCGTAACTAACAAGCAGTCCCCCCAGGTGGGGGGGGGGCAACTCGAGAGCACATCATTGGTAGTGGCAGCAGGTTTCCTCATTCTCTATACAGGGTCAAAATGCCACATAAACATAATTTAAAATTTTGATTTGAGGGTTGAGATGAATTACTTTCAGGCCCCAAGTCGCTGACCTTGACTTTTGTGGAGACCAAGAAGGGTGCAGATGCCCTGGAGGACTTCTTGCTGAAGGAGGGTTTCCCGGCAACCAGTATCCATGGTGACCGATCACAGCGGGAGCGAGAAGACGCTCTGAGGATTTTCAGAAATGGAGAGCGCCCAATTCTGGTTGCCACAGCGGTATGTTTTAGATAACCCTGCCAGTAATTGGTTTAAGTTTTAACTTTTTATCTAATGGCTGTGAATCTTTAATCAAAAGTAGGAATGTGGCAACAGCAAGTTTTTTTTCTGGAGCAGTGGATTGTAGGATCAGTTGCCTTTGATGGACTTTTTTTTTACCCCAGTGTCCTAATCATTGCTCCACAACTGGTACATCAGAGGCTGTGGTATGTGCTGACCTGCCTCAAATGCACATTCATGATTCCTTTCTGGTTGCTCAGTAAAATTAGCCTATATGCTACAGCAGTTTTCCTATCGCTGTCTTTTCGACATTTTGAAATAACTGAATAGCCAGAGTTAAAAATAAGCTTAGGTATCGTTAAATAAATTACTTTGTAATAATGGCCGATTAAATAAAATTGTTAAAATATGTTAAAAATTTCTTCACCTTTACTCCGCAATACATTAGGACGAAATGTAACAGCATAATTAAAATAAATCCATGTTAATTTGTCAGTTTTACAAACTATAATTTGTGAATATTTAACCTGAGATGAACCACATGATGCTAGAATTCCTCGAATTGAATGTCCTTAAGGGATATTGAAAAGAATATATTAATATCTGATGGTTCAAGTGTTTCTCAGGTTGTCTTTTTATACGCCCATCTATGGGTCGTATTACAGGGCACAATATTTCATGAGAACCGCCAATCTGTTCTGTTCGCGTGTTGGTTACGCAACTTTAAAATCACGAGAACCGCCAATCAGTTATGTAGTGAACAATTACATTCTAAAATTAAAATTACCATATATCAGTAATGAAAGTGAATATTTGTTTATGTTTTTAAATACATTTGAACCACCAATGTAACACTGAACCGTAGTTCACGTGTTTTAGGATTAGGTAGGCCCAACTCGTCAGTTATACAACAACTATATTAGCGTACCTGAACAAACGGTTACCTAAGTAAAACACGCGTGAACTGACGTTTGGTTACCTAAGATTTTGAAATGTCCCCTGTATTATGTTGTCAGTATGTCTGTTAACTTTTTGTTGTCGAACCTTGCATACAGATGTATACAGGACCATCAAATCTCACATGTAGGCAGTGTTTGAGATTAACGGTATCCCGATATCGCGGGGATACCAGAATTTAATTTTGGATACCAGACTTTAAGAACCCAGTATCCCACCGGGATGCCATATAATACTAAATTCTCAGGTGGGATACCAGATTTTGAATACTGGGATACTGGCCAAAAAATGTAATCTCGAACACTGGTAGGAACAACTTGGGATGACTGTGTCACATGCTACTAGGTCACTTTGACCTACTTTTCACGGTCTACTGTACATAACAGTAAATCTTTGTCCGGACCATATCTTGCATAAAGGACCATCAAACGGGAACAACAACTGTTCATCCATCCAGTTGCAAAAATTTCACCTAATTAGAAATGACATTCATTAATATAGATATGGTTTTCCATCACTCCTGATGGGCGTATCATGCACCTCACCCAAACTCTTGTTGTATTTGGAATTTCTGGTCAAATCTCCTCTGTAGATGTAGATCTACCTTAAGGGTGTATACTATCAAGCCAAATCCCATAGACAATAATAAAGTGTGGCTAAAACTCCTACCTGAAGCATCAATTGACATAAAACACCACAGATATAAATACTACCACCCCTCGCCCTTAAAATGAATCGGGGGAAAAAATGTGAGGTGAAGCTGCTCATTTCAGAGATGACGGGTAGTTCCGCACAAAATTTGAATACTTTTTTTTTTTTTACAGGTACCCCAAACATGTTTCAAGCACAAAGCTACTTGACACAGTGGTACTAGATGAAATAAAAGTGCATAAATGTTTTTGCTCAGATAAACTAATTTTTTTTACAACCAACACACTCATATTTATCATCAATCACAGGACTTGTGGTGTTAACATCTCTATCAAAGGTTCGGTGCACCTTGAACTTTGGCCCAGCCGGAAGTTATTTGGTTTAGTACTACCTTAATGGAACAAGTAGTAATAAGATTATTCGTAGATGTAACAGAAAATATTGTTTTCAGTTATATAACCAACTCTAAATGTTATTCTGTTAAACCTAATCCTGTCGGGTTTTTTAAAAGGTTAAACAGTTTCCTGGTCTTTTCTAATCATTTATTTGGTTTGGATAAAACATTTTATTTAAAAAAAATTCTTATCAATTAGCAACTACTCCTCAACATTTTAAAATGGTGTTTAAGCTGAAACTACTAGCATAGCCAATCATGATGCGATAGTCACAAAATTGTCCTTATAGTAGCTCATGGGATAGATATTCCCAATGTGCAACGTGTTCTTTGTTTCTTTCCCTAATTGTAGGGGCGGGACATAGGCCATTGGTAAAGCACATTCACTTTGAAATCGATCCCCGTCAGTGGGCCATTGGGCCATTGGGCTATTCCTTGTTCCAGCCAGTGGCACCACGACTGGTATTATCAATGGACGTGGTATGTGCTATCGTGTCCGTGGGATGGTGCATACAAAAGATCCCTTGCTACTAATGGAAAAATGTAGCGGGTTTCCTCTCTAAGACTACACAGTGTTCGTAGCGGTCTTTAAATTCCTTGAAAAGTCTTTGAATTGTAATAAGTCGTTAAATTCACACAAATCATAGCCAAAGCAATGATATCTTTTACAGTGCAGGCATTTTATATTTTCCAGTTGCATGGTTTAATCTGTCATGATGCGTGTTAAAGCTAAAAAAAAATTACCATGGACAAAAATGTAAAAAAAAACTAATTTGGTATTTTTATCGCATTCTAGTCTTTGAAAGTCTTTGAATTTGTTTCGTCTTTAAAGGCTATGAACCCTGCTGAATGTCGAAATTACCATACATTTGACATCCAATCTAATTGTTTATATGGTTTTGATGTTTAGGTAGCAGCACGAGGTCTGGATATACCCAATGTGCGACATGTCATCAACTTTGACCTACCCAGCGACATAGAGGAATACGTCCACAGAATCGGACGAACTGGGAGAGTGGGAAACCTGGGTGAGTACTGATGTGATGGATGTTACTTAACTGTAGTTGTATCATTGTCTTTCAACTTCCAACTCGTGACCCCTGACAAAACGGAACTGTAACAATATTGTCTTGCTGGGGTGGGGCAGGACATAGCACATTGGTAAAGCACTTGCTTGATGTGCGGTCAGTTTAGGATCGATCCCTGTCGGTGGCCCCATTGGGCTATTTCTCATTCCAGCCAGTGCACCCTGACTGGTGGGATGGTGCATATAAAAGATCCTTGCTGCTAATTGAAGAGAGTAGCCTATGAAGTGGCGACAGCAGGTTTGCTCTCTATATCTGTGTGGTCCTTAACCATATGTCTGACGCCATATAACCGTAAATAAAATGTGTTGAGTGTGTCGTTAAATCAAACATTTCTTTCCTTCTCTTGCTGAGGCAGTGTTGGAGTTGCAGTGGATTGCATGCTTGATTGCCGTCAATAATGACTGGTATATAAAGGCTGTGTTATGTGCTTGATTGCCGTCAATAATGACTGGTATATAAAGGCTGTGTTATGTGCTTGATTGCCGTCCTTAATGACTGGTATATAAAGGCTGTGTTATGTGCTTGATTGCCGTCCTTAATGACTGGTATATAAAGGCTGTGTTATGTGCTTGATTGCCGTCAATAATGACTGGTATATAAAGGCTGTGTTATGTGCTTGATTGCCGTCAATAATGACTGGTATATAAAGGCTGTGTTATGTGCTTGATTGCCGTCAATAATGACTGGTATATAAAGGCTGTGTTATGTGCTTGATTGCCGTCAATAATGACTGGTATATAAAGGCTGTGTTATGTGCTTGATTGCCGTCAATAATGACTGGTATATAAAGGCTGTGTTATGTGCTTGATTGCCGTCAATAATGACTGGTATATAAAGGCTGTGTTATGTGCTTGATTGCCGTCAATAATGACTGGTATATAAAGGCTGTGTTATGTGCTTGATTGCCGTCAATAATGACTGGTATATAAAGGCTGTGTTATGTGCTTGATTGCCGTCAATAATGACTGGTATATAAAGGCTGTGTTATGTGCTTGATTGCCGTCAATAATGACTGGTATATAAAGGCTGTGTTATGTGCTTGATTGCCGTCAATAATGACTGGTATATAAAGGCTGTGTTATGTGCTTGATTGCCGTCCTTAATGACTGGTATATAAAGGCTGTGTTATGTGCTTGATTGCCGTCAATAATGACTGGTATATAAAGGCTGTGTTATGTGCTTGATTGCCGTCCTTAATGACTGGTATATAAAGGCTGTGTTATGTGCTTGATTGCCGTCAATAATGACTGGTATATAAAGGCTGTGTTATGTGCTTGATTGCCGTCAATAATGACTGGTATATAAAGGCTGTGTTATGTGCTTGATTGCCGTCAATAATGACTGGTATATAAAGGCTGTGTTATGTGCTTGATTGCCGTCAATAATGACTGGTATATAAAGGCTGTGTTATGTGCTTGATTGCCGTCAATAATGACTGGTATATAAAGGCTGTGTTATGTGCTTGATTGCCGTCAATAATGACTGGTATATAAAGGCTGTGTTATGTGCTTGATTGCCGTCAATAATGACTGGTATATAAAGGCTGTGTTATGTGCTTGATTGCCGTCAATAATGACTGGTATATAAAGGCTGTGTTATGTGCTTGATTGCCGTCAATAATGACTGGTATATAAAGGCTGTGTTATGTGCTTGATTGCCGTCAATAATGACTGGTATATAAAGGCTGTGTTATGTGCTTGATTGCCGTCAATAATGACTGGTATATAAAGGCTGTGTTATGTGCTTGATTGCCGTCAATAATGACTGGTATATAAAGGCTGTGTTATGTGCTTGATTGCCGTCAATAATGACTGGTATATAAAGGCTGTGTTATGTGCTTGATTGCCGTCAATAATGACTGGTATATAAAGGCTGTGTTATGTGCTTGATTGCCGTCAATAATGACTGGTATATAAAGGCTGTGTTATGTGCTTGATTGCCGTCAATAATGACTGGTATATAAAGGCTGTGTTATGTGCTTGATTGCCGTCAATAATGACTGGTATATAAAGGCTGTGTTATGTGCTTGATTGCCGTCAATAATGACTGGTATATAAAGGCTGTGTTATGTGCTTGATTGCCGTCAATAATGACTGGTATATAAAGGCTGTGTTATGTGCTTGATTGCCGTCAATAATGACTGGTATATAAAGGCTGTGTTATGTGCTTGATTGCCGTCAATAATGACTGGTATATAAAGGCTGTGTTACGTGCTGTCCCTTCTGTGGGAAAGTGACTATAAAAGAGCCCTTCGAAAAAATGTATCGTGTGTTTCTTCTGAAGACTTTTCAAGATTTTTTACATGATTACTTAGTGTTCAAGTGATTGTCATCAAATAAACTATCTTCCATACAATGTAGTATTCATAAAAGACCACATGATGATACAAAGCCTCGCACTGATCTACAGACATTGAGGATATACTTGATATTTTCTGATGGTCGGATGTTTTTATATCATGGAAAATATCAACCGAGTGTTAATTTGTATTTATTGAAGCTCTGTATAATAATAAAAACAAGCGTAGCAAATTCTATTTATCCTATACCCCGTCTGTAATTTCCAACAGTTTCCAGCCACCCCAGTTAATGCTAAAGCAATAATTAGATTATAAATAACATTGATAATCAATCAAGTATATTAATGTTTCAGACAATTTCGTATTACAAACATTTGAAGTTTAAAACTCGTTTGTATCAATGGAACTATTTTTCGTCACTGGCAAGTGGTTTCATTCAGGTCCGCATGGTACGGCTCCGTTAATAAATTGTTACGTTATTGTCTGGCGTTATTTTGATTATTTGGCTATATGGTTTAACATGTCAGCAAGGTAAATTCGTTGTAGAACTATCTCTCGGGGTATATGGCTTTTTATGTACCCTCTTTGTGCACACACAAGGTACATAAAAAGCCATATACCCCTCGTGATGCTTCTGCAACTTCTATTGTTCCTAATGAAACAAAACTGTTAGGATCATCAAATGTCTGACATAAAATAGCTGATGATTAATTCATCTGTGTTCTAGTGGTACCATTCAGCAAAACAATCTTTCATCTAATATGGTATTCCTGAATGAGTATCGTAAAAGACCACATGATGATACAAAGCCTCGCACTGATAATACAGCAATGAGGATATTCTTAATATTTTCTGATGGTCAGATTGTTTTCATAGCAGGAATTCATTCATGATGGGATGTTACTCGGTGAACAAATTGCAGTGCTCAGCTGAGATGCTTGGGTCGAAGACATCAGATCCCCTCTGGACATATTGTTTCCCCCACCCCCATCCCTTGTCGGTGACCTGCAACTAGTATATCAGATTGGTATGGACTATCCTGTGAGAAAGTGTACATAAAAAATTACTTGATGCTAATGGGAAAATGTAGTGGGTTTCCTCTAATTGTCAGTGACCAAATATTTGACATTCAGAAGCCAATGATAATAAATCAAAGTGCTTTAGTGGTGTTGATAGACAAAACAAACCTATAACCCAGTTCCTATGCATTTTTCACAGATTGCTACATAATTGTAAAATATTACAAGTTCCACAGGAAAGCATTTTACTTAATTCTATTTTTTAAGCCACACCATACTTGAATTTTAAATACCAGGGCTTGCTCTGGGTGATCAGAACATTTCGCTAAATTATCTCAAATGCAAATAAATAAAAGTCAATTATCATACAATTTTTTTTCCGCCAGATTAAAATAAAATTTGCTAACTGTTCTTAAAATTCGCCTTTAGCGAATTTGGCGAGTGGCAGAGCTAGCCCTGATTACATTACACCAGATTAGGTGACATGCTTTTGAACATCCATGGAGTAGCCAATCGGATGTCTTTAAATCATTCTGTTTGCACATATGGTACGAAAAGTCTCTGTGTTCCTCTCCAACAGATGTGTAAAAACTATTTTTACTGTTTCAGGTTTGGCGACATCGTTCTTCAACGAAAAGAACAAGAACATAGTGCGTGACCTGCTTGATTTACTGGTGGAGTCGAACCAGGAGGTTCCTCCCTGGCTTGAGTCGATGTCATGCGAGGCCCGACCCGCTGGGGGAATCACTCGCCGCGGACGTGGAAGGTTCGTGTCTGCACACTTGATTTTTTAGTGATAACCATGAAGCCATTATTAGTCCCATACCGGTCCAACCAGAGGGGTTTATAGGTTTTGTCTCTGTCCCACATATAGCTTTCCATATTTTTGGGGGTTTTTAGAATTTTTTTGAGATATGCAGCTGTGTTGCAAATATCTTTAACAGTGGTAATCCAACTTGGAATAGGGCTGGACGTAGCCCAGTGTGAAAACGCTCACTTGATACGTGGTCTGTCTAGGATGACATGACTGGTATAGCAAAGGCCGTGGTATGTAGTATCCTGTCTGTGTGATGGTGCATGTAAAAGATTCCTTGCTACTAATGGAACAAATGTAGCGGGTTTCATCTCTGTGACTGTCAAAATGACCATATGTTTGACATCCAATAGCCGATGATTAATAAATCAATGTGTTCTAGTGGTGTCGTTAAACAAAACACTTTTTTTCCCCCAACTTGGGACCTTTTTCTAAAAAGAATGTACATTAATTTCCTTTAAAAAAAACCCACATTTGTTTTATTTTGTTTAGGTATGGTGGTTCTGGTTTTGGTGCGAGAGATTACCGTCAGACGAAGAACCCGAAACCCGGCTTTCAGCAGAGTGGAAACTACCAGCAGTCGGGCTTCAACCACTTCAGTCAGTACCCCAACTATGGAGGCTCATACGGTGGCTCCTACCAACAGCCTCAGCAGCAAGGCAACGACTGGTGGGGAAACTAAAAGTGGGGTGCGGAGTCTTATCCCATCCTGTTACGAAGCTTGGTTGTTCGGCTACGCTGCCACGGTCGGGTAGGCTGGCTGGGTGTTTGTGAATGGACAATTTGGCTCCTGTCGTCGGGACTTTTCATCCACGTCATCTATTTGGCTTGGTTGCATGTTTGTTTGTTTTAAATGTTCTTCACCATTTTTTTGCTTAAATTCCTAACACTGATGTGTATTGTTGGGCAACAGCTGGAGATACCAGAGAAATTTGAATACATGACGCAGATTTTATTAATTATCGCTAGTGCTGTGTGTGCGCCGAAACTTGAATCGATGGCTTCGTGGGGTTTTTTCAATCGTGTAACGTTCCTGGCAATTTCGGTTTAAAAAAACAGGTGTAATATGTAGGTAATTTGCCATGTAAGGACATTAAAGAAAAATGTAGCTGCAGGCCTCTGAAAATGCAAAATGTGTGTAAACCATACAGGGTATCCCTTTAATTTTTGCATAACCCATTATGACGATGCAAATGATCTTATAAATTTAATGTGCAAAAGAAAAAATGGGTTAACACAAAGCTATACTTGAGCAATCACCCTGCAAACGAAACTTATCATTCTGTAAATTTTCAGAGGCGTGCTCGTCCCAAGTAATACTCATATGCCATTAAACCATGATATTAGCTTTTTAGTGCCATATGCTAGTTGTGTGTGGTAGCTAAATTGTGGATTTGCTGTGATTGTATACACACGCCCATTGTTAGGTTACATTCTACAGCATGTAAATCTGAAATTTCATTCCCGAAGTGAGTATTTTTTATCACCACATTTTAATTCTCATTTTGTTTACATGATTACACAATACTGAAGTCCATTGTTCACATTTTAAACTAAGACATTCATTTACTACTACGTGTGTATGTACGTACATATATTTCAATATACTTGCGTACACATACAGTTCATTTGTTAGCTTTTAAACATCATCAAAGACTATTACCCTATTCAAACCGATAGTCGTGTTTATGCATCAAGTTTCTGATTGTAGTTTCGGTATACACACAAAGCATTATGTTACGTTTGCACGAGTGCACGTCTTAACTTACTTTGAGGAGGCAATGAGCGCAAAGTTGGAGAATTTTGTTCTATCATTACTATAACATGTGCGTATTGAGACGGTTATAGTCAACATACTTTTAATTTAAAAACGTGTGCATGTGCATTTTATACCGGTTTTGACTTTAAAATAGTCAATTGTGCAATTAGAATTTTTTTTTTTTTTGTACTGGACCGGTGATTGAAGACATTGGTAATTTAAACATCAAAAGGAAACCATTGTTTAATAAATCAAAAGTTATCATATCTTTGCAATTTTCACGTCCAAGAGACCTGGTTTATATTTGTTTAGTACAATGAGTAAATATAAATTGTTTACAAACTGGGTTTCCTTTCCATTAAAAAATATACGCACAACTAAGATTGAAATAATTCGACATGCACTTTTTTTTTTGATGTGTGTACTGATATTTTATTTTCATATTTAGATAAATTAATTTTTATTTGTTTGAATGGCCCTGCACACTGACATATGTTACCAAGGTGTGTAGGGCCCGAGGTATATCTACGGTGAATAATGGGGGAACAACTCGCCAAAATGATAAATTTATTTCAGTATTGTCCTCACAAAGTGACTAGTGTGGAGTTGCAGCACCAGTTCTATACTCGTTATTTTAGCAGTAATGTATTGTTAATTTTCCAGCAGTTCGTTGGATTCAAGCAGTTCATTGGTGAAGTGAGAATGTAAAAAAAAAAAAAATTTAAAATGTTTTTATGTTTAAAATATTTAACTGCATTTAAAAGAAATATTTGTTGCATTTCTTTCTAAGTTAAATTTTCGTTTTTTTTAAAAATAAGTAACAATAAAAAATTAAATACACATCTTGTTTTGTTTCTTTAAACTAATTTTTAATGTCAACTCAAATGATTGGTCAAGGCACCTGTGATTTTTTTTTACTATTGACAGAACTAAAAAATAATAATTTAGGTTTCATTTGTTAGTCATTCTTATCCAAGAACTTCTCACCAATGTAATATAATCTTTTTCTTCTTTCCCCCCCCCCCCCCCCCCCCCCCCCCCGATATGTCATGAATAAGATGCTTATGTGTTTAGTATTTGAACTGGTGATGCAACTTTTAATATAAAAGATTTTATTACGAGAAGTGCGCTTTCCATGTATGACCTCAATGTACGTGTCGTGTCCTGTCTGCTATAATCCTTGGGAGTTGAGGCTTGTGAGTGGGTGCTAGTGTGACTGTGAGTGAAATGGTTCATGGGATATTGACATGCATTATACTCGTCGAAATGCCGACATCAGTGTAACTAACTGTTGGCACATTTTATATTGTTTTTTTTTCGTTTTTCCTCCCCCTTAGGAGATATAGTACACTTCAATTTTCTAGTGTATAAAAATATCGCTGTTTATGGCCAAGACATATGCTGTACACACTACTTAACAAAACCAGCGTATAATAACATCTTTGTGACGTTCAAAATTTGAATGCCTTCGTTATTGTTGGTAAACTGGTTTTTTTTTTTTTGCTTTTATGAATTGGTGGAAACCAAATGGAGAAGTTTTACGAGAGAATAAAATAGTAACTGACAACTTTTAATGTGACATCTCGAATCGTAAAGCATGCATCAAACTAAGTAGAGTGGTTACTATGATAAACATTCTTCAGAAAGGTTTTTATTCAATTAAAAATCTTATCTTCCTGTAAGAATGCATTTCATCTGAAGAGTGGCAAAATCGTCAAATGTTTTAAGGTGCTCTAATGGTATCGTTAAACAAAACAGATTTAAACTTGAGCTTTTTTTGATGCATGTTTTATCGGTGGGTGTTCGTGTTGATCTTTCTTGGTTGTATAGTCGTGTGTAATTTATTGAAGGTCTTGAAAAACCACATAATGAATGCTGTAGCCATGTCAATTGCGATTGAACCATTTTAGGTTGCACTGTGATCTGTCATGTATTAAATCTGGTTCTTCATCTGTTACTCGTGCCAGACTTGTGTAAAATTTTACTATTATGTCTGTACATGTGTTAGATTAGTTTGGGTTTTTAATTATTATTATTATTTTTTTGTTTTTGTCCTTAAGATGCCGTCCTGTGATAAGAATGTTGCTGGTGTATTTGCAATTGAATCTTTGTCGGCTGGACTAGTTGCCGATTACAATTTATTCACTGCCCAATAATGCCAGTGGTGATAACGAAACACAAATAATTTTACCTCGTATCATATGAATTGCGATGTACAATATTAAATTTTCATCAGTAACTGGCGAAGTGAAATACTTAACTGGTGCACAGGGTTTTTAAATAACAGCTGTAATTTTTGTGTGTGTAAATGTTGACGAAATGTGTGCAAAGTGAGTACTTTTATATTAAAATGTATTTCAAATTTGAGAGAACTTTTAAACCCCCAAAATAGCCTCTGTGATAAATGAGCTTTCCTTAACTCGAGGCGAGTGTAATGAAATGGAAATACAAAAGAGTATTTATTTCATAAGATGAAGAGGTTGATGTAGTTGGTAGTGCAATAAAAAATATAAGAAATGTATACTGTTAAGAAAGCATCTTTCCATTCTAGACTGGTTTTAATGGTGCATTTAGAAATATAATTGCATTATAGTCATTTAAATTGGTGAGTAGGTGTGTTGCATTTAGAAATTATATTAAAAAGTCATTTAAATTGGAGGGAAGGTGTGTGTTAGAGGTTTTCTACGTATTGGAACAATAAGTAATTTTGATTTTAGCATCTAGTTTTGAAAGATGGAACCAAAAAACCCAGTGTAATGGTGATTGCAGCACCCAAATCCCATTTTCGTCTACCTCTGAATTGTAGAAAAATGTGTGCTTTGAACAGTGATCTGAGCATTTCAATATTTTGTATTTATTCTCAACTTGGTCGAGTGCTTAACTAGCAGTACCCAGTAAATATCAACTGCTGACATGCCTTTAGTTCATGCTTAGGTCAGCTTTCTGCCAGAAAAGAATTTGAGGGTATGTAATAAAAACAACAAATTTTAAGTGCCACCATCAGGTTATAGGTTTTGAATTTGGACACTGCATTTCATATACTGCTACAAATTTTAATCAGACGTCCTCTTACTGTAAAAATTAAGTAATGTCTCCATTAACTTACAAGATATTAGTGCGTATTATAATGTCCATACCCTCTGGCAGAAACCCGAGGTGAAGTGATAGAATTTTTTTTTTTTTTTTTTTTAAACCAAAGATTCTTTCGAACTAATGCAGCAGTTTCCTGGGCTTTTAAAATATCAATATATTATTGTTTTTTAATGAATAAGATCCACTGGAAATAAATGACAATCTGCCACTTTTGGCATCCGGTTTGAAGTAATGTGCATTTACTGTTTTTCGTTAGTCGTGTCACGATACATTTTGATACTCCTGCGATAATCGTTGGACAAGATTTTGTATCGTATATCTAGTCTGTAGATGAGCAGTCAAACTAAGTCTTGTTTGCCAACTGGTGCTTTCTTCGATACCAGGTAATTTGAGTATTCGGATTGGGGCATTTGCTTTTGTTTATTTTTAAAACATTTCACATATTAATATTTACATATATAACGTCTTCCGATTGTAGTAGTATTGATGTAATTTGTTTTAAATTCGAAAACCAGCTGTTCCACTTGATGAATGATGTTAAAGTGATAGTGCACAAATGAGCAACAAGATATTAGAGCTTGTAACTTGTTACGAAATGGAGATCAAGTGAAATATATTCCCATTTATTGCAGTATTAGTAAGCATAAAGAATTTTTGTTTACTGCAGTGAATAGAAATGTAAAGTTTGTTTCCATTGGCTGTGAAAAACGTAATCGTTAAATGAAATTGAACAGTTTAAATTTGTTAAAAGAAAAAGTGGAATATCCAATTGTGGGAACAATGAACCGAACATTTAAAAAAACAAAAAACTTTTATCCTTGTGGAAGTTTTTTCAGTACCTACCATTCCAAGGGTTAGACCCCATTATTAGCCCTACATGTATTCTTGGGTTTCATAGAAATCCTGTTTTATTAAGCTTGTTTTTGTAATCAACAAAATATATATGTACTGTTATTAAGTGTACACCTTTCGATTAACACATAAACACTAGCCTGAATGACAATGTTCAGGCCTCGAAGGATTTAAACTTGGTGTAAACCTTTTATGGGTTATGCAAAAACAAATTTCAGGTAACCATTTTTTTTTTATTGCGTAATCTGTCATGACCATTTAAATTATGTCCTAAATTTAGTGTGTGAACAAAAAAATAGATTGCACAAAACTAGACTTGGGCGATCGAAACTGAAGTTCTCGTAGTTTTTAAAAGTCCTTGTCTTGTCGGCGTTACACGTTAAAGCTAGATGCAGCCATGCAGTCTTAACACAGCACACATGCCTAATGATGGTATGTGTGTGTGTGTGCGCAACATTAATGTGTTAACGTCTCATTCTGATTATGGTTAGAAATTTTATTTTTTTAAAATTTAAAATGGATCACCTTTCCTCAGAATTTGAGTTCATTCAGAATAATGCACTTAATTCAGAGAAGCAAGTTGAACTTACTTTGCATATTGATTAGTTAGAATTATGTTTTTAAATGAGTTGTTTGGATATATCTACATTTGCACACATTTTATGCACTATTGCTAGTGCTGTAGGTTTGAACCCTGTGCAGCAACCATAATCGACTGTTTCTAGTTCATAAAATTTGTAACCGTGCAACAAATTTATTTTTTAACCCAGTATATTCATACAGTTCTGTGAAGCTAATCATTTCATGTATGGTATTCCTGTTCATTTGCAAGCACTGTTTTATATGTTGTTTTTTCACGCACCGTTTAGCATTGTTACATTTTCAACACAAGTTGCTCTAGTTTACAAATTTTGCATCATTTGAATGGTAGGCTTTGAACGACATAATGTAGCTGCTGTGTTTGTAGCTATTAACTAAGTGCATTACGTTGCTTACATGTACATCGCTGTTAAATACATGCATTTTAATCGGTAAGTGCGTGCATTAAGCTACAAGAATACATGTGTAACGGTGCGTGCACTTTTCACGTTCATATTTGAATGATATTTCACAGAACTGTTCACTCTGCCTTTACGATTGTCATTAAATTTCAACTTTTGTAAGGCAGTTGTAGATTGTTGTGCTTTTAGAGTGTTGCTGGGCCCATAGTTGCAGAGAAACCCCTCCCCCCAAAAAAAAAACCCCACAAATATCTTAGTGCTACATAGTGTTTGTATATTATTATATAACCACTAAGGTGTAATTCTACTTAATGTGACCACTAAGGTGCGATACATTACAAAATCTTGCCATATTAAAACATTCCATGTCACGTTGATCATCCCAAATTAAGTGTGAGGGTCTTTTTGGTGGGGTTTTCCCGTGTTTAGCCTTTCATCATTTAATAGATGATTCATTAGGTCTTGATTTTATTTTTAAGCACAAGTATTGTTGGATTAATTTGATCAACTTTTAAATAAAATTTCAAACGGGTACTAAAAGTCATATTGTTGCATTTCTGTTATATATTTTTTGTCAATAGAAATGTCAAAAAGAAAAAAAAATGTCTGGTTTAAAAAATCTCTTCTAGTGGTGGTGCTAATTATTATGGACAGCATAGAAACTTGTTTTTTTAAAGGTGCATTGTCCACTGTAAGAGGTTGGAAGACAAGTACGTATGAATGAAGCAAGAATTCTAATTACAACGGCAATTTCGTAAGGCATTTCCATTAACATTGACGACTTTGTTCTGATTGTAGCTATTTCAACTTTTGAATAAGGCTTTTTTAACAATGGCATTGTGTACTAATCATATATATATATATATATATATATATGAATAACAAAGGCGATTGCATTTTTTTTTTTAATTCTAATTATTGAATGATTGATCTGAAGAAAACCTTTTATAATTTTATAACCGTTGGCATCATAGTTCATTTACCTAGCCCACTTTATAAAAATATCAGAATGCCATACATAGTATGTAGTTCCATTGTTTTATAAAGATGGGTGCATTTTACCTTCATTATTGTATTCCCATAACCAAACAAACCTTTTTTTTTTTCATTTTATAAATGTATTGAGCTGTGATTGGAGTCCATATTTAAATGGCAGTTACAAAGTATTTATCACGTCCAGATTTGTTTTGGCCAAGCCCTGATTTAAAAAATATAATGACCAGTCTCCATTTTGCACAAATGTTAATCACAGTACCGATTTCCTTTAATTAACACTCGTTTACCCATTCCAGAACTAAGCGCAAATTTTTGCCTGCCAGATCTAAAGATTTTTATTATTATTATTTATTTATTTTTGTCAAGTTTTCTATGGGATTCTCTGCACAAACAAATGGGTTTTTTCCCCCCCCCCGACTGAAAACAGCAATACTCGGGTCTTGTACACTTTCTGCCTTTGTAGAAATGAAACTATTCCATGGTTATATTATGTCATGTAATCTGTCCGAAAGACATTGTGTGATGTCGTAATACTCAAAATTATCGTGAGGTGTTGTAAGATTCTCATCATTATTGTGATGTGTCGCAAGGCGCTCATAATTGTGATGTGTCGCAAGGCGCTCATAATTGTGATGTGTGGCAAGGCGCTCATAATTGTGATGTGTCGCAAGGCGCTCATAATTATTGTGATGTGTCGCAAGGCGCTCATAATTATTGTGATGTGTCACAAGACACTTATATTTATTGTGGCGCGTCACAAGACACTCTTAATTATTGTAATGTGTCGGAAACGCAAATAGTTGTGCGTCAGAATGGTGTTTGACATCATGCAACATGTCTTTTTAAAAGAGATTTGTTTTTATATGGGACGGCATTTGTATTTATTCATATGAAACATATTTTAGTTGTGACCTACGTCTGGCTAAAGAGAAATGCCGAGATGTAGATATGTGGTCTTTTTGTTTTTAATTCCAAATATGATGGCACTAATCACTGACCACCTGTTTTGTATTTTACTTGACGGTATGGTGACATAACGGAAGTCATTCTTGACAGGATCAAATGAACCTTTAATTTTTGTTTTTATCCAGTAAAAGCTAATCAAGGATTTTAAAAATAGCTAATATTTTTTTGGCGTTACCCAGCAGCTCTTGCAGTTGAGAAAACTGCGTTTTTAATGTTTATACTAGCAATAATGTGCCGCCTTTAAAAAAAATAAAAAGCTGACGTTGATTTGACTGAAGTTTTTTTTATTTATTGGCATTATGGAATGCAAGGGCTGCTCAGAAGAATTTTATTAAGAAAGTAATCTATATTGAGAAAGGTTTTATGTGATTTGTACACATAATTTTCTTTCAACAAACATGTAAATTTCTTGACATCAGTGCTGCTGGGTAATAGATGAACCTTTTGTTTTTGTTTATTCATTATTAAACTTTTGAAAATACTTTGTGGCACTCGTTTCATTGAAATTGCAAGTAAATTACTTTATGGCACCATACTGTAGCTGATGTTGCCATGTCAACGCGGTGTTCAGGTGAATCGATGTTGATAAATGAACGAGTTGGTGCTCGTTGTCAATCTGTTAGGTTACTGTGACATTTAGTGACTGCTGATGAATGTCGTGGTTACATCATATGACATGCTGAAAATTATGTATGTCACGATAATAATTTAATAAGTATTTTATTTGTCATATGTATTATATATATATAAAGATGGCATCTTTGTTGCCCATAGGTGCTATAGATGAATGATTAATTTTTTTCTAATAGACAATGTTTTTGTTGCTTTGTTCAAATACTGACCACGACACATAACTTACAGATTGTTTTACATTTAGACTCTTGTTAATTAAGCCTGTTTGTGAACAGAAAGTGCATGGTTGGGGTTTTCAGTGGGTTTTTTTAGTGTCTTGCAGTAAAAAAAAAAAAAAAAAATGAAGTGTCGTAAAGATGGGATAAGTAAAAGTTTTTTGGGTTTTTTGGGTTTTTTTTCTTAAAGTAAAATAATTAAGGATAATATTTCAAGTTACCCAGGAAATGGGTCAGACAAAAATGTTTTATTATTATTCAGAAATGATAGAATCATCGAAATGGATACAGTCTTCATTGGTTTATGGGGATCTGTTCCGATCATTATAAGTGTCTTTTATTGGTACATAATGATACAAATTTTATTGAAGACGACTTGGTTTTTCATCATTTGTGTCCATTTTAAAAGGTACCTGTGATCATTTCATATATAAAATCAGTCGGTCGCGACCCCTAAATTATATTTAAGTATTTTTTATCTATATATTTTTAATGTTTTTTTACACAGAATCTCATTAGATTAGTGGTGTAAGTACAGTACACAACAGTTTGAGGTGGTGAGAGGGTGCCAGTGTATAAGTGTTATACAATATTCGAAAGGGCTGAAAATGATCGAACTCGGACTGGCTATTTCATTCAGTAGAGTCTGAATTTGCATATTATAGTGAAACGAGTAAAGTCTGTGATAATGTAAGTGGTCAGTATTTTTTATTTCATTTTTTGGTCACACAAGCAGCAACATAAAAAGAGAAAAAAAGAAGTGACTAAAAATTGAAAGTTCATTTCCATCATGAAACAAATGGTAAAGAAATTGGGGGAAGAGGGTTGTGTGGAGCCAAAAGGCTTTTGTTGCTTTTTCAGTCCATACGATAATTCAGTGAGTGCAATACTAAATGTTGATATATATGGATGAAACTTAATTTAAAAAAAACATTCACCCGATTACATGTGGAAACATTTCAAAATTTTAATTTTTAATAATCACCTTTGATAATTTGTAACTTAAACACTGTTGCGTACAGTTGAAAATGGCTTCAATGTAATGAATATTTTACATTTTGCTGCAAGAATATTAATCTGATATCTAATATCAATAGACTGTTTCTGACCTATTTTTTTAACCAGATAAAGAATACATTCTGTCAGTTTAAATGTGAACATACCTTTGTTTTATTTTGGAAATGAACTCTTTAATAGGTTTCTCCTGCATCACCTTGGTGCTATGGCCTGTGCCTTTGTAAACCAAGATTTCCAATCAGCACTAAAGTCTTCATTGTTCTAGCCTGGCGCTAGGCTAACTGATTACTTGTTAGGACCAAATTAAGTGCATTCTTGGTGAACATTTGCAAGCCGTGGTCACAAAGTGACGTGAGATTGAAGTAGGTTGGTGTTAAGAGAATGCCGACTGAATTTGGACTGCAATAAGTGCATGTATCAGTTCAGGTATATTTGTTTCAAGAATAAATAGTTACAGCATAGATGTAATAATGCACCTTGGACCAAATTCACAAAACGGTTGTAAGAAATATCACATATTGCAAATCTTTTTGTATTGCGAAATCACAAACGTTCAGCAAATTTGGGCCCATGACCAGTCCTTATAAAATATTAAAGCTTAAGGCTTGGGACTTTAGCAGTCTCCAGACTTGATTTGTATGATTGAGGCTACTAGAACCTAGTCTAGATTCTAAAATTTTATAATTATGGGGCCAGGTTCATCTAGATGTTCAGAAACGGATAATACCTGTAACATGCGATGTTTCATTGAGTCTTAAACAGTCCAAACTAAATTTGTATTCTCCTTAAAGAGCTGCTGTTGAATACTTAGTAGTATTTTGATTTCTGAAGAAGAAAAACAATGGCCAAACAAGGCACTAACAAAATGTTGAAAATAATATTGGGTTCAAAATTGGGTATAAGCATGTAATTAGTCCACTGGTATAGGTATACAATGTGGAGTTGAAATTGCAAACCACACAATTAATATACCACAAGTAATTGTATTTGGATTACAGTTTGAATTTCTGCAATTTTATACTAAAGTTGAAAAATGCATTCCGGCATAGAGAGCTAATTTAATTGTGATTGCAGACGTTTATTTTTGAATTGGGCAATATCCTAAATGATCTTTCAAGTTAAAAATTCCAGATAGGATCCATTTCTTGGACAGTTTTGTTACCATGACATCTGTGGTCATTAATGTGCCATTGTTAGTGGACCAATTTCTACATCTGAGCATTGTATACATTTAGAGTTGAATGCAATAAAAAAATTTGAAAAAGATTGAAAAAAAAGTTTTATTTTCTTGATGGAGATGTTGTTTATCTCACCTTTACCAAGTAAAAAAAAAAAAAAGCATTACGTATTAATTTTCCTGTGGAAACTTTCACGTGTATGTTTTTATTTGGAAGTGGCTGGAAAAAAAGAATTGGTTTTGGAATGTAATACGGCTATATATCTATATCGAACAAACCACGCTCAAAATGGTTGCCAAAATACAAATGGCAGTATCCTCTGACAAAATGTATTGAACCTAAGAGTTGGATCCCGCCCTGGCTTTGATTGAAAGTTGGTTTGTTTTGCTTAACGCCATGACTAGAGCAATTTTATTAATTGTTAATCTTCAGCATTTGATTTACCAGTAGTGGGGAACCTAATTGTAGAGTACCCAGACCAGTCATCTCTTGCTTTTTTGCCGTAACTCTTTACACCCCCCCCCCCTTTCAAAATGATGCTCGCACATAAAAGATTGTCAAATCTTGTGGTCCTGAAAAGTTAATTTCTCCAGAAACAATTTAATATGAAATGTCGAGGTCTTTGTACATATGAACATAATTGTCGAAATGGTATCGGGATAGGATTGTCTGAATAGTGTTAAACTGAAATTAATGCTCATGGATGCCCGTGTCAAACATACCGGCATCGTGGTTAGGCCATTGGTCTACAGGCTGGTAGGTACTGGGTTCGGATCCCAGTCGAGGCATAGGATTTTTAATCCAGATACCAACTCCAAACCCTGGAGCACAATGGGTAGGTAGGTGTAAACCACTTGCACCGACCAGTGATCCATAACTGGTTCAACAAGGGCCATGGTTTGTTCTATCCTGCCTGTGGTTTGATCCAATAACCTAAGTATCGTGGGCAAAAAAAAAGAAAAATGTTTTATTTACGGTTATACGGTGTCGGACAAATGGTTGAGGACCACACACATTGAGAGGAAACCCGCTGTTGCCACTTCATGGGCTACTTTCTTTTTTTTGATTAGTAGCAAGGGATCTTTTATATGCACCATCCCACAGACAGGGTAGTACATACCACGGCTGTTGATATACCAGTCGTGGTGCACTGGCTGGAGCGAGAAATAGCACAATGGGCCCACTGACTGGGATCGATCCCAAACCAACCGCACATCAAGAGAGCGCTGTACCACTGGGCTACACCTCGCCCTATCTCTGGCAAGTACCAACAGTAACTAGATCCTGCCTTGGCAGTATACTAATAATTAAGGTAAAAATTATAAAGTTTATTTTGTTTAACGACACCATTAGAGCACAATGATTTATTAATTGGATATTTGGCAATTTTTACATGTAGTTTAAACTTTTAGTAGCAAGGGATCTTTTTATATGCATCATCCCACAGATAGGATTGCACATAACATGGCCTTCGACATACCAGTTGTGGTGCACTGGCTGGAAATAACTGTAAATTCACAAGTTCATTTAAATCTTAGTTATGTTTGTACTCTGCATTAGTAAATGTTAAAATATGGGAAGAAGAAATTGTGGGTTTGTAACAACTAAATGTATTTTACATCGGGAAATGATTTTAAAATATGGAGACATGAGATTGTAAGTTTATAGAAAATTGTAATTTGTATTTTACATTAGAAAATGATGTTACAATATGAAAAGTAGAGATTGTGACTTTATGAAAACTAGTTTTTTTGTATTTTGCATTAGTACATACTTGCCAACATTTCAGAATTGGAAAGTGGCAGGTGCACTGCGAGGGAGCTTGTGGGAGGGAGGAAGGTTTACAAGTGGTGCACTGTAGTTGACTAACATTAATATAAAAACGAGAAACGAGAGCATAAAATAGACGAGAATAAAAATAATTTATTAGATACGTTTGTCCGTGTTGGACCAGTCTAGACATGTATGATGTAGGATCACAGTTTTGAATACAATGTCACGTTCACATAATGTTTATATACAAGTGCTTGCTGGAGGTATTGTCGAGTAGGAGAAAATGTTAGCGGTCCAGTATCTTGAAGAAATATTCCACCTGTAAAAGAAAAATGAAGACTGGTATTAGGTAAAAGGCAGGGGTGGATGCAGGATTTTCCCGGGGGGGGGGGGGGGGTACAACATTTAAAAAGGGCACCTACCGTACAATATTCCAAAGTACACTAGCATATATATGCATTATAAATAAGAATTGTTTTTTGTGAACTAATAAAAATAATGTTTTGTTTAAAGACACCACTAGAGCACATTTATCAATTAATCATCGGCTATTGGATGTCAAATATTTGGTCATTCTGACTTGTAGTCATCAGAGGAAACCCTCTTACATTTTTTTTAATGCAGCAAGGGATCTTTTATATGCACTTTCCCACAGACAGGAAAGCACATACCATGGCCTTTGTCCAGTTGTGGTGCACTGGTTGAAATAAGAAAAAACCCATCAGCTGAATGGATCCACTGAGGTGGTTCGATCCTACGACGCAATCACCTCAAGCGAGCACTCAACCAACTGAGCTAAATCCTGCCCCCTTTTTTTTGTTGTGAGCTTGTCGATGTACAACGGTCACAAATTGTATAAAATCATGTCACTACGCTAAGCGATTTTATACTAAATATGTGACTGCTATTTATCAATAAATTCGACAGACAATTTTTTAAATTACAAACACAACTTGTTTAGTTAAAAATACCTATAAATCAGTTTTTAATGTTTTGTCCCATAACATGTTTTACGTAATGACGTCCCATTTAACGTAGTGACATTTTTTTAGGTTTATCAAAAGAATACTTTAGTTTTTTTTAGAGATGTCATCCAATCAGAATAGAATAAATCTGATATTGGTGGGAAGTGTGTAATTATATAGCAATACTCCCCTCACAAAACACCAAGCTGCTGAAGGTATGTCCCCCAATAAACACAAATAAATTAATTACATTTATTTGCTACATGCTCGGTTTTGCCCAGCACTTCTAAATTTATAACTTATTTTCGTGCTTATATCCAATTAAGGTTCAACCAAAGTGGTTAGTGAGAGAGAAGAGAATGTACTGGTTCTACCCATTGAGTCATTAAAACTTGCTCTGGGTGGGAACCGGTTCCCGGGCTGCGAACCCTATACCTACCAGCCTTATGTCCGATGGTTTAACCACGACACCACCAAGGCCGGTCGACAGGTGTACTCACACACTCATGGACGCACGCACGCACGTACGCACGTACGTACACACATCAAGATATGTTACTAAATATTAGAGGAAGGAGTGGTCTTTTCATTAGTGGTAGGGGGTATAAAAAAAAAATCTAAATTTTTCCGTATGTAAATCTTACTTTGACTGCTGCCTACAGAACTTTTAACGGTTCCACTCGTCAGTAGGTATGTTTGATATTAAAGAGACGGACCCTACTTTTTAAGCACTATGGCATGTTTTTCACAATTTGGGCCGTTTTTGATCACTGAAATCAAACATTACTTATATTTTATTGTTTTAGATTATCCATTTCCATACAACCGCAGTGTGTTTGGTCATCCTGGTGTTTGTAATACCACAAAATGCATTTTTCATATTTTTAAAAATGCATACATGTGTGTCTGAGAAACAACAATTATGGAGTCGAGTTTTAGTCTATTTTTAACTATATTTCACAGTTTCAACGTCACAGACTCTGGTTTCACTCTCTTGTAATGTTATACAAATATGTTACAGGTTTGTAACTTAACCGAACTTAGTGTCCATTTTTAGAGGTTGAAACTAGGAATGGTCTGCACATTTAACAAATGTTTTAAATATCTAATAACATTTAAATTTTTAGTCAAACATGACACATACAAAATAGAGGTAATGAATTATGAATTATGGAATCAGCTTTTTGACTTATTTATAAATAAAACAGACATTTGTCGAATTCAACCTCACTATAATTTAGTGAACAATGGTTGACTGATAAAACGTGATATGTAAGAGGTATCAATATATATTATTGTGAAAGATGTTAACTTTAGTGTCCATGATACAAAGTTTTGTTTAATGACACCACTTGAGCACATTGATAATTTAGATGTCAAGCATTTGGTAATTGTTGACACTTAGTCTTACAGAGAAAACCCACTACATTTTTCCATTAGTAGCAAAAGATCTTTTATATGCACCATCCTACAAACAGGATATCACCTACCACGATCTTTGATATATCAGTCGTTGTGTTTCTGCTGTATACATACCTTTTTTGTTTCGCATAAAATTAATTTTGACAAACAAACAGCAGGATTATGAAAGAAATGTTGAATTTACCAAAATTGATAATTTAAGCAAAAAGTTGTAAAAAAATATGTTTTCCAAGTTAATAATACAACAAGGAGTAACGTACCAGTTGAAAATATTTTGCACTGCCTAAGATTAGTGGATTTAAAAAACAGGGCCAAATTATCAGTCATTTTAGCACTATGAAATCGTAAAAAAAAAAACACTGTAGGTTGTGACTTCACTACAGCACACATCATAGCTTACAATGGTTTTACTATTTTTCGTAGGCCAAGACTGCTTTGAAAATATGGGCCCTAGAATAAAATGGACTGGTTGTCACCCACCTCTAGTAGTCCGTCTTCTGGGAGGTCAGTGCAGTGGATGGCATTTTTAATCTTGTCGACTCCAAACGTTGCGCGTAGAGTCCTTGGTCGTAAATGTCGGGCTATCTCCTGTGGAAATAATCAAAGCAGTTATCTTACTGGGCACCAGTAGAGTGGCCCAATAATTTTGAATTCAAAAATATTACTGGTGGTAAATCTTAAGTCCGAGATGAATTTTACTTGCAGAATGCAGAAAATTGCAAAATGTTATGGGGGGAACATACCCACGAACCCCCTAGTAACTTAGCTTTGTGCCCTCGATCTCAGTCAGCCCCCCCCCCCCCCCCCCTCCCCATTATCTACTTGCTTCCGCCGTACCTGGGTACGTATGTGTGGGAGAGGGCATGGTAAAGAGATGTCAAGAGAATTTGCATATATCGCCCTATATGAAAGAAAGAAATGTTTTATTTAACGATGCACTCGACACATTTTATTTACGGTTATATGGCATTAGACATGTGGTTAAGGACCACACAGATTTTGAGAGGAAACCCGCTGTCGCCACTTCATGGGCTACTCTTTCCGATTAGCAGCAAGGGATCTTTTTTTTGCGCTTCCAACAGGCAGGATAGCACAAACCATGGCCTTTGTTGAACCAGTTATGGATCACTGGTCGCTGCAAGTGGTTTACACCTACCCATTGAGCCTTGCGGAGCACTCACTCTGGGTTTGGAGTCCGTATCTGGATTAAAAATCCCGTGCCTCGACTGGGATCCAAACCCAGTACCTACCAGCCTGTTGACCGATGGCCTAACCACGACACCGGTCCTACATGAAGGAGAGTGAATAGTACACATATGTGACTACATTACTCTATTTGGATACTGCTTTATGAAAGAATATCAATATCACTAGAGCACACTGATTTACTGATCATTGGCATATAGTCTTCGAGCGGAACAGCTATCTTTTTTTCCATTAGTAGCAAGGTATCTTTTATATGCACCATCCCACAAACAGGATAACACATACCATGGCATTCGATATATCAGTCGTGGAACAAGAAATTGTCCAATGGCGGTGGGGGTGGGGGACAGGGCAGCTGGCAAGCACAATTGTTTAGGTTTATATATAAAGGTGACCCCTCCCCCATTCCCACAGACCACTACCAGGGCTCGAAATATTGCTATCCAGACTTTTTGCCAGTCGGACCAGCAGTTATTTCACATTTATATTCACACATTAGCTTGAGTCAGTCATGTTTGGTCCGGTGGGCTTTGATTTCGGGCCTGCAGAATTTATAGCTTGCTGGACCGATTATCCAGCAGGAATTGCAGCCAGTTTTAACACGACAAAGCTAACAACAGGCACATGTATGTCATGTGTATGTGCGTCTGTGTGTGTGTGTGTGGGTGGGTGGTAGTGTTGGAAAGCACTTTTTGTGTGTGTGTGTGTAGGGGTTTATATATAGTAGAACCCTCCCACCAAAAAACCCAAGGTAAATATTGCAGGGCTGGCTTTTAAAAAACCTAGCAACATGAGCTGACTAGTGTACTAGTGTACTCACTGGGTCGGCCGGTCCCACCATCTCCCTGAAGGCGGTGACCGCGTTCTGTGCGCGAATCTCGAGCGCGATGCAGGGGCCGGACGTGAGTTCGACCACCATCCCGTTGTACTCGGCCACCACTCCCTTGTAGACCTCGTAGAACTCCTCCGCATTCACCTTGTCCATGTGGAACATCTGGATCGCAGTCACCTCAAAGTTGGCTTCCGTGATCGCCATTATGATCTTACCAGCAAGTCCTAGTGTAGACATAAAAAATAAACGTGCCATTATGATCTTACCAGCAAGTCCTAGTGTAGACATAAAAAATAAACTTGCCATTATGATCTTACCAGCAAGTCCTAGTGTAGACATAAAAAATAAACATGCCATTATGATCTTACCAGCAAGTCCTAGTGTAGACATAAAAAATAAACATCCCATTATGATCTTACCAGCAAGTCCTAGTGTAGACATAAAAAATAAACATGCAATTATGATCTTACCAGCAAGTCCTATTATTGATTAAAAAAAATAAACATGCAATTATGATCTTACCAGCAAGTCCTAGTGTAGACATGAAAAATAAACATGCCATTATGATCTTACCAGCAAGTTTTATTATAGATTAAAAAAAAAAAAAAGTACCATTATGATCTTACCAGCAAGTCCAATTATAGATTTAAAAAAATAAACATACCATTGTGATCTTACCAGCAAGTCCTATTATAGATAAAAAATAAAAGTTTATTTTGTTTAACGACACCACTAGAGCACAATGATTAATTAATCATCGGCTATTGGATGTCAAACATTTGGTAATTTTTACTTCTAGTCTTAGACTTGAAACCCGCTACCTTTTTAGCAGCAAGGGACCTTTTATATGTACCATCCCACAGACAGGATAGCACATGCCACAGCTTTTGATATAACAGTCGCGCTGCACTGGCTTGAATGACAAATAGCCCAATGGGCTCACCTAAGGGGATCGATCCCAAAGCAACCACGCATGAAGCGAGCACCTTACCACTGGGCTACGTCAAACCCATAAATAAAAAATAAGTTTACCATTACAATCTTACCAGCAAGTCCTATTATAGACACAAAAAAAATAACTGCCCATTAAAAGCTCTTAAAAATAAAAATAATTTATTATAATCCAACTGGCAACTCCTACCTACAGACAAGATCAAACTAATCATTAAAATCTTACCGGTTAGTTCTATAGTTCTAAACAAACTGTATAAATAAGATGTCCATTAGTACAAACATTAAAACAAAAAATATAATGTATGGAACACTAAACTGAAACGAACTGTCATTCTGTTCATGTCACTTCATGGTTACTCAATGGGTAGGCGTAAGGCCACTACACTGACCCTCCCCCCCCCCCCCCCCCCCTCCCCCTCTCCCTCTCTCTCCCCCCCCCCTCTCTCTCTCTCTCTCTGTGTGTGTGTATCACTGTGTATGTGTGTGAGTGCCTGTGTGTGTGTCTCTCTCTCTCTCTCTGTGTGTGTATCACTGTATGTGTGTGAGTGCCTGTGTGTGTGTGTGTGTGTCTCTCTCTCTCTCTCTCTCTCTCTCTCTCTCTCTCTCTCTCTCTCTCTCTCTCTCTCTCTCTCTCTCTCTCTCTCTCTCTCTCTCTCTCTCTCTCTCTCTCTCTCTCTCTCTCTCTCTCTCTCTCTCTCTCTCTCTCTCCAGATAGCTGAGGTGTGTGCCCAGGACAGCATACTTTGAAGCTTGGATAAAAGCACGAAAATAAGCATTATAAATTAAAATTATATTGTTCAGTCATTTAAAAAAAAAAAAAAGTAGATCTTTTGAAGGTTTGAAGTTGTACCTGCTTTAACTGCGTGTGGTTTGATGACGGCACAGGTGCACTGGTCGAAGCTGGCTGAGTTACGACGAGGAACTCCGACAGTCGGGAAGAAGAACTCCAGTTCCCGAGACGCGATCTCGCTACTGGCCGCACTGTGCAGTGCATTCTTTGACTTGTCTTGAGAGGACAAAAACAAGAAAAATAAATACAAATATTAAGTGTCATGGACTGCAAATGAGGCACAAGTACATAAATCTTTATTTTAATGCAAAACATAAGATGAAAATCGAAAAATAATTGATTTCTTCAACACCACCACCAGTGCACATTGATTTATTAATCATCGGCTATTGGATGTCAAGCATTTGGTCATTTTGACATCTAGTCATCAGAGGAAACCTGCTACATTTTTTCTATTGCAGCAAAGGATCTTTTATATACACTTCCCACAGACAGAAGAGCACATAAATCATCCGCGCATCAAGCAAGCACTTTACCCCAAGATGGAAATCAAATGCAGCTTGTGAAACTTTTTATCAAAAAAGCACATTGTACATTTGAAGCTTCATTGGCTGACTGCTCCCTGTCAATTTCGAGGCATGATTTCATTCTAACACGTCTGCTATTTCTATTCTAAACTGCTAAAGCAATAAATGTTCCCTATCGGGCCCAATTTTTCTTTGTGTCTCCTAAATTCAAGGATCATACCTCTGTGATAATTGGGTAAATTATCATGAAAGTTAAACTCGATCAGTAACCTGAATATTGCAAGGCCTTCTGAAAACAAAGAGTGTAGACTTTGACTTTTTGAGTATTTTAACATGCCCCTATACCACTAAGGTTTCAGGCATGTCCATCCTGGATCCGATCTCTGGATAGCCAGTGGTCTGACCTGGGACAGAATCCTATGGGACAATTTTGAAATTATTCTAATAAGGGGATGGGACGTTATGAAAAATTCATAAATATAATTCAGAAGGCCAAATATAGAGTGTGGAAAACAAATGTTCACATCTCCTAGTTCATGGGCCATAATGTATTTAATGTGTAATCTTAGTCACTAAACAGGCTCTGTTAGTCCGAAACATCTTATTTATGTGGCCGAGTGCATAAAGCACCCTCACACAAAAACTACACAAGTTTGATCTCGATTATATTCTTTGATCCATGATGATAACATATAGACAATGTATATGAAAAGGAGAGTTAAACTGGCCCCAAACGTCTTTCTCTCTTGCCAGATATTCTCTCTGTGTGTGTGAACAATCTTTCACCCCAGTCACACTGATAACATCACACACACCTGACCAATACTGGCAGACGATTACTGTCCTGGGTTCCTTAAGATAACCCCAGTGACAGTGTTTACAAAATAATATTGTCTCAAGTGTCTTGGAGGAATTTCCCAAGTACCGTAAGTCTAAAGTTTAAGTCTAAATAAGGAGAAATAAACCTTAGTGGTGTTTATGCATGTTTAGTATAATAACACATTATGCTGGGTGCTTTAGCTGAATCCCTCACATTTATAACCGTGGTAAATAACCTCGGACGTCTCTTCAACAAGTTTTGTAAAAACTCTTCATCGGTCGTACCTGTTCCAAACTGCGCCCTGAGTGACCTTGCTGCACATTTTCTGGCCTCTGCCGGGTCGCACGGCCCCACCATCTCCCGCCATTTTCCCACCGCGTTTTCACCCACAATCTCAAAGGCAAGCACAGGGCCACTGACTATATCCGCCACCAGCGTCCTGAAATAAACAGCAAATATCAATCATACTTTTGCAATGGTGTATTATATTCATCTTTGTTGTTGTTGTTGTTGTATATTATAATGTATTTAATTAGTACATTTTACAAGAAAACAGTATCTTAAAAACTGACTTCTTTTTTTTGTGTTACTATTATTTTTTGTTTGTATGGCTCTTATTTTTAAAATCGAATTAGATGTAAATTACTTTATAAATGAAAAAAAAAGAAGCAAAAGAAAAGAAAAACAAAAACAAAACAACATAAATAAATAAAAAACAAGCCATTACTAAAATTAAACATGTCCAAAGGAACCAGGGGGGAATAAATACAGATAAAAATCTGACTTATCCCCCCCCCCTCCCCCAACTGACTAGAGATTGGACCACCCCACCCTCTTCAGATATAGTCCGATTAAAATGGTGAGATCTGTTATAGATAACATTTGTTTTACAGCAGACGAGTTTAGAGTTTTATCTTTGAAGAACTGCAGCTGATTAATATATAAGCTTACTTCATGTAAAATTCATCCTTGTGGTCCTGGTAGAAATCACTTCCTTCTTGGCGGTCGAGTACACACGATTTGAGCTGTGCAATCATGAATCCTTTCTGGTAGATCTGATCCAGAATAGTCCCTGCCTTGTTCACCGCATCAGGCTTCACCAACCCAAATGTCCTGTCAATCAAATACAGAACACATACATTAACAAAGTATCAAATGTTCTGTCAATCAAATGTAGGACACACCAACATTAACTATGTAATGAAATGTTTTGTTAATCAAATACTGGACACACCAACAAATATTTTGTCAATCAAATATAGGACACACCTATATTACCATGGCTTCTAGATTATGGTAGCCCCACTCCCATGGCTAGTCAATTTCAGTGTTGGGCTAGTAAATAACTATTATTGCCATGCCCGACGGCTAGTGAAAAGAAATTTGTCAAATGCTGCTGTTAAGTCTATTTTGTAAATATGAATATCCTTCCCCCACCACCACCCAATGTTAGTGTTTTTAAGCTCTATCTCCCTCTTTAGGTGACATATCAGATTATTAATATTAATTATTAAAATTGTTTTAACTTAAGTACAGTAGGGCTAGCGAATTTTTAATCGTGGCTAGTCAATTTTTAAAATCACTGATCCCATGGCTAGTGGATTTTATAAAAATTCTAGAAGCCCTGGTTACAATGTATCTAATATTCCGTCAATCAAATATAGGACACACCTATGTTACAATGTATCTAATGTTCCGTCAATCAAATATAGGACACACCTATGTTACAATGTATCTAATGTTCCGTCAATCAAATATAGGACACACCTATGTTACAATGTATCTAATGTTCCGTCAATCAAATATAGGACACACCTATGTTACAATGTATCTAATGTTCCGTCAATCAAATATAGGACACACCTATGTTACAATGTATCTAATGTTCCGTCAATCAAATATAGGACACACCTATGTTACAATGTATCTAATGTTCCGTCAATCAAATATAGGACACACCTACATTATCAATGTATCATATGTTGTCCAAATATAGGACACACCAACATTAACTATGTAATGAAATGTTCTGTCAATCAAATATAGAACACACCACATTAACTATGTAATGAAATGTTCTGTCAATCAAATATAGAACACACCACATTAACTATGTAATGAAATGTTCTGTCAATCAAATATAGAACACACCACATTAACTATGTAATGAAATGTTCTGTCAATCAAATATAGGACACACCACATTAACTATGTAATGAAATGTTCTGTCAATAAAATACAGCACACCTACATTACAAATATCAAATGTCCGACGGCAATACTCTCTAGTGGTGTCATTAGACAAAACACACTTCTTTTCTTTTCTTTTTTTTTAAAAGTTTTACAAACAACTATTATGCTTAAATCTTGAGCTACTGATTTACCTCAAGCAATCTGTTTCGGTCCCTTTAACATTGAAATATAATAAAGACATTAATTAAATTTTGACTGCCGTATTTTCTTACTTCTCTTTCTTCCCTGACAGATGGTTCCTAGTGTACTCGTCACCATAATCTTTGATGGTGATTTGTCGACCGAGGATGTTGTGTGTGCTTCCAATGAACAGATCGGACAGCTCGATGGCATTCGGCGTCCCTTTCAAACATGTCTTTAAGAACGTCTTCCTCGTCTTTAGACAGTACTACAATAACAAAGAAAAAGAAAAAATTTTAATTAACAAGTTTTGTAACAAACATCTTTTATTTGTTAATGTAACTCAAAAGTGGGGCTCACTCAGTCTGCTGTACAAAAAAATTATCAAATGGCTTATTTTTATACAAAGTGCCTACAACAGTTAGTATTTGGCTCTCAAAATGCCTTTCAAATTAGCCACTTTTGATCAATTTTCTAGGAAATATTCTAAGTATGTGAAAATTTACTTTAAAAAAAATAAAATCAAAATTCTAGAGTGACCACTGAAAAGTTTCACTGCTATTTTTTAATGCCAAGCAACCTAATTAAAAGACTTTATTTATAACTGTATAATATATTTATAAGTATTATAAGTATTCTCCCATCAGTTTGGCAATATTATATGATATAAGTTTTCGACTTATATATATCATTTGCAATCTGAATGTTGTGTCACACTCTCACGCCGGTACATAATTTTCTCATGCATTTTAAACATAGCAAAAAAAATTATTATGATATATATTTTTTGTTGTTCATTCTATCTTGACGACCGACAAACAAGCCTGTGACTGCCGGTCGACCCGGTTAAAATCATGTAATAGGTGACCACATTGTTTATTGATCAGAATCTCGAACCTTTACCAACGGTCAGTGTGCTTATTTCCTGCGCCGTTTTATTCGGATTCACGATGTCGGACAAAATCTTGCCAAAGTTCCAACTTGAGAGCTCTGTGTAGTCCGTCCCACAGGGAACACCTTTTTTTTCATACTAAGAAATTTACTATAAGTTATTTATTTATGAGCCGATTGCTTTCTAAATTAAACGCAAAAATAGGTTGTTCTGGGGTTTTGGTGGGGGTTTTTAAAAACATGTTTACTTTTCTTCTCATGTCAAACCAAACTGAAATTATTTACAAACAACACTTTTGTAGGTGGATGGGATGAACAATAGATTGTAACTCATAATGACATGCAAATCATGTCCTAAATTAGTTGGGTGTTTTTTTTTTTTGTTTTTTTTTATTAATCCCACTGCCCCCTTTCCTTTCTCTCCTTTGAATCCTATCTCATTTCTTCTCGATATGGCAACTCCTCCTATCTTTCAACTTCTTTTGCTGTCCACCTTCACATCCCAGTCCTTGGCTTTGAGTGAAATATAGTTCTGTTCTGTTTTGACTCTCCAACCACAAGCAGGTGCTTATCTCTTGTGGCTATCTGTGCCACACACCTGTCATTTCCCATCAGCTTTTAGCTGTGGACTTAGTCCTACCACTTCGGAGAGTGTTCAGTAGTTACTTCTGGAATTGTAACCATCTACCATACTCCCCTGGCGGCCAGGATGCCAGGTGGGTACAGGGAAGTATGGAGAGACATACACCCATGGATGAAGTTGAGACAGGTAGGTGATAGTTCGGACAGCTCAGAAGACAAGTGTTGGACAAAACCAACAGACAGGGTTAAAACAGATTGAAATCTTGGGAGAACTTGTAAAGTTTTTTTGCATTAGCCTTCTGGATACTGCAGGCGAGATATTTCGCCCGATGTCACACAAGTCGACATACAGTTCATTCTCCAATTCATATTTCCCACCATTTTGCACATGGCACTCACCGGAAATAATACTAAATTTTTAGTTGAAAAAGTGGTTTTTGGTAAGTATTTTCACTAGACGGCTAATTTGATAATAAATTTTATCATTTTATCAAGATCGAAAGTCATGAAATATTCAGGAAAACAGTGATTGGGAATATTAATAATGGCTGTAAATACCAGACAGTTAATCCCAATTGCGCATAAGTAAGTGCAACTTTATCAATTGTTTGCATCTTTTTTACCTGACCTAAAACCCCACAAAAATACACATGTAGCACTTACCTTTTCACATATGAACATTATTTTATGTATTTATAAAATATTTAAGCGAAAATGTATGAATAAGTTATAAACTTGTACCCACTTAGCATGGTTTTTGTCAAAAATTAATCCATTAGTCATTAGTCTTAAGATAATGAGAATGATAGGCAGAGGGTGACAGATGAGAAAGATGAATGAAAGTGTGAACCAGCTTTGACAGCAAATCTTGTCCTAAATTTAAAGTGCCAATAAACAAAAAAGGGTTACAAAAAAGTACATTTACACAAATATGGATGAACGAAAGAACCATTCTCACAACTTTCAAGAGGCCTAAAAGGTTCAATATCAGTGAAAACAATATATAACGTCTTACCATTTCAACACCCTGAGTTTTCACATGGTAGCTAAGCAGAAACTGACGAATTCTGGCAGCTTGTTCTTCATACCACTCCACCAGGAAAGAGTAACTACCATTATCATCAGCCTTCGAAAAAAAGAAGTAGAAACAAAAAAACAGAGAGTTTAAACTGGCCTAAATATTTTCTGAGAAAATGTGGTGTCACACACAGATACATACACACAAACACAGACATAAAAGCTGATACAATTAAACTGAATTTATACTTCACTGCGGACTCTTGCCAGCGAGTTCTCGACTCGCCCAGTCATGCTTCTGTTCAAACCTAATCGTCATTTTTTCAGTCAATTCTGTACAATATTAACACACTTCATATTAAATTTGAGTGCGCATTCGTTCAAATTTCAGTTGTATATGAGGTCAGCAATCAAAGTATGAATTGACCTTTAGACCTTGAACATTTGATCTTTAGACCTCGAAAATTTTGACTGTGGTAGTTCGGAAACCCTGTTTTATGGACAGCCAAAATACAAAACTGTACACTGTAAATGTGCTCATTAATGTGGCTTGAAGAGAACTTGGATTGTTTTGTCTTTTCATGAATACTTAACCTAACTTTTACAGTGTTCTGAAAAACAGAAGAATCGTGTACCCAGTTTAATGTTATTGAGGGAAGATTGAAAGCAACATTATTTGTGTACTGATGTCATTCAAATTTAAGAACAACTATATTTTTAATATGCTTTGCCACATTAGTTTGTTGTATGGTTTATAATTGTACACAAAACATTAATTTTAAGTTTAAAAGATGACAAAAGAAAAAGAAAGAGAAAAAAGTAAATGTAATAAATACAGCCCTCGAAATAAGCTGTAGTCAGCATAATCAATTTTTAGGTTGAGTGGTATTTCTCAGTCATAACCGATTCGGTTACTATTCAACTTTGGAAATTTCATCTAGAAAATAAAAAATTTCGGTCAGTATATTTCAGAGCATTTAAATGTTTATTAGGACACATCTCATTCCGATGAGATGTTATTTCATTTGTGTATTATTTGTTACAGCAAGCTCTGTTGCCTAAGAATTTCATAAACAATCATGTATTGCGAACAAATGTTTTACTGCATACATAGTATAGTTACATCCAGGAAAACACCAAGATGTAACCGATACGAGACGTGACATATCATTTATTACTTATTTTGAGGGCTAATAATACATAAACAATTTCCATAGAATAGGTTATATTCAATGTGTACGAAACCAAATACACGGGACACATTAAGGCAATACTTTTCTCAACATGCACAGCAATACTTTTCTCAACATGCACGGCAAGGTGCTTCCCTCTATTTAGCAAATTTAAAATGGTGCAGACATGTTTTATGTTGTTGTTGGAAGATTTATTTTGTTAATAATGATGCAAGTACTTCCATAGGGATTTAGCGAGTACGGTAGGTTATACATTTTTGGTTTGTGTGTCCATTTGTTGCACTATTTCGGTTGAGAAATGGTTGAAACATGGTGCCACAAGTTTTGAATACCAGCTATATATAGGGTATGTAATGAGATCCGGATGTAGGAAGAACCACACTTTCTACATCCCTCCGGACTATACAAAACTAAAACTGCTTATGTCCTTGATATTAGTCATCTTTAACCAGGGCTTCTAGATTATGGTTGCCCCACTCCCATGGCTAGTGATATTCAATGTTGGGCTAGTAAATAACTGTTATTGCCATGCCTGACGGCTAGTGAAAACAAAATTGTCAAATGTTGCAGTTAAGTCTATTTTGTAAATATGAATATCCTTCCCCAACCCCAACCCACCAATGTTAGTGTTTTTAAGCTCTATCTCCCTCTTCAGGTGACATTTGTGATTATTACTGTTATTTAGTAAAATTGTATTTAACTTAAAGTAAAGTAGGGCTAGTTAATTTTTAATAGTGGCTAGTAAATTCTTTTAATCACTGATCCCATGGCTAGTGGATTTTATAAAAATTCTAGAAGCCCTGCTTTTACTTTAAAACTTATTTAGAACAACAGAAAAAGTATTGGTGGGAGAAGACACGCCTAATATATATATATTATGTAAAGCTATTTTTGTCCAAATTAAACACCTACCTACCCCTTATAACGCTAGACCATACACCCTCCAAAATATTATGTAATGCTCAGATACCCCCCCCCCCCCCCAACACACAGATAAAGCAACGTGACAATGTTTATTTATACCCATGTGTACTATGATGATATCATTAAAGTGACCTACTGCTGTACGATGGAAAAAAAACCCTGCGGGTTTTCACTTGCACTATTTTAATTGATCACCATCATAGTTTTACATTTACCTCTAAAAACCTCCATTATATATTGTTGTCATGGCATGGCACATTTAAGAGAAAACAAAATTGTTAGGTAACGCTGTTCAATACCCCCCCCCCCCCCCCCCCCTTGTAACGCCACATAACGCTTGGACTTACACCCCCACCCCCTGAAAGACTTCCAAACGTTCCAGCATGCATGCTAATACTATCACTAACCTTAACACCAAACCTAAGCCTAAATGAACTAAATGCTGGAACTTTCGGAGGTCTAGACAATTTGATAATTGGTTATCACGATAATATATAATTACGACCTAAACATTTGCCTATATCAAGGTGAAACATAAATTTCCTATGATTTTATACAGTAATTGAGCATGTACGGTTCTTTACTAAATAATAAGAATGTAAAATATTCTTGATTGTTACCATTCTTGAATTTAGTTCTTGTAACAAAAACAATATTATAAGTGATCAAACTGAAAAAAGGCAACTGTTGTAGCAACAACGCCTGCCTACTACATTTAAAAGCCACAATGTGATTGGTCAACGCCAACAAAGGAAGTAGAGAAGTGAACTCGAACGTTCCTCGCTACCTAACGCTAGGGTTATGACAGTTCGCGAACGTCACCAGTGATTTTCTTTTAAGGTGTTCGTTTTAATAAATTAAAATAAAAGTTTTTTTTTTTTTTTTTTTTAACGATACACTAGAGCACATTGATTTATTAATCGTCGGCTATTGGTCATTTTTAACATATAGTCTTACAGAGGAAACCCGCTACATTTTCCAAGGCGGACTTAAGAAATTTGCTACATTTTTCCCATTAGTAGTGCTCAGGGACTATTTTATACCGACCATCCCGCAAACAAGATCGTTTTAATGATGGCTAATGGAAAAGAAAGGAAGAGAAAAAAAAACAGAAGAAGAAAAAGAAAGGCAATTTTCCATAGTAAATGTTCACTTTATGTTGAGCAATAGCCTATAGATAGGCCTACCTTCGGCTCCATAATTTTATCGCAACTTCTAAGATACTCATTGTAGGACCTATGCAGAGTTCATACAACACCATATATCATTCTCAATTCTGGCACAGAAGTTGTTCCATCAAGGTTATAATGTCCAGGGACTCTTGAGTGCATTAAAATTTTGTTTTTATGATAGACATTTGGAAGCTATATCAACTAAAGAAATGATGGCTCATACCAGTAGGCCATACTATTCCATATTTTGAACTTGTGCATATATATATGTAGGCCTATCTCTGGTGAAACTCTTGCACGTCCCCCCCCCCCCCCCCCCCCCCCTCCAATTGTTTTACATGAAGTGACATGTGGCAGCTGTGGTGGCAGTATGGATGACGGGTGCCACCGGTGGTTCAGGATATGCTCACCTTTTGCGAACTCCCTATATCATCACTGTTTTGACAGTGATACATGAGAGCATGTTATCACAGTTGTACTTAATCTTTCATTTCATTTCAACTTATGTTCGTGCTTATGCCCAATTAAGGTTCAAACACGCTGTTCTGGGTACACAATTCAGATATCTGTACTGGCTGTCCAGGACAGTGGGTTAGTTGTTAGTGAGATTCTCGGAACCGAACATACGGGTACTTCGACCCCTGGCCGCCATTGTTTATCACGTGACGCGGTGAAGCTTCTCCTTAGTTACGTATGGTTTGATAGTGAAATGAGGCAACTTTGGTCGATCATTTACAACAGTTAACGGTCACGATGCCTAACACATGCTGTGCAGTTGGCTGCATAAACCATAACATGATGTTAAAAAAAATATCGTTTGACAAATTTCCAAAAGAAGAGACTAGGCGCCGCTTGTGGGTAGGGTCATTAAAACGACAAACCTGATGAGTGATGGAATTCCATGGCTTCCCTCACAGAATGTGACTACGTTGACTTTAATGTTGTTGCTTGTTGACACCAACAGAGATTAATTTAGCAAACAAAATGGTTAAAGCATGTGCAGTGATAAAAATCCCACATTATACTGTAAATAAAATACACAATTCCATCGTCTTCCATGACCCCCCCCCCCCCCCCCCCCAACAAAACGATGCATCCAGTTCTTGAATAAAGAGTATATTCCTTTATCATTACATTTGTGTGGTCTTTATTTTTCATTTAATCTTACTTGCTTGGATATTATCTATACTTGTATGTATTGTGCCATACCACAGCTAGGCCTACTACATCTTATTTATTTATTTTTAAATTTTAAAATAAAAGTTTATACTGCTAAATTACACACATATAATAATTATAATATAGGCCTAAATTCTTGTTTAAACTTTTTTTTAAAAAAAATTTGCAAATGTGTCTGTAGCAGGCCTGCAGTAAGAAAATATAGGTCGTTCCCCCCCCCCCCCTCCGTGTGTTTAGTATTTACTTTGGTGCAGAGGGTAAATAATGTGTGTGTGCCGGTTTCAGTATATCTATATATATATAGATATACAGTAAAGTACGTTTAGAACGAACACGCTTATAACAAACTACCGGTTAGAACGAACTGATTGTAAAGTCCCGATTTTCTCCCCTATATATTAGTAATACATTTTAATGTATAGAACGAACTATGTATAGCGAATTAACTGTTAAAACGAACCAATTTTGTGGTCCCAAATAGTTAATTCCAGTGTAAATAAGTGTTTACATAACGAACCGTGAATACCGGAAGCATTACGTATCAAACCAATCAGTGTAAAACGCTGCAAAGCCGTGGGATCGACCGCACGACCGCACTAAAACAACAGCCTAAATAACTTTTGTTTGTCTGGACTTGGGAACAGGTATCAATTAAGGGATTAAGTCACTAATTATACCGGAACCGTTACGTATCAAACCAATCAGTGTTAACGGACAGCTGAGCCGTGAGATCAACCGTACTCCAAAAACAGTCTGACAGTTCAACTCAATATATATATACAATGATATTAATCAGCGGTAATTAATGGGATTCTCTTTGTTTGTTATAAATCCGTGTCAGTTTTTCGTTCAGTATGCAATCATGACGGACACGAAAACATTACTATTATATTGAGTTCAAAATTCAAAATGGCCGACTTTCGGAATAAAAATTACCAACTTCTGCAAATGTGTACAACGAACTACTGTTATAACGAACCAATGAAGCTGGTCCCTTGCAGTTCGTTATAAGCGTACTTTACTGTATATATATGCCAAATTTCTAGGGAAATCAGTGTGTGTGTGTGTATATATATATATATATATATATATATATATATATATATATATATATATATATATATATATATATATATATATATATATATATCTATGTATGTATGTGTGTGTGTGTATACACACACACGTGTATATATATATATATATATATATATATATATATATATATATATGTATGTATGTGTGTGTGTGTATACATGTATATATCTATATATGTATATGTATACATATACATACATAATATATATATACATACATACATACATACATACATACATACATACATACATACATACATACATACATACATACATACATACATACATACATATATATATATACACACACACACACACATGTGATTTCCCTAGAAATTTGTCAAGGCATGGGAGACCAAACACTTTTGGGGCATTTTCACCATTTTCTGGGCACTTTTTTTCATTAAAAATACACAAAAATTAATTGAAATAAACATTAATGTAATTTATGTGCTTGCTTTAATAAATGAATGGCAAAAGATGTAAAAGGCATATTTAATTAATTAATAATACCTTTTTGGGCGTTTTATAAAGGCAATTTTAGAATTAATTAGTGAAAAAGGCTTATTTAATCTCAGGGCAGCATGGTGCTGATTAAGGCAAGATGGTGCTAGACTATTGAGGCATGGTGCTGCACTATGCTAAAACAAGCTAGGGAAAAACACTACACATACATATACATAAATCTAAAAATACATAAAAATCTATTCTATTGTGGATCAGTGTAATTTGGTGGTTGTGGTACATTTGTAAATTTTACTTGTTCAAGTTAGAGGACTTACCTTTTTACATAGATATGTAGTTTCATGGTATTCTACAGTTCAGTGTGTGTGTGTGTGTGTGTGTGTGTGTGTGTGTGTGTGTGTGTGTGTGTGAGTGTGTGTGTTTGGATGTGTAATCTGCTTTAGAAATTACCTGCAATAAAATGAATGGTCAACTGCCATATCTGATATTTGTTTTCCATTTTGAAAACACTGTTTGACATGGAGAATATAGCATTTAACTATCTCATTCATATATTTTCCTTGAATATGCTACATAAGTGCATCTACATGAGGTAATTTAACCCGGGTTAAAAGCAACTTAGGTTAAATATGTGTAGTCTAATAGAAGGCATACCGATATAGATCAGTTTATTAACAACCATATTTGCCTCCTTTCTCCATCTGTATACTATTAAAAATTAGTTTTGTAGATATTACTTAAATTGAACTGCAATAACAATTCCAATACAGCACAAGACTGAACAAGAAAATATCTGCAATATCCATTGTGACTAGATATAAAACAACACCAATATTATACATATATATATATATTAACCATTATTTACTCAGGTAAGTTTTTGTGTTTTATTACTAAATATACCAGGTTAAACCCTATTATTAAAACATTTGCATGTTTGTTCCACGAGGTAACACTTATGTTTTATTAGGTTGTAGACCTCGACATAAAAATAACTGAGGGAACTGATTATTTGCTCCATAATGTAGTTTATGGGGGGCAATTTAAAATATTACCATATTGATACTACATGTATATAAATTCACATGCCAAAGGAAACTATATATTATTCTCCTTGAAACTAATCTCAGGTGTGATGGGTAAGTAGAGAGAGATATTGCTCCCCCTAGATGTCAAGGTTTGAGAATGGCTATATTTTATTATTGCTATTTTTTGTTGCCTGCATTCAACCGGTAAGGAAAGGGCAACATCATGTGGTAATTTTGCAATCTGTAAAAAAAAAGCATTTCTTTATTTCAAGAAACTGTATTTTGTTTTAAGAATAAAAGAATGTATTCAGTGGAACATTATACTATTGCCAATACATCTATATAATAAGATATGACAATAATACTATTGTAATTTTGAAGTTGTAAAGTAACAACTTTGCCATTGTTTAATTATTACATATTATTTGGAAATAAAATAATTATTAAATCATAAAAATAATTAACTTAATCATGCATACAAATTTTATTATAAATACAAATTATATATTTTGTAGCTAGCCCACATCATAATTATTATATTAATAATTATCTTATCATTTCAAAATTGTTAAAATTTATAATTAACATTACCTGAAAATTGCATCAACAAAAATTATATTCTGCCCAACCTGCCCTGTCCCCTCGACATTCAAAGTACACGGAAACACATCGGTACTAAATATAGATTATACTAATTCAGATTCCGGTTGTTTGTTTCTCTTATATGGCAACCCAAGCTGTTATAATACACATAAGACGTATTGCAACTATGTGTTAGCTACAGAAAATAAATGACAATATGTAAGGCATGTAAAAAGTTAATATGATAACTTTATTCTATGTAAACCAGTAATCACTAAGGCTTTGCTTCACCCCCAAAGACCCGGATGATCGGTAACTAGGCCGTGTGACGTCACGCCGGTTCCGAGAATAGAAGAAGGTGTAGTGGTCTTACACCTACCCACGGAGTCGTTAAAACTCGCTCTGGGTGGGAGCCGGTACCGGGCTGCGAACCCAGTACCTACCCAGCCTTATGTCCAATGGCTTAACCACGACACCACTGAGGCCGGTTTACTTATTCTAGATAATGAGCTCTATTCGGTTCAGTTCCAACTTTATTTTAGTACTTATATCCAATTAAGGTTTAGGGGGTGGGATGTAGCCCAGTGGTAAAGCACTCGCTTAATGCGCGGTCGGTTTGGGATCGATCCCCGTCAGTGGGCTATTTCTCGCTCCAGCCAGTGCACCATGACTGGTACATCAAAGGCCATTGTATGTGCTATCCTGTCTATGGGATGGTGCATATAAAAGATCCCTTGCTGCTAATCGAAAAGAGTAGCCCATGAAGTGGCGAGTGGGTTTCCTCCCTCAATATCTGTGGTCTTTAACCATATGTCCGACGCCATATAACCATAAATAAAATGTGTTGAATGCGTCGTTAAATAAACTATTTTTCTTCCAATTAAGGTTTAAGCACGCTGTCTTGGGCACTCACCTCAGCTATTTGAGCTGGCTGTCCAGGACAGTGGGTTAGTTGTTAGTGGTTAGTGACAGAGAAGAGGGTGTAGTCTTACACCTACCCACCGAGTCGTTAAAACTCGCTCTGGGTTGGAGGCGGGACCTGGCTGCAAACCCAGTACCTACCAGCTGTATGTCCGATGGCTTAACCACGACACCACCGAAACCGGTTGAGCTCTGTCCGGTGCTAGTTTTGATTTAGTAAAATGGTCTGGGAATGACAGTTTTCATTTTGGCGGGGCGGGACGTAGCCCAGTGGTAAAGCGCTCGCTCGATGCGCGGTCTGTCTGGGATCGATCCCTGTCGGTGGGCCCATTGGGCTATTTCTCGTTCCAGCCAGTGCATCACAACTGGTATATCAAAGGCTGTGGTATGTACTACTCTGTGTGAAGGTGCATATAAAAGAACCCTTGTTGCTAATCGATAAAAGTAGCCCACGAAGTGGCGACAGCGGGTTTCTCTCTCAACATCTGTGTCGTCCTTAACCATATGTCTGACGTTAAATAAAACATTTCTTTCTTTCATTTTGGCGATGCAAGAGAGATTAAATCTCCAGTAATGGATCTGCTCGGGAGTGGCTGTTCTATGGACGAGACACTAGACCGAGACCGTTTTAAAAAATATGAAAATGCACATTATGGCGTTAGAAACACCAGAATGACCAGAAACGCTTCGATTGTATGGAAATGGATAATCTACACAATAAAATATAAGTAATGTTTGATTTCAGTGATCATAAATGGCTCCAGCAGTAAAAAATATGCCTTGGTGTTTAAAAACTAGGGTCGGTCCCTTACGCAGAATCATGTATATGGAAAAGATTAGAGCTGGGCAGTATTGAAATTTCATGTATGGCATCAGTATCAGTATTTTGGGGGTGATTTACCTCGGTATCAGTATGGTATTTGGTATCAATACAATACCGATACCAATATCGAGCGGTATTTTTGGTATACTCAGCTTTAAATGCATGCTCGAGTTAAGTCTCACCAGCTAATTTCATCTAAGTAAAATTAAATTCTATTCACAAGGACCTTATCTCTCTCTTCTTTTCAGCTATTTTGTGTGTCAGATATATTGTTAGTGCTTTACTAAATATCGGATAATAATTTTGAATACCAAAATTTTTTTATTTTGAAAATTACTTGATACGGTAAATCGGTATTGACATGAAACCGATAACGATATACAGTATAATGCCCAGCTGTAGAAAAGATTCTATGTATGTACAGTGTATTAATAAACCTGCACATGAAAATATACTAGCAAAAGGGGGCCTAAGATAAAATATCAGCAGAAGGGAAACACTGTAAAGGTGTTTTATAAAAATAGGACTGGAATACACACTGAAATAAAACAACAACAAATGAATGTAGAAAAAAACATATATTTCTCAATAAATGTATCAAAACAATGAGGTGGCATAAAATTAATACAAGTTAAAATGTTATCACATTCTTATATCACAACTCAACTTTTGTTTACTTCCATAAGGACAACAAATTTATATAATGATAAACATAACAATTAAATTAAAAATAAACATGTACAAATTTATGCTGGATAGATGTCCGACATGTAAACAATTATCTTTGTATATCTATTCAAGAGGATAAAATAAGGGTTTAAATATGAATATAATAAAATCTTACACTTATGTATACATACATATCACACACATACACACACACACACTTTTGTCTATGTGAAGAAGACCATTTATCATTGGTCCTTAATATCACCCTCTCCTCCCCCCACCCCCCGAGGCTATTTAGGCTAAGTATGTTACTACAATCCCATATATAATTTTGTCAAAAGTTTTCAACTCCTTCCAAATGAACATCTAGGCATTAATACATTCAATCTGATCCGTGAACATTTTTAAGGAATCACTAACCTTTTCCCATGATTTTTCATCTGGATAGCCCCCCCCCCCCCCCGGACATACATGCTTGGAGTGCCAGATGAACTTGCAAGTAATGATACACCAACAAAAATAAAGTACCGGTACACATAACTAAGTGTTAAAGAAATTACTATTCAAATTATTATCAACCAATTAACATTTTCCATGATTCATCTCAAAATTAAACATTCCATGACCTAATTTAAAATTCCATAATCTTCCATGACCCAACTGAACATTTCATTACCTAACTTAACATTTCATGACCCCAATAAACATTCCATGACCTAACTCAAAAGTCTATACCCGAACTCAAAATTCCATAATGATTACTTTCTTGGCTTTGAACATGACATTTGTAAACTTCATGACTTTCCAGGATTTCCGTGTTGTGCATGAACCTTGTAATACTATAGACTGTGGTAAGACGATCAAGTATCTTTTAAAAAAGAGTACCGGTGAGGTACATGATATGCCCATCAGGAATTTGATGGAAAACCATATCTATATTAATGAATATGTTACGGGTATGATTCAAGTCTAATTATATGAAATGTTTGCAATGGGATGGATGAACAGTTTGTTTTGGACCGACCACCATCCCAAATTGTTATTACATGTGGTTTGATGGTCCTATATGCATCTGTATGCAAGATATGATCTGGACAAGGATTTATTGTTATGTGCAGTAGACTGTGAAAAGTAGGTCACAATGACCTAGTAATAGAACGCAACACACCGCCATCCCAAGTTGTTCTTACATGTGACATATGATGGTCCTGTATTCATCTGTATGCAAGATATGATCAAAACAAGGATTTATTGTTATGTGCAGTAGACCATGAAAAGTAGGTCACAGTGACCTAGTAGTAGAACGCAACACACCACCATCCCAAGTTGTTCCTACATGTGAGGTTTGATGGTCCTGTATGCAAGATATGATCCGGACAAGAAAAAATTAACAGACGGACATACGGATGAATGGACGCACAACACCACACCATAATACTACCCACTATAGATGGGCATATAAACAATGATCACTAACAAGAAGAAAACACATTACTTTACATTATTCAAAAATATTTCAATGTATAGTTATGTCTGCACAGATTTTCACTAAAGAGTCTGTTGAAACAAAATTCTTAAAACATTGACTGACAATGACAACACCATGTGTTGCCTTGCTATGTGATGGCCATTACGCCAAACACTGGTGTGTAGAATGCTAGACTTGTAGTCCCGGTTTAGAGAATCCATTTTGATAAAAATCTTACTAAGTCTTCTACTTCTTTTTCTGAAAATAAAAATAAACATATTTTGAGTGTAATTTTTAATAACAAATTCAAAAAGACACACACACATACACACACATACACACACCACACACACAAACACATACCACACACACACATACAGACACATACACAAGGTTTTGAATGTTTGATGCAAACACTGAAATAAGCATTAATGACCATTGATACGAAAGTGTGTAAAGTGGTTCTGTGATTCATAAAAACAGAATAGGTGTGTGGCCAGGACACTGAGCTTGATCCTCAAATGGATATAAACATGAAAATAAGATCAAATATGAACAAGCATTCTAAGAGTACTGCCCAATTTGTTTTTCGTATCCCCTAAATTCAAGGGCCATAACTTTATTTAAAATGGGTAAATCGTTATAAAAGTTAAAGATATGCACAAAATTTCAGCTCAATATTTTGAGGCATTGCAAAAAAAAAAACAAGTCCAGAAAACTAATTTTCAAGAGCCATACAAGTGTGAAAAATGGGTAAATCGCTATGAAAGTCAAACTTGATCTGTACATAATAAAGCTTTATACCAAATTTTAGCTCAATATATCAAGACATTCTGAAAAAACCCATCCAGAAAACTATATGTGTGACGGATAGACGGACAAACAGACAGATACACAGACAGACAGAGACAGAAGAACAGAGATGAAACCTATGGTCCCCTCTGGTTGGACTGGTAGGGGATAGAGGGGACTAAAACAACATCAAAATCCTACAGCTCTGGAGCCCAGTGTGACTTCAGTGGTCCTGTCCTATACTCACAGTGCGACTTCAATGATCCTATCCTATACTCACAGTGTGACTTCGATGGTCCTGTCCTATACTCACAGTGCGACTTCGATGGTCCTGTCCTATATTCACAGTGCGACTTCGATGGTCCTGTCCTATACTCAGTGTTCTAGCTAGCAATAAATAGAGGGGCGCTGCGCCCTGCCCCCATTTTGTGCCGCCCTGCCATGTTTGTTTACGCACCGCCCCTGATTATCGCCGCCCTGCCCTAATTCATTGTCAAATAAAAATACAAAATCTTGCTTTCCTCTCAAAGCGTGTACAGTCTTGTTACGAGTCTGAATTCCCAACTAAAAAACGTTTGACAATGCAATACATTGTTTGGCCACAGTTGTGAAAGCCGACAGCAGTAATGTGGGTTTTTCTTCTTCTTTTCTATTGTTAGTCGATATGAGTGCAGACGAGCAGACAGGCACAAAGCTTGAATGCAAAGTAATCCTCACACCATCATGCACATAACCACACACCACCTAGCAAACACCTAGATGAAAGTAGACCATCATGATAAACTTCGACATAACGTCAAATGCGAAATTTATTTTGATAAGTAAATTTTTGAAAGTAATTTTTGCCTTTGCAAATACCCAGACCAAGATACATATAGTTTTAACTGATGTCAGTAGTCCTTATCAATGACATTGATTGCATCTTTATAATACGGCACAGAGTAAACTGGCAACACTGGTTATTTGGTCTATGTAGGCATAACTGTGTTTTGTTAAAAGCATGTCTGCAAAAGCTATTTAATGAAATCTATCTATACCTTGACATGCAATAATAGCCGTTTTTAAATGCAGTGAGCAACTTGTTACAAATATATCCTTATGTCAATTTTTTAATTTATTTGTTCTTTTATTTATTTATTTATTTATTTATTTCTAATCATTCTCTTTTTTTTTTCATTTCTTGATTTCTTTTAATTATTTCCTTTATTTATTTTAAATTACATTTGGGCATGATATTAAATGGTATAAATACTATATATAATAGAAAAAAGAACAGGATTTTTTAGGTGATCCAACCTTTTGTAAAACATTTTAATAGTTAAAGTTTGATTTTATTTAACGACACCACTAGAGCATATTGATTTATTAATAATCGGCTATTGGATGTCAAACATTTGGTAATTTTGAAATTTAGTCTTGGAGAAAAACCCACTACTTTTTTCCTTTAGTAGCAAGGGATCGTTTATATACACCATCCCACAGACAGGATAGTACATACCACGGCACATACCAGTCGTGTTGCACTGGCTGGAACGAGATTTTTTTTAATAGTGTCTATATTTAGTACATTAGTACAATAATATTGCAAACGGTGATGAATGTACTGTTTCATCAAACATCCAAATTTAATAATAATAAATTTAGGTTTAGAAATTGATTGTTCCCCTCACTCCAAAAACGTTTTGTAAATTAAAACCAGCATAGATATTTCTACATATTCATGTATGATATTTATGAATGTAAAAAATTCGATCATATCCAGCACTTGCCTCAAAAATAAGTTTTCACATTAAAACTGCCCTACAATTAAATTAGCACCCTGCACCATCAAAATCCCAGCTAGAACACTGCTATACTCACAGTGCGACTTCGATGGTCCTGTCCTATACTCACAGTGCGACTTTGATGGTCCTGTCCTATACTCACGGTGCGACTTCGATGGTCCTGTCCTATACTCACGATGCGACTTCGATAGTCCTGTCCTATACTCACGGTGCGACTTCGATGGTCCTGCCCTATACTCACAGTGTGACTTCAATGCTCACGGCACGACTTCAATGGTCCTGTCCTATACTCACAGTGCGGCTTCAATGGTCCTGTCCTATACTCACGGTGCGACTTAATGGTCCTGTCCTATACTCACAGTGTGATTTCAATGGTCCTGTCCTATACTCACCGTGCGACTTCAATGGTCCTGTCCTATACTCACTGTGCGACTTCAATGGTCCTGTCCTATACTCACCTTCTTGCCTTTTTTCTTTTTCTTGCTGAGCCCGGACCCGAGTTTGACGATGGAGTTGAAGATGTTGGGACTCATTCGGTGAGTCGTTCTGATCTTCACGCTGGGCAATTTCGCTGGGGAGGAAGGAAGGAAGGAAGGAAGAAATGTTTTATTTAACAACACATTCAACACATTGTAATCATGATTATATGGCATCAGACATATGTTTAAGGATCACACAAATAATGAGAGAGGAAACACACTGGGCTACTCTTTCCGATTAGCAGCACGGGATCTTTTATATACATCATTCCATAGACAAGATAGTACATACCATGGGTTTTGTTACACCAGTGATGGAGCACTGGCTGAAATGTGAAATAACCCTATGGGCCCACCACGCAAATAACAAGAGAGGAAACCCACTGCCACCAAACAATGGACTACTCTTTCTGATTAGCAGTAAGGGATCCTTTATATACAGCATCCCCGAGAGAGGAGAGTACATACCATGGTCTTTGTTACACCATTTGTGGAGCACTGGCTGGAACAAGAAATAGCCCAATGTGCTGACCGATGGGAATTGACCCTCGACCAACCAGGCATCAGGCGAGTGCTTTAGGATTGGGCTAGGCCCCGACCCTCCCCAACCCCCTTCCCTATGATGTCCAACAGCAGTTATGGAAAAGAAAGGAAGGTTGGATTAAGAACAGCACATTTTAAAGCTGCAGTTTCGAGACTGGATCATTCACATTTAATTTATTGCTCATGGAAAAGAAGGAAGTGACCATCATGTAACCTGAACATGAGACACAAGGTTCTTTGGAAGATTTTAGTCATTTTATTGTCTGTTGGGATATTCGGACCAGTCGAATTGAACAAGAGGGGCAATGCTCACGCTATAGGCTGGATGTCAGTTTAAGATTCAGGAGAAGAGAAAAGGATCAAGTTTTCTTCATTTCTTCCCAACATCCAATAGCCGATGATTAATTAATCAATGTGATCTAGTGGTCACTGGTGTAATTAAACAAAACAAACTTCTTCATTTCTTCCCAAGACCAGACGTGAAAAAACCGAAAGAAATGTTTTATTTAATGACGCACTCAACACATTTTATTTACGGTTATATGGCGTCAGACATATGGTTAAGGACCACATAGATACTGGGCTATTCTTTTCGATTAGCAGCAAAGGGATCTTGTATATGCATCATCCCACAGACAGGGTGGTACATACCACAGCCTTTGATATACCAGTCGTGGTGCACTGGCTGGAACGAGAAATAGCCCAATAGGCCCACCGATGGGGATCGATCCCAGACCGACCGCGCATCAAGCGAGACAATACATGAGGGACTGAACAAAGCAAATCTGGCCACCATATGGTAGCAATAGGATAGGTACAATACAGTTTTACAATTTGACTTTTACAAACAAGGGGTTAGACGTAGCCCAGTGGTAAAATGCCCACTTGATGCGAGGTCGGTCAGTGGGGTTAATGGGCTATTTCTCATTCCAGCCAGTGCACCATGACTGGTACATCAAAGGCCGTGGTATGTGCTATCCTGTCTGTGGGATCTGTGCATATAAAAGATCGCTTGCTGCTAATTGAAAAGCGTAACTCATGCAGTGGTGACAGCAGGTTTCCTCTCTCAGTATCTGTGTGGTCCTTAACCATATATCCGACGGCATATAACCATAAAAAAATTAGCTGAGTGCGTTGTTAAATAAAACATTTCCTTTTACAAAAAAAATATTACACAATAATATCTCGAATGATTGAATCTGAAGGTGAGAGTTGTGACTGGACTCACTCTCATCCACTCACTAATCCGCTCACTCACTCATCCACTCAGTAATCCGCTCACTCACTCATGCACTCAATCAATCACAAACACTCACTCAAATTACCCACCGACCCATAACACACTCACTCACTCTCTCACCCACCCACCTGCCCCTCACACGACCACCAAGATGCCCACCCACCCCATGCATTCACTCACCCACCCACCAACACAAACACCCATCCAAAACCCAAACAATACCCACCCACTCTCACCCAGCCACTCACTCTAATCCATATCCACCCACCCAAAACCCAAACAATTCTCACTCACTCACTATATATAACAAACAGTCCTCTTCTTTATTTAAAAGTGCCCCCTTTGGTCTATTTGCACTGATTCTTTCTGTTACTGTTAACACTAATTATGGCCCCGGTTACATCGCACAATGTCCATTTTCATTACCTTCCTTTCTAAGAGTGAGAGCATTCTTTAACTCCTGGCCTCCAAGGTCACCTATCAGGTTGTCTTCAAGGTCGAGTTCCTCCAAACACATGGAGTGTGCCAGCAATCTGAAACATACACATGATTTCAGGAATTTCAAATACAGGGGTCGAAATAGCGGCCTACAAAAAGCCCAAGGCAGTCCACTGTTTAGACCTAGCAGGTCACTGCTAACATTACCCCCAAAATCGCAAGTCATTTTTCACGAGACAGATGTATGTATGTACGATTACCTCGTCTATTTAGCTTAGGCTGAGCTTGTGATTCTGTTCTATTTTAATTTTACAATGCTCTAAAATATATCTCAGAAGTCCTAATTTTCCGCACATACTGTCCTGAATCCTCCATTCACCCCGTGCTGTCTTATTTCCAGCAGGATATATTTTTCTTAGCAGGCCATATTTCTTTTGGCCTGCTATGCTACGTTAAAAAGATAACAGCAGTCCATATTTCTTTTCGCCTGCTATGCTATGTTAAAAAGATAACAGCAGTCCATATTTCTTTTCGCCTGCTATGTATGTTAAAAAAATAACAGCAGTCCATATTTCTTTTGGCCTGTTATGTATGTTAAAAAGATAACAGCAGTCTATATTTCTTTTGGCCTGCTATGCTATGTTAAAAAGATAACAGCAAGCCATATTTCTTCTGGCCTGCTATGCTATGTTAAAAAGATAACAGCAAGCCATATTTCTTTTGGCCTGCTATGCTATGTTAAAAAGATAACAGCAAGCCATATTTCTTTTCGCCTGCTATGCTATGTTAAAAAGATAACAGCAGTCCATATTTCTTTTCGCCTGCTATGCTATGTTAAAAAGATAACAGCAGTCCATATTTCTTTTCGCCTGCTATGCTGTTAAAAAGATAACAGCAGTCCATATTTCTTCTGGCCTGCTATGCTATGTTAAAAAGATAACAGCAGGCCATATTTCTTCTGGCCTGCTATGCTATGTTAAAAAGATAACAGCAGGCAATATTTCTTTTCGCCTGCTATGCTGTTAAAAAGATAACAGCAGTCCATATTTCTTTTCGCCTGCTATGCTGTTAAAAAGATAACAGCAGGCCATATTTCTTTTCGCCTGCTATGCTACGTTAAAAAGATAACAGCAGGCCATATTTCTTCTGGCCGCCTATGCTACGTTAAAAAGATAACAGCAAGCCATATTTCTTTTGGCCTGTTATGCTATAGCAGATGTTAAAAAGATAACAGCAGTCCATATTTCTTTTGGCCTGCTATGCTATGTTAAAAAGATAACAGCAGTCCATATTTCTTTTGGCCTGCTATGCTATGTTAAAAAGATAACAGCAGTCCATATTTCTTTTGGCCTCCTATGCTATGTTAAAAAGATAACAGCAGGCCATATCTCACTTTCTATTTCGAGACCTGAAATATACTCTTAAAGTGCTGTTCCAGATGTATGATGTATTGAGCTATATCAATCAAGATATTATTTAATATGATTAGAAAATTAAAAAAAAAAAATGTAAAAAAATTATATACTGGTATATTTTCCATTTAAAAATATTCCCCTGAAAAACAGAACCAGCTGAATTCGTTTCGGGAATTTCCGTAAGATTTGATCCGTGACATCATGAAGGGAACTCCTTTCGATAGTCAGCGCCATTGTTCATTGCTTCTTTTGTGTTTATTATGGTTAAATGGCGTGTTGTTGGCGGCTGTAGCAATACAAAAGCCGATAAATTTAGTCTTCACGCATTTCCTAGTAATGTTGCTGTGAATAATCTGTGTGTGAATTTGATTAAAACAACGTGAAAATACTGGACAGGAAGAAAATGCCGGAGACCGTTGACTGCAGACACTTTAGTTTCGATTCGTCCGAACTGGCTTGTCGGCTTAAGCGAGATATGAGAATACCATGTGTTATGGCTTTTAAAAAAAGATGCCGTACCAACAGTTTTTCTGCGACACAAAACAAATGACAACAAGCCGACGCCATCCACACCGAAACGACCTTGGGGTGCATATCGTCAATGTCCCAAATTGCGTTATGCTTTCAACTCCGGTCAGTTTGTTTTTTCATGCACGGTTCGTGCAATCATCGAGATCCGATTTGTTGTCATTTGCATCTCGTTCATTTGTGAGATTTTTCTTTACAGTTCGAAAACATTAAAACAATAAAGTACAAACAAGTAAGTATCTATAGCGTAGTCCGTCCCATCCTACAAAAATGTAGGGGTTTTTTGTGAAAAAGAAAAAAAGAAGAAGCTAATTTTGTATGCATCTTAGAAAACAATCGGCTCAGAAATAAATGACTTGTAAATTCCATAGTATGAAAAAAGGCGTTCCCTGTAAAACAGACTATAAATACATTAAATTAATTTTACTATACCTTCCCACAAAGAAAACCTTTTTTCATACTATGGAATGTGCTATAAGTTATTTATTTCTGAGCAGACTGTTTTCACAACTGCACACATAAAAATAGTATTGTTTTGTTATTTCCAAAACACTTTTACTTTTTTTTTTACGTCAAACTAAACTGAAATTATTCGCACTAAAAAACATCTTCATGGATGGATGGGACGGACTAAAAGTCGTTTTTGTTTATTTCTTAAAATTAAAATAAGTTATTTATTTCTGAGCAGACTGTTTTCACAACTGCACACAAAAAATAGTATTGTTTTGTTATTTCCAAAACACTTTTACTTTTTTTTTTTTTTACGTCAAACTAAACTGAAATTGTTCATAAAAAAAACCCATCTTCATTGAGGGATGGGACGGACTAAAAGTCGTTTTTGTTTATTTCTTAAAATTACCGATATCGGGTCCACTTGACTTGTAGAATTCAAGAGTTATTTATCGTCTTCTCTACTACATCACAAGTATTAGAACATACAGTGTAGCAAAATAATTCGCACGAAAAGCTAAAGAACAAAACAAGAATAAAAATTGTAAATTAGTGGTAAGCTGTCTCCACGACCATTTTCATCGTCATCTGTCAGGCCTGTGGTTCGTCGGAAGATGTTCCAGGTTCAAACTGATAAGGCATTATTTGTTGTGTTGCACAAATATTAGTCCAGTCATCATTACTACACTATTCATCATCGAAAGAAGAATCGCATGATCAATGAGCTTGGCAGTCGCTGTCGGTCCCACTTTCGCTTGCGCTGGAAGTCATCTCGTGATAGGTTTCTGTGAAGCGCGTTCCCTTCGTGACGTCATGGCTATTTACAGGCAAATGTTTTTACCGAGAATTTTACTCGGTCGTTTCCGGCAGTGTTCTACGGGAGTGATGTTTTAATACTTTTATGGGACATTTTCGTAATTATTGATTTACATATCGGTGTAAAATATTATTGCAATGAATTAAGAAAGCATTTAATTGTGGAATTTGAAATTTTAGTGTATGGTCTGGCACAGCACTTTAAAAAAAAGTAGGGGAACCTGAAATATTAATGTTAATATCAACTATCAGACCGAACATACGTTTTGACCACAGACATCCTAGTAAAGAACGTTCAGCACCATTTCTCACCAATATTGCCCAAATTGACAGCTCAAAATTATGAAAATGGAAAACATTAGAATGTTTATAAAAACATATTTTATTAAAAGAGCAATACTGAGAGGGTAAAAATCTGAAATTTCAGAACTCGGAACTAAAAAAGTTCAAAGTTCTACATCTTCTACGACAACACTACAAACTGTTATAGGTAAGCTACGTGACCTCAGTCAATGGTATTATCTGATGTAACTGTTATCCCCAGTCATTCACAATATAATCAGACATACTCCACTTGTTTATTGTTATTTCATAGATTTTGATTAGTTAAACATAATAAGGCATTTGATCAAGTAACATAAACTATCTATGTGTTAAAGATAATTTTAAAGTCTGTTCACTACTAATTACAATGATACATCTTTAATGTATCTCATGCCAAAAAACTTGATTACTTGGAAACTGCATTTGGTGTATCATCGTATTTGCTAGAAAAAGTACTCAATCACAGCCAAAGACCAAAAAGATCATTGTCCAATTGTGTAACCAAGTCTGATTGATAATTATGTAACGTAAATTACAAAAAATACATAAAAATAAAATAGATTACAAAACACACAATGTGAATAGTAAACAATGAACATGAACATATTTCATTAATTAAACCATTCAGTTATTTGTTTGTTTTTTCTATTGTCATGTAGTCACATGTTCAGAGTAGTTAAATAACTTAGGTTTTTTAATAATCTGTACATAAAGGTATATAAAGTAGAATGTTGTCATCAGAAATATGAACTTTTAAAATGTGCACTGCAATGTATCATTGGATTCTTATTAAAATAATATGAAGCACAATATATCGAACAAAATACTAAACTAACTTTGAATGTAACGTTAATTGAACGGTAATGCTTGTAAGAAAGCAACAGTAACGTAGATTTCATTTCATTTCATTTTTTTTTTCATCCTAATTTTGAACGCTTCAGAAATTCGCGTAGCCTCATCAACTGTGATCTCGAAACTTCTTTTGCTGCGCCCTTTCGGCTCTGGTGTATTTATTTCGCAGATGATGTCTTCAAACTTTATCCATAATTCATCCGAGGAACTAGGCCATTTGAAAGTTGGTTTTTGGTTAGCCTCGAAGATTCACGTCTCATGAAGGTAACCAGACAATCTTTATCATCTGCATCAATCTGTTTCACGCATCCAATGTGCCAATCGTTGTTATATATTGAGGCAATCCACATATCCTCAGAGAGATCACCGGCTCCAATTGAATTTTCAGAGGACGTACCGGGTGGAGGAACGTCAGCTGTAATAGAGCATTCAGGAGTAAGATCTGCAGGCAGTTGGTCTGTCTTCTCGGGATTAACCGGTGGAGGCAGTTGGTGTTTACCATGTACAGTTGTGACAGTCCAATCGGCATGATACTTTCCTTCCAAACATTGTGCACAATAGCAGGAAACAACTCGAGTTTTTACAACTCCACGACTGACAGGCACCACAGCATGCAGTAGGAGTGTACCTTTAACAAGAACTAGGGTTTTATTGAATTCTGTAATTTCTGAACGAGCTTTTTCACATTCTTCTGCACTGACGAAGATGTACTTAGCACTATGGTGATACTTCTGTCCCCATGTGTAAAACTCTCTTGCACTTTCAATTCTCATTTTGCCTTGCTTTACTGATAAATCAGCCATGCGTTTGGCAGTGCCCCCGACACCATCGCATGGTCCCTTCCCATGTCCACTTTCAAAATAATTCCATGTTGCAGGGACACCCATCAAGCATTTATGATCTGAGACAATATAAAATGCTGTTTTATTTCTATACTGAGAGGATGGGCTGTCCGTCCAGTAATGTATCCAATCTATGGGCCCGAAATCCGCTTGTATATTAGGAACTAGCTTCTTCAGGATAGCATACACTGTCCCTATATTGTGTCCCAAGTCATCCGAGGTAAACACGTAGCTTTTGTGTTTCAGGCCATCTTCAGGAGTTGTCTTGAAATAGACAACCACGGGATGCAAAGTTACAGCAACACTATTCCAGTATGCACTTTGCACTTCATCTGGAGAGCTACAGCTATAATTTTCGGCAAAATCCATTTGAACAAGAACGTGGTTTTTCGGCAAATTGTTTTTCAGATCTGAAATGGCTTTATATTGGTCCTTGACCCTTGATGCATGTGCCAAGAACTCGCATGATTGTTCTGAGACAAGTTTACTAAATTGTTCTTTCTCTATTTCTTCTTCTACAATTCTTGTCCTCTTCCTTCCATCTGGCATATCCACCTTCTTCCATTTTCCATAAACAATCTTCTCCCTGTTCAGTTCTTTCAGAAAATCTACAGGTGATTGATCCTTCAGCTTGCGTCCATATTCATCAGGACTGAGAGGCACATTACAACCTGAAGATTTCATAGATTTCAATAATAATGCCATGTTTTGGTGTCTTTGACAAAGACATTTGTTTCGAGAAATGTATTGTGTTAGGATGATATGTTTCGGTCGCATCCTGCAGAAGGTTGCTAGTGACATCTTCACTGTATTCTCTGACATAAATTTAAGGTACAGATATGAACAGTTGTCATTCAAAACTCTTTTCTGTTTCTTTTCCTTATGTACTGTTTTCGTGTCATTCTTTCCTGGCATCACTCTACTATTGTCATCTCTTTCCAGAAAAGTTGTCAACGTTTTCTGAAGGCATTGGCGTTGCTGAAGTAATCTTGTGATATGGGGAATTCTTTTACACTCCTTGCTTTGTTTTGAAAATCGTTTACGGCTAAAACCTGTCATGTTTCCAAGATAATTTTGCAAACGATATTTCTTTATTATTGCACCACATACAACCCTTTTAACCAGTTGATTTCCTTTATATCCATTTGATATTCGAGCTTGTTTAATTTCTTCACCAATAACATTTGCTAAAATCAACTTCTTGGTGATGCTTTTTGGGACAGTCCTTGGACTCATCCCATGTTTACGAAGTTCTGCCACAACTCTTAGGAGTTTGCATTTCTGGTTCATTTGGGTGGGAATTTACACTTACAATGGCAGATGCATTTTTTTGCTTTTTAACTAGTCTCTCGTATCTCTTCGATACGCATTTATATTTTTTAATCAAGTTATTGTTAAGTGATGTAAGAACATTGATGCGCCTTCTTGATTTGGCTGTGGCACGACTTATTCTTTTCCTTGTCCTCTGCTTTTTATCAGAAAATGGCAGTTTAACAATTAAGGATGGTCTGGCCTTTGCTGGGTCTGTACTTGAAGAGATCTCATCCTCCTGAATAACATCCACATTGATATACGGACTAGAACCACCTTCAGAAATGTTCTTTTCAGCATCCTTTAATCGTTTCCTGTGTTTTGTTACCCATGTTCTGACCTTCTCTCTCCTCTCTCTTGCATCTTTTGTTGTTCTTTCCGTTATAGGTACATAATACGTTTGTACTCTCTCTCTTTCCTTTTTTAGATAACCGTCACCTTCCTTTTCCAATTTTCTCTGTCTATAGTCTCTCTGAATCTCTGCCCTTGATTTTCCCATCCTGAAAATAAAAAAGTCCTTTACAGTAATCTACGTTACCAACATATGTAATCTACGTTACCATTGAAACAAGTACTACACACTGACAAATTCAACAGTTAGTTAATATCTATACATTGGTTCTTAAGGCCAACTGTTAGTAATATGATTTTTGTCAACTAACAATTACATTTTATTCCAAGACTACATTATTTTAGTACACTTAGAATATATATGTAATTTACGTTACCTATACATTGCACACATATTTAGTAATATTCAAAGTAATTGTCTGCCTGCAATTATGTCTGACACTATTTTCAAATCATCAAGTCAAAATTTTGAAGGTAATGTCTTTGGTCTGTTATTTACGACTAATCGGTTATAATCATGAATAGAAAAAAGAACAAACTCGGAAACGATAGCCTATGTTGAACCATTATAGTACAATTTCACACAAACGTACGGTTGTGTTAAAATAAATATATTAAATTATTAAGAAAGATTACATTTATTCACTGACTTACCTTATTTGGTCCAAGATCTTGAACAATTTGTGCGATGCATCTGATTAATATCAGCTTTCAAATTTCGTCACTTGCAAATATTTTCTCCACAGGAAACACGTGTTTTTGGCAAGGGAGACTACTACGTTTAGTGTGATTCAATATAGTCGTACATCCAAATACCAGCTTTCATATTAAACGGCAAACTGTCGTGTTAATAAAAATGTTAACATTTACTGGTAACGTTGATTACATCACGTAAATTACTTCAAGTGCTTCTACACTCCCAGTAATACATTAAAATAATGTAACATGTAGATATATGGTTCATTTAGATTACTTGGTATCACTGCATTGCGTACACAAACCTGTGGGTGGTTGGCGCTATACATTTGTACGATATAGGCGGTCACGTAGATTACATGCTTAACACAACTCTTCAAAATTACACACTGTTTTGCAATATGGAGACAATAATTTGAATTAAATGTAACAAGTGTATTTGTCATCGATTCGGTGATGTTAGAGCTCTGAAGTATGAATGTGTCACGTTTTTCCGTCATTATATTAGCATAGTGAATTAACAAATGAAAATGTAACGTAGATTACTCGAATTTGGGCGACAATGTTCAAAATACTAGAACTTTTTTGTGTGAAAATACATTTATTTAAAATTTTCACATGAATACTATTGAATATTACAGAATCTTAGCAACGCATATGTATTGCAATAGCTGTTGCAAATATTATGTTACGACTGTATTAATTTTGCATGTTGTCCAAGCGACAACGTAAAATTCGCGAAATTACTCCTTTCGATAGATAAATTGGGATTTGTTTTTTTAAAGAACCCAATCTGTTTCTGATTGTCGACGTTAGTACTGGTTTATAGCTTTTAGTAAATGATAACTTGTTATCCTAAAACAATATTTAGAATGGCTAGTCGATGGCGACAATAATTTTCTTAAATTGGGCAACATTGGTGAGAAAGGGTGTCAGGTCTGTTTATCAACACACCGAAACACATTCCATAGTTTGCACATGCATCACGTGCGTGGGGTGTCATTCTCGATTTTGACAATTTCCAGGAAGGTCCATTAATCACTGTAGGACATTATTTCTGTCGATCTTTTTCATTCTGTTGATCATACAGTTGTTATTGTTTTGTTTTTAGTCATTTTTATTGTTTGAATTTGCGATTTACTGATTAAAAAATGTCAACTTTCAAATTTCACTTCTGCTCGATGCATGTGCAAACTATGGAATGTGTTTCGATGTGTTGATAAACACACCTGAACGTTCTTTACCAGGATGTCTGTGGTCAAAACGTATGTTTGGTCTAATAGTTGATATTAACATTAATATTTCAGGTTCCCCTACTTTTTTTGAAGAGTATATAATTCAACAAAAATAATCTGATGTCGGAGTTCACGCATGTGCAGATTCCTTAAAAACAAGTCATATGTAAACAGACCGGTTCATGGTATTTCACGATACTGTTAGAAATGGAGCATATTCTGTGATCTGTATACGTATTATGGGGGCAATTTGCATTAAAATAGTGTAACATTATACAGATGATTAAAAAAACCCACCCCCAAACCCCCCAACATACTGGAAATGCCTTAATGGTCCATTATCAAAATCTGTTCTACATACTACTTGCACAACAGAAAGCTCAATGTCAAAAAGTAATAAAATTGTTTTGTTTAACAACACCACTAGAGCACATTGATTTATTAATCTTCGGCTATTTGATGTCAGACATATTTGAGTATTTGGTGCCCTTAGGCCACTAATATTTTTGTCCCCCACCCCTCCCTCCCCTCATCGAAACCATAACAAAGAATAGATTCTACTATGCTACTTAGTGAAAAAATGGGGGGGGGGGGGGGGGGGGGATAAATCTGGTATAAAGAGCTAGTAGATTCTAATTAATTATTATTATATTTTTTGCTAAATTTTGCCACCCCTAAAAATGTTACGCTCGATTTTTCCACCCCTAAAAATTGGCGCCCTAGGCCTGGGCCTAGTCAGCCTGTGTTAACATTGGGTAAATTCAATATCAAATGTGTATGAATTGGGAGTAAAAAGTGCTGTAAAAAACCTGTTCTTTCTTCTACTTACTTCTTGAACAATCTCATGACGATCACTGGGGCGAAGGTGCCTTTATTTCCCATCCCATCGATGCCATTGTCGGCTAAATGTAACTTGTGTATCCATGGTCCTATAGGAGGCGGTGCTGGGGGGCCCTTTGACTTTTTCTTTTTACCTGACAAACATTTCGGTAGAAATCAAACATAAAATACACACATCATGACTTTAAAGCCACTGGTCCTATAGTTATTAGTGAAAAGATAGTTAATGTATACATTTCAAGCACTGATTAAAGTGACAGACCCTAGTTTTTAAACACTACCTCTGAGAAATAGCGGTTATGGAGACGAGTTTCAGTCTCTTGTTTAAGGGTATTTCCACGTTTCAGCCTCCCAGAGTTTCAGTCTGTTGTAACTTTATCCAAGCATGTTTCTGATTTATAGTTATCCAAACTTAGTGTCCATTTTCACAGGTGGAAACTAGGGTCTGCAACTTTAATGCCTGTGCTATAATCGGAACTCTCCGAAGTGAAAATAAAGGAGAAAAAAAAAAATGCATGTCAGTCTTAAGTTCAGCCCGTGAGCGTTTTGCTAATGTTCGCGAACTGTTTGATTGGTTCCCAACATTGTCATTTGTTAACCGTGAAGCAAATAAATCAGTCTGGTGGACATTTTTCTGCTCGGTCTGGCTGATCACAGCCCAGGTCTCACTACACAGTTCACTTCCGGGTGAGAGTTCATTCATCACGGTCGACTAGTTCCTAATTGTGACATATATTGTGGTTAACATATTCACTTCTAGTAATTAGGGAAGAATTAAAATAATTGATCTTTTTCAATGGTAAGCCCTCTGGCTGGATTTTGCCCATGTTATTTTGTAATATTGTGCATTGACCTTTTAGGACATGGGTGTATAGCGGAAGTGCCGGTGGTTGTGAATGGGTTCCTGAACCAGCTGTTCGGACTGGTACTACAGCCCGATGTGGTCACACAGCTAAACAACCGATGTGGTCACACAGCTAAACAACCGATGTGGTCACACAGCTAAACAACCGATGTGGTCACACAGCTAAACAACCGATGTGGTCACACAGCTAAACAACCGATGTGGTCACACAGCTAAACAACCGATGTGGTCATACAGCTAACCAACTGAGAGACGGAAATGTTCTCAATTTTGGAGTGAAAATAAATATATATATATCTGTTCGCAATGGTGTATGTTGTTAGTGCCAACAAGAACCCGTTCTATTGCCAATCTTCATTTGAAGTTGGGCAATTTAACATGGATTTCAGTGGCACATGACATCTGTGTAATAAGACCTCAGACCACATGGCCAACTTGATATAATTTAAAAAGTAATAAACACATAGAAATAAGAATTTTTTGTTATTTACCTTTCTTCTTTTTCTTGCTTGTGTTAGATGATTTCCCTCCATCCTCTGTGGAGCTTTCACCGCTTGTACCAGCTTTAAACCGATTAGTTTTTTCTGAAAATAAACAGTACTTGTAATTAATTAGACTGTATCATATTCTGCTAATGGAATACGAGATAATAATTTTAACAGTGCTGATCAAAATGTTGCAGTGTTAAAATATAGTCATTTTACAAAGGTTAGACAGTACAAGGGTCACACTCTACAAAGGTCAGACTGTACAAGGGTCACACTGTACAAGGGTCACACTGTACAAGGGTCACACTGTACAATAGTCACACTGAACAAAGGTCACACTGTACAAGAGTCACACTGTACAATGGTCACACTAAACAAAGGTCACACTGAACAACGGTCACACTGTACAATGGTCACACTGAACAAAAGTCACACTGAACAAAGGTCACACTGTACAATGGTCATACTGCACAAAGGTCACACTGGACAAAGGTTAAACTGTAGAATGATCACACTGTACAAGGATCACACTGTACAAGGGTCACACTGTACAATGGTCACAATGTACAAAGATCACACTGTACAAGGGTCACACTGTACAAAGGTCACACTGTACAAGGGTCACACTTTACAATGATCATACTGTACAAAGGTCACACTGTACAAGGGTCACTCTGTACAATAGCCACACTGTACAAAGGTCATGCAGTACAATGCTCACACTGTACAAATGTCAAATACTACAATGCTCACACTGTACACATAACACTGTACAAATGTCACTGTACAAAGGTCACACTGTACAATGATTACACTGTACAGAGGTCACACTGTACAATGGCCACACAGTACAATAGCCACTCTACAAAGGCCACACAGTACAATGGTAACACTGTACAAAGGTCACACTGTACAAAGGTCTCACTATACAATGGTCACACTGTACAATGGCCATAAAGTACAAAGGTCACACAGTACACTGGTCACTCTACAAAGTTCACACAGTACAAAGGTCACTCTACAACTGGCCATACAGTACAATGGTCACAGTACGGTACAAAGGTCACAGTACAGAGGTCACACAGTACAGAGGTCACACAGAATAGAGGTCACACATAATATAGGTCACATGGTACAGAGGTCACACTGTACAGAGGTCACACTGTACCAACCTTCTTCCAGTTTCCGGAGTTTCTCTTCCTCTGCAAGTCGCACGATCTGTGCTCTGTGAAACGCCTCCATTTCCGCCTGGTCAACGGGGAGTTTGATGAGCTCCAGCGTTCCTTCACATTCCAGGTCATTCCCATCCAAATAGAGTTCTCTGAAATAAACAAACAAATCCTTCTTTAAAGGTTCACTTTGTGATAAAATTATTAACTACGTATGGTTTAAATATATTTTACTGTACACTTTGTATTCCCAATAACGAATAAAAAGTGTTATTACTACTTTATTTGCTTTCACTTAATTTAATAGTGCTAAAATTTATGGAAGAATTGTGCCTTTGATGATAAAAGCATGAAACTTGGCATGAAGTAAGAACACACCAAAATAGTTATTTTTAGATATAAGAACAGTGTAGATTTTTTCCGTGGTTGCCATGGTTGCCCTTTTGTAAAAAGGCCTCCATGATCACAACATAATCTAATTCAGGGGTTTGAATTTAGCTTATTATCTGTTCTTTACACAATTAATTGTAATGATTTATTAATATGCATTTCCACATCATGTAGGGGTGCTGGTAGGGACAAATTCGAAGGGCAACTCCAGAGTATGAGCCAAACGGAATTATATTTATTAAGAAACTACATGTATGGTGTCTATATGTTCTTTTCTGGTAAATAGCTCAATATATAATTATAGTGCAAATATTTACAGGCTTCATACTAAACTGATTTATACATGTAGGTAGGTCATTCTACATATAGAGGTGCAGTTTGTTAAACACTCCAGGACATATCTTAAATGAGAGAAGGTTGTCTATGGGAAAGGGTGGCGTTTCTCCCCATTTACTATATTCTTTGTTGTTTAATTAATCATTTCGGAATTTTAATTATGAATTTCTAGTACCACTAAACTCAAATAGAGAACAAATTGGTATTTTTCAATTGCTTTCATTCACAATAAATATAAGTGTCTTACAAAATACCTACGCTAAAGGTTCCGAACTTTCTCCGAAAACAAGGACGCCTTATAAGTGACATCATTCTAATGTTTTCAGTATCAACACTATAGAGAAAATCAAACAAATTAGATCACTATTCAAGAGATAATCATACAAACTATTTCATTATTCCAGAGAGTTAACTCTTGTTCCTTTTTCCTTCTTGCCAAAAAGCAATTTTAATGCAGGATTTTCAATATGTGTTTTAATATAAAACTGAAATAGTCTTTACTGGAAATGAAAACATACATAAGTAATGTCATCTCATGACATTTGACTACAACTTGACAAAATATTTTTTAGATCTGGTTTTAACTTTATTATAATTTTAAGGGGCATAGGAAAGTGCCAAAATGTGGGTGTGGAGGTGAGGTAGGGTGCGCGCACACACACACACACATCTTAAAGCCTGGCTTATATATAATGCTGGCAGCTTATAATACACCAGAAACTTGGGTACATCCCAGGGCTTGAGCTTATGAAATTGCTACCAGCAATTTTTAAATGTTTTTACCATAAGGCAAAATACTCACCGACGGAAATTTCGAGCCTGCCTCCTATGGCAATTTTAAATTGGCAACTTTTGCAACGAATATAAAAACCACAAATAATCCCTTCAAGTGACAGCAGACATTTTTATCCATCAGCAAAAAACTGGCTTCGGTCAAGCCCGTGACTGATGGCAATTCATATACTGCAAGTATGGCAATTGCCACCCAATCTGATTAAAATTAGCTCTACTGGTCTACCAGTAGATCTAACAGCATTGCATGGACTCCCATGTCCAGTGACATTTCATCTATAAATAACAATTTAAATATCGACCAATTAGACTTTGCCTTTTATAATGTTATTTGGGAGCATACAAATTCTAAAAATATCAGGCGAGACTATTTATGTAATAGGTGAACTTGTTGGTCTCTTTCAACATTAAAAAACAGGGGAAAAAGTCCAGTAATAAACTCTGGATTGTATAGATTTTATGGCCATACCATCACGTTTTGTAGTTTTTTTGTCTTGAAACAAATTTTATATAAAATTTTATTTTGAAATTAGTTTCCGGCACTATTCGTAATTCACCCAAATCGTTTCGTATACCCTCGGCATAATCCCAAATGTTTTCAAATTCTTTTCAAATCACTGGCATGATTTTGCTGTTAGATCCACATGTAATAGTGGAGCTAATTTTAATTGGATTGAGCATCCACACCAACTGCACTACATTTTAAAACTACTGACCTGACAGCTGTGGTGGAAATCAACTTTCCAAGGAGTCTTCCGCTCGGAATTCCGAGACCGCAGAAACAGAGACTGAGAGACAAGACACTGCTGTTATCCTGCAGTCCCTGACACAGATACATTACTCCTGTATCGCCAAACCTGAAAAAGTTCAAAGTTAATTTTGTTTAACGACACCACTAGAGCACATCGATACTAGAATTAAAAATATAAATATATATAGTCAATTAGTGCAGTCCCTGACAGAGATATATTACGTCTGTATTGCCAAACCTGAAAAAGATAGTTTATTTTGTTTAACAACACCACTAGAGCACATTGATACTAGAATTAAAAAAAATATATATATATACAGTCAATTAGTGTAGTCCCTGACACAGATGCATTATCCAGGTAATCGCCAAACCTGAAAAAGTTAAAGCGGCATTCCCTGGAATATTTTTATTATTTAAGCATATAGAATAGAAAATCCCATTACGTTTGGTGCATATAAGACACCGCACTCCGAATTGGTTTCACTACACTGGCTTTTCCAAGTTAAAAATAAACCCAGTATTTTGAAAGTGGGACACTTTTGGCGGGCGCCCACTGGGCTAAAAATAGCACGGTTCGGCTATTGTTGCATTACAAAAACCGAGCGGATTCTAGCAGTCAATTCCTAGCAGCCAATTACTCTAGCAGCCAATTTCAGCAGACACTCATGTCGACATTCTAAACATCGGACTCGTACGCCTTTCAATTGTTACCTGTATTTCACACTTTTAAACACACTGTTATGCTAATTTTTATTATTCACTACAACTTAAGAATTTTAGAGTTTTAAAGAGTATCTTTATATAAAAACAACACAAAAACAAAATAACAGTCAAGACTAATTTTCACAGTCTTATTGTTACTAATATCCGTTTAAATATAACTGTTTTATTAAGCACTTTTATAATATCTGAAGTATTACTTTAAAAATCCTTCTGTATTACGGTAATATAGGATGTCCAACTAGTTTCGTATAGACCACACCACAACACACATTATAAAAGGCGTATGAGTCTGATGTTTGTTTAGAACGTCGCCATGTGTGTATGCTGAAATTGGCTGCTAGCGTAATTGGCTGCTAAAAAGTGGCTACTAGAATCCGCTCGGTATTACAAAATGGCGAGAATTGTTCTAACTGGCTAGTAAGCATTTGACGATATGCGCTAATGATGACAACTCGCGAGTGAATTAAAAGTGCAGTTATGCTTGTATTTGTACTTAGAACTTGATTGTATACGATTGAAACCAGACAATGCAGCTTTAAGTTTAATTTAGTAGCTTAGTATAACAAAAATCAATGTGCTCTAGTGGTGTTGTTAGACAAAACAAACTTTAACATTCTTTTATCACAGAAAACAATAAAATGCTCATTATGGTCAGTCATTACATATATAGAGGGTAATAAACGAGTTACCAGTTATTATCAAACTTATATCTCGAGTGAAATAATTTCCAGTTATCATGAGCTTTAGCGAGTGACAAATGAAACTTATTTCACGAGGGACATAAATTTGATAATAAATGGTACCGAGTTTGTTATTCTATTTATTACTCCAGCTATTTTGTCTTTAAAAGCCTTTATTTTCGACACACATGCATGTACATGTATCAAAACAATGTAAAGTACTTTACACACTGTTTGTATTTTAATCACATTCACAGATAATGCTAAAAAACACGTTGTTTATTCTGCTAAACATTTAACACTGAAAACAGTCGTAAACGCAAACTCTTTAAACTAAATGACGTCATTTTGTGTGTTTGCCAAATCATGATGACGTCATATTTAGTACCAACAAGATCATTGGTTTGTAAGCGTCAAATCGTCTAAAAATATTGTACGTTACACCAATGTAGAATATTTCTCACTGAGAAAATATGGAAAATATTTTCCCTGTTATGAAAGAAAGAAAGAAAGAAAGAAAGAGAAAACAAAAGTAAAGTGTGTTTTATTTAACGACGCCACTAGAGCACATTGATTTTTTATCTTATCATCAGCTATTGGACGTCAAACATATGGTCATTCTGACAGTTTTTTAGAGGAGACCCGCTGTCGCCACATAGACTACTCTTTTACGACAGGCAGCAAGGGATCTTTTATTTGTGCTTCCCACAGGTAGGATAGCACAAACCATGGCCTTTGTTGAACCAGTTATGGATCACTGGTCGGTGCAAGTGGTTTACACCTACCCATTGAGCCTTGCGGAGCACTCACTCAGGGTTTGGAGTCTGTATCTGGATTAAAAATCCCATGCCTCGACAGGGATCTGAACCCAGTATCTACCAGCCTGTAGACCGATGGCCTAACCACAACGCCACCGAGGTCGGTAGAAAGAAAGAAATGTTTTATTTAACGATGCACTCAACACATTTTATTTATGGTTATATGGCGTCGGACATATGGTTGAAGACCACACAGATAATGACAGAGGAAACCTGCTGTCGCCACTTCATGGTCTACTCTTTTCAATTAGCAGCAAGGGATCTTTTATATGCACCATCCCACAGACAGGGTAGTACATACCGCGGCCTTTGATATACCTGTCGTGGTGCACTGGCTGGAACGAGAAATAGCCCAATAGACCCACCGATGGGTATCGATCCCAGACCGACCGCGCATCGATTGAGCGCTGTACCACTGGGCTACATCCTGCCTCCTCCCTGTTATGAGTGCCCGCTGTCCTAATAAAGTTGCTTGTTATAGTCAACAAATAAATATTATGGAGGGAACTATACTTACTGATCAACAATCAATACTTACTCATTATAATCCAAATTTAGAGTTGTCAAATTCTGATTAGATGAAAAACATCTGGAAAAAAGAAGAAAAAAGTCAACATTTAAATTTATAAATACAGTGAAACCTGTCTAAACCGGACCACGTCGGGGACCTAACATTTACCTGATTTAGACAGGATCAGGTGTTTAGGGGGTCACCATGTCAGAATTTAGAATTTTCAGGACCATGAAACTTGGCCGGTTTTGAAAGGATTCCGGTTTGTTCAGGGTCCGGTAGCAATTAATGAAAAGTTATTTTCCTTCAAACTGAAATATGTTTCCTTTTTGATTTCCATGTTTGTTGGACTACAAGGAGCACGGAACCTCATCTCTCACTTGCTGATCCAGGGAAGGAATTCATGGAAGGAATTCACGGAAGGAATTCAGGGTTTCAGACGAGGTGCCCTTTTTGAAAAAAAATTCAGTTCTTATATTAGTTGTGTAACAGCATTCTTGCAGGCAGGATGTGGCACAGTGGTAAAGCATTTACCTGATGCGTGATGGATCTAGGATCGATCCCCGTCGGTGGACCCATTGGGTTATTTCTCATTCCAGCCAGTGCACCAAGACTGGTATATTAATGGCTGTGGCATGTGCTATCCTGTCTGTGTGGTGGTGCATATAAAAGAACCTTTGCTAATAGAACAATGTAGTGGGTTTCCACTCTTAAGACTACACTGTCAGAATTACCAAATGTTTGACATCCAATAGCCGATGATTAATAAATTAGTGTGCTTTAGTGATATTGTTAAACAAAACAAACTTTAACTTAATTAGCCTTCTTGTTTCAAGATCAAGTCAGTTTGGGTTTTTTCGGGGGTTTTTTTTAACATGAAAACCAAGTGACCTCCCCCACCTCAACACCAGTGCTCACATTATCCTTGCTAATATATGTAGGTACTCTTTTTTTTAATTCTGGACATAGATAATAAGAGTGGAAAGCAGCTGCTACCATTCTGTAGGCTACTCTTTTCGATTAGCAGCACAAAGGAAGGAAGGGAAATGTTTTATTTAACGATGCACTCAACACATTTTATTTACAGTTATATGGCGTCGGACACATGGCTAAGAACAACACAGATATTGAGAGAGGAAAGTCACCTATTACCACTTCATGGGCTACTCTTTTTGATTAGCAGCAAGAGATCCTTTATATGCACCATCCCACATACTTGATAGTATGGTACATACCACAGCCTTTTTTATACCAGTTGTGGAGCACTGGCTGGAATGAGAAATAGCACATTGGGATCACCGACGAGGATCGATCCTAAACCGACAGTGCATCAAGCGAATGCTTTACCACTGGGCTACATCTCAATTAGCAGACAGGATGTTACATACCACAGCCTTTGTTACACCAGTTGTGACGAACTGATGGGAATATATCTTGGACCAACCATACATCAGGCAAGTGCTTTACCACTGTCCAACCCCAGTGATGATGAAATAGGTGGGGAGTATATTAGTCATAGTGGCAATGATGTAAGATTGTAGTCAAAATATTGTCATACCTACAGTATTGAAAGATATACTAAAATCAGTCCTCGCCACACAAGCTTGGACAGTTTTTAGGACAGTTGAAAATTTATCACCTTGGAATAAAAATGTTTAAAGAATTTCATTTGAAACTTCATCGGACTGCTCACCTGGCATCATTTCAGGAGAGTGATCTTCAGCTCGCCTTGATTTTGCTCACAGTGAGGACTGAAAATCCATTATATATTTGGAAATATATCACAGAAAAACCCAGATGACTAAAATATATCTCACAACCACCAAAAACAAACTGATCCATTAATTATAAACAAGGGAATTTGAGGCACTTTGAAGGGGAAAGATGTTGACCAGTAGCGTTCGCTTGATGCGTGGTCAGTCTAGGATCGATCCCTATTGATGGGCCCATTGGGCTATTTCTCCTTCCAGCCAGTGCACCATGACTGGTATATCAAAGGCTGTGGTATGTGCTATCCTGTCTGTGGTATGGTGCATATAAAAAATCTCTTGCTACTAATGAAAAAATTTATGTTTTCTCTTTAAGACCAGACAGCCAAGTTCCAATCTAATTAAAATTAGCTCCACTATTACATGTGGATCTAAAGACAGCCAGTTGGAGCTCATGTCCACCAATCAAAACCTTACTTGCAGAATCCTGCCAGTGATTTAAAAATAATTTGAAAACATTCCGAATTATCCTGAGGGTATACGACATGTTTCGTGTGAATTACGAATGCCGTAAAACATGTTTTATTTTATAAAATAAATAATTTGTAATGTAAAACTGAAGACTGATTTAGGTTTTTTTAATTTTATAAATAAATAAATAATTTTTAATGTAAAATTGAAGACTGATAACCCACCCCGTACGTATTGGTATGGTTCGCTGTACTGCGGCCACTAAAATAGACTCGCCCGATATTTTTAGAATTTGTATGCTCCCAAATAACGTTATAAAAGGCGAAGTGTGATTGGTCAATATTTAAATTATTATTTACAGACGAAATGTTACCTGGACATTGGGGACTACGCAGTGTTGTTAGTTTTAAATCACTGGCAGGATTCTGTAAGTAAGGTTTTGATTGGTGGACATGAGCTCCAACTGGCTGTCTTTAGATCCACATGTAATAGTGGAGCTAATTTTAATTAGATTGGCCAAGTTCAAGGGAAAAAGTGTGTAATCCCCACCCTGCACCATGAATCCATGCCTGAGCTGTGTAACTTACTTGGCGAGTCTGTTAATGGAGTAGGCCTCAATCAGACAGTCAACCAGTTCAAGCAGACGAATATTACAAAATGGTTTCTCTAATAACAATGCCTGCAAAATAAAACACACAAAAATAATATCACAAATCCTCTATTCCAGAAATGCCGATGTTTGTTTAGCTAATATGGTACAAACAATGCCTTTGGGGTTTACTATATGCACAGTTACATATATATCAAATTATGAAATAGAGATAAATATCTCCCATGTTATGAATATATTTAATGAATAGAGAGAAACAGAGTGGGGAGGAAGAGGGAGATGAAGGGAGGGGGAGGAAGAGGAAGAGGAAGAGAGAGAGAGAGAGAGAGAGAGAGAGAGAGAGAGAGAGAGAGAGAGAGAGAGAGAGAGAGAGAGAGGGAGGGAGGAAGGGAGAGGGGTTAGGGAGAGAGGGGGGGGACAGCCAGACTGCATGAGAGAGAGAGAGAGAGAGAGAGAGAGAGAGAGAGAGAGAGAGAGAGAGAGAGAGAGAGAGAGAGAGAGAGAGAGAGAGAGGCAAAGTAGACCATATCACATTTTGGTTTTGATGTCTATGATTTTAGATATCATGTTAATTGACATTTCACTTTGCTTATTTCTGGTCTACAGATGTGATCAATACTTACAAGAGATGCACAATTTTCATATGACATTGGATAATTCCATATATGGAGATCCTTCATTTGGTCGTACCGGATCTGGCGGAATGCGACTAGCAGAGGTTCGACTAATACAGGGTGTTCAGGTTCCGGATTTGCTGACTCTAATATAAACTGTAAACAAAGAATACACCATTTAAGAGATATTCAACAATGGGGTTTGCTGACTCTAATATAAACTGTAAACAAAGAATACACCATTTAAGAGATATTCAACAATGGGGTTTGCTGACTCTAATATAAACTGTAAACAAAGAATACACCATTTAAGAGATATTCAACAATGGGGTTTGTTGACTTAATATAAACTATACTACCGACCAAAAATAAGGGAACAGGTGAAATTATAGTGAATGTTTTATTTCGATTAACGTCTGGAAAACCAATTTGGGGCGTGTATATCAATATCTGGTGTGTCCACCATTTTGGGCGATGCATGCTCGACACCTTGATGGCATACTGGTGATTAATGTACGTATGGTTGCCCTGGGTATTGCCCGCCATTCGTTCTAAAGGGCTACTGCAAGCTGGGCCACGTTGGCGGGTGCTGGGTCCCTGGCGTACACTCTCCGCCCGAGAATGTCCCACAGGTGCTCTATAGGGGACAAATCGGGGGACTTAGCGGGCCAGTCGATTGTCGGTATGCCTTGTTGTCGTAGGTAATCGGTGACTATCCGAGCGCGATGTGGTCTTGCATTGTCGTCTTGAAATTCAAAATTTCTGCCAATATTTCTTGCCATTGGAACAACGACAGGACGCAAAATTTGGTCCAGATATCTCTGGCCAGTCAAATTTCCATTAACAAATCTGTTCGCCTGTCAGGTGTGATCCCTCCCCACACCATGACACTACCACCCCCATACCGATCATGGTCTAGAATTGTAGCTCGGGCATATCTCTCGCCGCTACGTCGCCAACAACGTTTTCTGCCATCTGTGAATCTTTGGCAGAACCTCGATTCGTCTGTAAACATGGTGTAACGCCATTGTCGCACAGTCCGTCCCTGGTGTTGCCTAGCCCACCGTAATCGTTGCCGCCTATGTTGAGCTGTTAGGGTCAGATCCCTTCAGAGGACGCCTCGCTTTCAGGCGGGCTTTGTAGAGTCTGTTCTTGACGGTCAATGTTGAAATTCGCCTTCCTGTTATTGTACGGAATTCACTGTTGAAAGCAGCAGCTGATTTGAATCTATTGCGTACAGCAATTAATGTTATGGTACTATTTTGTCGAGGTGTCGTCTTTTTAGGCCTGCCACGCCCAGGTCTCGTTGCAACCCCGCCAGTTTGACGGTACTTATCCCACAATCTAGAAATTACACTTTTTGATTTACCAAACATTCGGGCAACTTGGCATATTGACGTACCTCCCTCTATCGTACCGACAATTCGCCATTTCGTCTCTTCATTAAGGTATCGTTTTGGGACCATTTTCACGCATGTGATTACCTCACTTGCATCGGTGTTTGTGAGTTCCACCATAGGCACATACACATGATCTTCTGTGTGCACGTGCATCACATGCTGTTCATGCATGATGTGAAATTTCATTTTGATCAGATGAAGCGTTCAGATGCAACGCCACTGTATTGTAACAGTGCATGTCAACGATAGTTACATTCACATTAGTCGTTCCCTTATTTTTTGTCGGTAGTATATAAACAAAGAATACACCATTTAACAGATATTCAACAATGGGGTTTGCTGACTTAATATAAACTGTAAACAAAGAATACACCATAATATCACATGATACGTATATGATACAGAAAACGTATATAATAGCAATACAAAAATGTCTTATAATAATCATAGAAATAACTTGATCTTCTAAAGTGATTAAGTGGAAATTATGACTGCTGACCTGACTAAAACATCAACTTAAATAGCCTGCCATGCATTTACCGCTGTAGTGACGTATATGTACCATGTTTCTGACTATACAGAGCCTCCTGAACGACATTTTCTTGTTTAATACATCAGTGTCAATATAGCCAATTTATAACACATTTTATTTACAGTTATATGGTGTCAGACATATATGGTTAAGGACCACACAAATATTGCGAGAGGAAACCTGCTGTCGCCACTTCATGATATATTCTTTTTGATTAGCAGAAAGGGTTCTTTTAATAAGTTTTATATGCACCATCCCACAGACAGGGTAGTACATACCGCAGCTTTTGATATACTAGTTGTGGTGCACTGGATAAAATGAGAAATAGCCCAATGGGCCCACCGACGGTGATCAATCCCAGACCAACCGCACATCGAGCGAGAGCTTTACCACTGGCGTATGTCCCGCCCCCAAAATTGTTGGAAAACAAAATCCAGTTTGGGCCAAGTACTATGTATACATTAGAACTAACACCTAGACATGGCATGGTATCGGCCAATTTATCATAAAAAGAAAAGAAACATTTCATTTAACAATGCACTCAACACATTTTAATTAATCATATAGCATCAGACGTATGGTTGAGGACAACACAGATGATGGCAGAGAAAACCCACTGTTGCCACTCCTCTTCAATTAGCAGCAAGGGATCTTCTATATAGGCACCGTTCTACAGATAGAATAGAAAATATACCACCACATTTGTTACACCAGATGGTCGAGCACTGGCTGGAACAACAAAATGACCCAATGGGCTCACCAATGGGGATTGATCCCAGACTGACCTCGCATCAGGCTAGAACTGCTATTGGAGACAAAGACACAGTGGAAGTAAGATCCAATTTGAACCCACCATACCTCTCACCACCCACCACCCACTATAAAATAATCTCTGGAAAGCAGTAACGACACCCCATCATATATGGTAAACTATGGCTATTTGGTGTCAAGATACATGTATGGTTATTTTAACACTTGCTCAAGAACTGAATTGATTGGAAGCCTACTTCCCCCATATACATGTAGTCTACTACTTCAGACCCATCCATGTGAGCACGTCATGGGTGATTTATTATAAATGTATGCCCCACTGGCGTAGGAAGCGGGGGAAAGGGGACATGTGCGCCCCACTTTTCAGATATTTTGCTTTATATTTGCTTTATAATAGTGTAAAAGTGTGCCCCCCCCCCCCCCCCTATTGTTTGGCACCTTCCTACGCCACTGCAGACCCAATCACACCTCAAAGGAATAGTGCTTTACCACTAAGCTATATCCCTCCCCCACCCCCTCCCCAACAAAGAAACAACAAAAGAGAAATGGTTCTTACTTTGCTTAGACATTTTTCCTGTTCAATGCATTCTTTAATAATGTGTCTTATACTAGCACTCGGCTGTGATCCAGTAAACACACAGTTGCGATCATACTGCTTCAACAAGTTCTTCATAACAACTAGATCCCTGGATTGAACAGATTTCTTCCCTTTTCCTTTGCCCTTGCCTTTTCCTTTTCCCTTGCCTTTTCCTTTGCCCTTTCCTTTTTTCTTACCCGGCATCTAAAAAACAAAAACAAAAATAATTATATAAAAAAAATTTTTTTTATAAAAAGTATGGAAAACATTGCAAGTACACATACGGTACATGTAGTTTTTAAATATATACTGTGAAACCTCTAAAAACTGGACCCTCTAAAACTGGAATTCCCTCAAAACCGGACGTTTTTCAACATCCCTTTTTAAATATATGTGCAGAATAGAACCTCTCTAAACTGGATACCTCTTAAAACTGGACGTTTTACTTGTAGAGGCACTGATTTTCCGCGATCACGGAATCGCGGAAATACCTGTCTGAAACGGAATTCCCGATTTTTTTCCAAAACATTATTTAACTTTAAATAGCGCATTTGATTAATTAAATTTATTTTTCAAACTAGAAACTATGGACACTTCGCTTATTCCCGGCAATTTAATGAGAAAAAACGAACATTGTGAGCTAAAATTGTCCGATATTTACTCAAGTGAAAGATATATTATGTTATGTTTGCTTATTAATTTTTAACATTTGCGGCATTGCGATATTTCCGATCTCACAAAGGAATGCAGTAATTGCATATTGTATGCCAGGCTTTGTTCAAAATAAATTGTACAAGGGAAGTGGTTTATAGTGTGATCGTTTGTAATTATTTTCCCGATCATATCGTAAAGAAAACAGAAAATGTCCGAAGTCTGTGTCGTGGCGTATTCGTGTTTAAATTTAAACCAAAAATAAATACAAACTACTGACATGTTTTGCCTCATTGCATATTTATTATTTTATACCAGCAATTAATTGCGGTGTGTGTGCATGTGTGTGTGTGTGTGTGAAATAAAAACAGAATTTGTTTAATACTGAAACGGAAAAAACCCGGAATTTGTAACATTATGAAACGGAAAAGGGAAAAATCTGAAACGGAAAATCAGTGCCTCTATACTTGGTCCAGAGGGTGTCCAGTTTAGAGGAGTTTCACTGTATGTATATCTGCTAGGCAATTTTAATAATATTGTCAGACCACTTTAAAGCATCTACTAAGTTATTAAATTTTACCATTTCAAAATATCTGCCCTTAGACATTTTTGGAAAGATCTCCTGAGATTATCACTGTTCATTAGTTGGGATGGAAATGGAATTAAATGCAGATTGTTTTGAAAACCTTTTAAGTTTTATACTGAAATATTTTTAATAGTCATATTTTTTTATATTGGATATTTTATAATTGTTTATGAATTTAGTGACTATAGTAATTTGGCAAACATATCTTTTAATTTTTTAATTATGTTAGGATTAATTATTAAATAAAAATACTGGCTGTATGTACAGGATTTTGTTGAGAAGCTATCATTAAAATATATTAGGTCTCACTGCACAGTTGACTTCCGGGTGAGAGTTCATTCATCACGGTCTACTATAGTTCCTAATTGTGACACGTTATAGTTCACATATTCACTTCCTGGAAATGGTGAAGAATTAAAACGATATATATATGTGTATTTAATGGTAAGCCTTCTGGCTGTATTTTGCCCATGTTATTTTGTAATATTGTGCTTTGACCTTTTGGGACATGGGTGTATAGCGCAAGAGACAGCTGGAGTGAATCGGTTTATGAACCACCTGTTCGGATCGGTACTACAGCCAGATGCGGTCATATAGCAAAAAACTGAGATTGAAATGTTCTCAATTTTTTAGTGAAAACAAATGCTTATATTATGTATGTTTACAATGGTGTATGTTGTTAGTGCCAACGAGAACCCGTTCTATTGGCAATCTTCATTTGAAGTTGGGCAATTTAACACGGGTTTCAATGGCAGATGATATCTATGTAGTGAGACCTTAACTGAAATTACCAAAATACTGTGTCTATGGATGGATATTTTACCCATAAAAAGTAAGTCATATTTAAAGTTACATAACCAACACGACATCTGTGTTCTTTCCAAAACTAACTATTCTTAATCGACGTTATGTAATTTCGAAAACTGGTATCATCAACATATAATTAGTATGCGACACGAAACTGTATGATTTGACAGGGTCAATCATATTCGTATACACAATAAACTTTAAATTATTGTTTACTACTATTACATGAAAGCAGTATCCTTTCAAAGTTAAAACAAATTAGCAAATGATTTACCTTTCAGTTGGTTTGTTGTCACTGTTGTTAACTATACTGTATGTAATTTCACCAGTGAAAAGCTTTTTAAGGGGAGATAAAACCCACCAAAGAACGCGGAAGTAAATTGTGGAATACCCTGGAACAATTTGAAGTGAGTAGGCCGAACCTTCGTTTAAACTAAAGAATATGGACAAGTACGTTTTGATTAATGCAGGGAACAGTTGTTTTTAACATCTTGATTAGCGATATTTGTAGTCAATTGAAAATCGATTAGCTACTACTGTTAAATGTTTTAAAATTGTATAGCGATCTCTAAAACTTGCAAAGCGAATCACGACCGTGACGACGCGATATTGAACAAAACGTTCTCTTTACAGTCACTGTACAGCATATTAGTGTTAACAAAGTATAATGGGTTGATGCTAGAAGGGAAGAATTATTTCGATTTTTTTATATAAACATATTGGGCCCGAAATGATTTATTAAATTAATCCAGAACATGTGTGGGCCTTTGAAGTTTGATTAGAACTCTGAAATGATGGGAGCAGGTCAACTCCGCCCAAAACCAACTTGCCCCAGAACCAACTAGCCCCAAAACCATTTTGCCCCAAAACCAACTTGCCCCCTCCATTCGCCCCAGTCAGCTCGCCCCACACTATTTAGTCTCATATTTTCTGGCAATTCCTTAAATATACCAATATTTTAAGCAACGAGTCCCGCTCTAATACCACAACAATGCACACAAGTCTGAGTCCAATACCTTTACATCATCATTTTTAAGTATATAAGTGACACAAAAAACAGTCCACATATTACTCTGACTAATACACTTACTACAGAAAATGAAACCCGGACGTTCACCCAAAATGAAAAAACGCTTCGTGACACTCAGTTTTCAGACAATGTGCAATTTTATTTTTCGATCTATTTACGATTTTTACAGACGCACGTGATCGCGCACTGGGCGATTCCGCCTTGAAATGCAGATCAGTTTACAGGGGCCATCTCATATCAGATTTTGCGGTGCATTTCATTTTCATAAACAAATCGTCAGTCAAAAAAGAACTTGTAAATCAGCGACAAATATCATTGTCGTACTGTTAACTGCCAATGCGTATCGATGGGTTTCATCTCATTAATTGTGGCTACATTCTACGCTGAAAAAAGTTCTAAACCTTTTTTTAAAACTCCCACACACCCTCTCGTTTTTGAGTACAGTTTGTGGCCCTGATCATGAAATCGTGGTTAGCGTACTTGAACATCAAACTGATATAAGCAGGTTAATTCCCGACATCGGACCTGGCAGTCATTTGTGGCCATACATGCATACGGCGAAACTCATCGCCATCGGTCCCTAGGCGTCAGCTTGTCTACTATGACGGAACTCCTGTCTACAACTGATCATTGCTGTATTGTGTTACAGAATCGGTCTTTGTTCAGTTGTTGAAAATCAATTGGGCTGTGTTCTACGTAGGTTAATTCATTGTCAATAATTAAAACTACCATACACATATGTGATTTACATTTGCTTGGATAAAAGCATGATCGTTCATATGAAAAGGCTAGTTGATTAAGCAAACAGAATACTTACAACCAACCCAAAACAAAATTTGAACTATTTTTATTACTTATTTACTAGTATCCTACCGCGGCTTTTTATATCTTCTTTATTTTTCTTTTTGCTTTTTAATGAGATATTACACCACAGTTTCACATTTGAGTCATTTCCGCATATTTCTTAGGGAGTGGGTTTCAGCTCAGTCGTTTGAGTGTTCGCGTCGCAGGATCGAACAACCTCGACGGATCCATTCAACCAATTGATTTCTTTGTCGTTCCAACTAATGCACCAGAACTGGTCAGTGGCCTGTGGGAAAGTACATATAAAAGATCCATTGCTAATGTAGCTGGGTTTCTTCTCCAATACTCATATCAGAGTTACCAAATGTTTGACATCCAATAGCTAGTGATTAATTAATCAATGTGCTCTAGTGGTGTCGTTGAACAAAACAAATTTCAATATTTTTAGTTTGATCTGAATAGCAAAACAACTATAAGATAAGTTTTAAAGATCGAATGAGCTATGCACCGATTATCAATTTTGATTTTGCAGTAACAAGCATTGCCATCCTTCCCCTTAACGCCTCGGAATACATCTTATGATACCCCATCCCCTCAAGAGCGTTACATAATTGTTGAGAAAAAAAAACCAACACCCACACACACTCTACTACTGTACTAATGCTGGGATAATACATAAAACATAAAATAATCAAATTAAATTACTACTTACTTTATCTGGTTCATAAGAGGAGGCAGTACGTAGCACATACTTTAATGCCGTATCCTGTCGATAACACCCAAATGTATCCTTCAAATTCAAAATGGAATCAATAATGTGTAATTGTTTTGGTTTAATGACGTAATGAAATCCAAATTCATCCAAAACCGGCATTAGCCAACTCTTCCATGTTGTAACTTCGCTTGATATGAGACGGCCCCTGTAACTCCTGGCTTCACAAGGCGGAATCGCCCAGTGCGCGATCACGTGGTTCTACGTCTCGAAATAGATCGCCGAGCTTTGCAATTGTTGCGACGGAGTGTCACGAAGCGTAGCTGAATGTGGGTGCTGTCGGGTTTCTTTCTGTAGTAAGTGTATTAGTGATTAATATGTGGATTTTTTTGTATCACTTAACTCGAAAATGATTGATGTAAAGGTATTTGACGTCAAACATAGGATTGTTGTGGTATTAGAGCGGGACTCGTTGCCTACCGTTTGGTAGTCAGGAATTGCCAAAAAAAGACATAGGTTGGTCTCTGACTGTAATGAGAGCGTGTTTATGTCCAAATGTCCGTCTAGCTCTCTTACAGTCAGAGTACTCGGGCTAGGAGCAGGTCAACTCCGCCCAAAACCAACTTGCCCCAAAACCAACTTGCCCCCTACCAACTCGCCCCAGCGGTTGGTCAGCTCGCCCCACACTGTTTAGTCAACTCATATCATTTCTGTTTTATTAATTAAATATACCAATATTTTAAGCAATAGTGTGCATTAAATATTGTTGAATATGCACACAAGTCTGAGTCCAAAAGCCTTGCCTGGTCATTTTTTTAAGTATATAAGGGACACGGCTTGACAGTTCATAGCCCGAGTACTCTGACTGTAAGGCCACACTTTTTTTTTTCTTCAGATTATGCATCTGCGGACGTTCATTTTGCCAAAATGAAAAAAAAAAAAAAAAATCAGTTTTCAGACAATGTTTTATTTTATTTTTCCACCTACTTACGATTTTTACAGACGCAGTGTCGAGAAATATGAAATAAATAAAAGTACAAGCCTTGAAATAAGCTAGATCAGCATTTACAAGACCCATGCAATTCCAACTCCATAAGATTTTGTCGGTGCACTTTCAGCTTCGAGCCGGAAGTATTTTATTTGGTGCGGTGCAACCTGAAGTGGAGTGGTGTATAGAAAAGTGGAATTCCATCCCATCTGAAACGGAGTGCCGAAGAATTGTTCTCTCCCCTGACATTTCATGTATTAATTAATATGTATATTTAAATTTTATCTAGTGTAAAGTATGTTTTGAATGGTGTTTCAAAAGGGAGAGATATGACTTTGTTTTATGGAGGTTTTTTTTTTACAGGATTTGTTTGCAAACATTGACATGCTTATCTTTCAGTTACACTCTGGTCCAACTTTTGAATTTCACATGTGTACATGCACATGTTGTTTTCTTCTGAAATATTAATGAAACAATTTGTATCTTTTTTTAAATCTTGGCTTGTTCTTTTTATATTTCTTTGGGGCTGGTTGATAGTAGTTGCCTCTCATACACAGCATGCAATACCTGGCTTCAGTATTTCAAGGCTGGTTGATAGTAGTTTCCTCTCATACACAGCATGCAATACCTGGCTTCAGTATATCAAGGCTGGTTGATAGTAGTTTCCTCTCATACACAGCATGCAATACCTGGCTTCAGTATATCAAGGCTGGTTGATAGTAGTTTCCTCTCATACACAGCATGCAACACCTGGCTTCAGTATATCAAGGCTGGGATAGTAGTTTCCTCTCATACACAGCATGCAATACCTGGCTTCAGTATATCAAGGCTGGGAACCTCTTTGGATCTTTTTTTAATTTTATTTCTCCTCCATCCCGAACTTCTTACTGAAAACATCCGTAATACAGAAAAATAAAAATAACAGGAATTGGGTGAATTTTATTTTTATTTTTGTTACATCCTCCGACATTGCCTATTTCAAAAAACAATCTGTAATCCTAAAGAAAAAAAAGAAAGTGTGCCTAAGAGAGCTAGACGGACATTTGGAAGGTTTTATGCTGTCATTACAATCAGAGACCAAGCTATGTAATTTTTCTGTAATCACTGCTCACCAAAGAGTAGTCAAATATTCCCGCTCTAATACCACAACAATCCTATGTTTGACGTCAAATATCTTTATATCGATCATTTTCGAGTTCCTTGATATAACAAAATCCACATATTAATCACTAATACACACACTACAGAAACCTGACAGCACCCACATTCAGCTAAGCATCGGCAAACTTTGGACAGCAGAATTCTACGGTCTCTGACCTATATCGTGATGTACAAACCCATCACCAGGAAACTCTGAGTGGGGATTGCGGTGGATTTGTTTGTGAGTCTCAAGAGCCCACAGGTAACCCACCCCTGAGTCCACGAGGGAACCTCTGGGGGCATCCTCCCCAACTACCACATTTTCAAAATCATATTTCATCAGTAGCCATTTCGTATATTCTGGATTAAATTATTTTTAGCCCCATGACAGTTAATTAAAATAAACCTTGAGCATACACCGAGCCCAAGGTTTATTTTAATGAACTAGCCCCATTATATATAGTAATTACACCAGCTGGACATTTTAGGTTAATAACTCGATGATGCAGTCATCCCTCTACTAATAGTTTCCTTTTTTCTCAATGTATTGCTTTATACAGAAATAAATGGTTGTAACTGATTTTGTTTTAATTAGAGATTTTAAGCCTGACTTCTAACCAGTCACTGTCCAGGGATAATAATCTCTGGGAGCAGGTGAGCAGCAGGTTTCATGTGACATTTCGTTTGACCAATCTAATTAAAATTAGAAAGAAAGAAAGAAGTGTTTTATTTAACGACGCACTCAACACATTTTATTTACGGTTATATGGCGTCAGACATATGGTTCAGGACCACACAGATTTTGAGAGGAAACCCGCTGTTGCCACTACATGGGCTACTCTTCCGATTGGCAGCAAGGGATCTTTTATTTGCGCTTCATACAGGCAGGATAGCACAAACCATGGCCTTTGTTGAACCAGTTATGGATCACTGGTCGGTGCAAGTGGTTTACACCTACCCATTGAGCCTTGCGGAGCACTCAGTCAGGGTTTGGAGTCGGTATCTGGATTAAAAATCCCATGCCTCGACTGGGATCCGAACCCAGTACCTACCAGCCTGTAGACCGATGGCCTGCCACGACGCCACCGAGGCCGGTAAATAATTAAAATTAGCTCCACTGGTTAATCAGTATTACCGTTGGAGCTCATATCCAGTTGACCTTTCATTCGACCAGTCAAAACCTTACTTGCAAAATCATGCCAGTGATTTGAAAAGAATTTGAAAACATTCGGGATTATGCCGAGGGTATACGAAATAATTCGGGTGAATTACGAAGTATTCCAAAAACTAGTTTCAATATAAAAGTTTATATAAAATTTGTTTCAAGACAAAAACCCCCCAAGCCGTGATGGTATAGCTATAAAATCTGTTTATACTAGTATACAATACAGAGTTTATTACTGCACTTTTCCCCCTGTTGAAATTGACCAACAAGTTCGCCTATTGCATAAATAGTCTCGCTCAATATTTAAATTGTTATTTATAGATGAAATGTCACCTGGATATGGGAGTCCACACAATGCTGTTAGATCTACAGGTAGACCAGTTGAGCTAATTTTAATCAGATTGTCGTTTGACAGTATTGCTAGCCCACAAATAGTTTTTTGGTGGTTGAAAACATAGAAAGAATTTCATTAAATTGTAAACAAGCCATCTAATACAAGACATGAATAGTCTGCGGTTGACGTGCAACTGTGAATCAGTGAACATGACCAATTATAAATCAATCCGATGACCAGGTCACTGGAAAATTGAAAAAATATGTTGACAAACCAATGTCAGTACCAGTCTCAGTCTGTCTGTCTCTCCCTGCTCCTCCCTCTCTCCCTTCCTCCCTCTTTCTGTTTCTGTCTCTCCCTCCCCTCTCTGTCTCTCCCCTCACTTTCTGTCTCCCCCCTCTCTTTCTGTGTTTTCATCCCCCGCCTCTCTCTCTGTCTGTCTGTCTGTCTGTCTGTCTGTCTCTCTCTCTCTCTCTCTCTCTCTGATTCTCTCTCTGTTTCTGTTTCTCCTCTATTACTCTTTTTCTCTCTCTCATGTACTCTCTCTCTCTCTCTCTCTCTCTCTCTCTCTCTCTCTCTCTCTCTCTCTCTCTCTCTCTCTGATTCTGTCTCTGTTTCTGTTTCTCCTCTCTATTGCTATTTTTTTCTCTCTCATGTACTCTCTCTCTCTCTCTCTCTCTCTCTCTCTCTTTCTCTCTCTCTCTCTCTCTCTCTCTCTCTCTCTCTCTCTCTCTCATGCATTCTTCCTGTTTTTGTCTGTCTGTCTCTCTCAGACATTTTCCCCAGTTATCTCAGTAACTACAGTTTTCGGTATGTTCTGTGGTAATGCAAAGGGAGATATCATCAGCAAATAATCAAATATTAGAATGTATTGCATGGACAGTATCATTAATATATACTAAAATAAAGGTGGGCCTTAGGAATGCGCCTTGGAATACACCCACATTATATTTATATATTTGAAGGTGATTGATATCACTTTTCCAGGAAACGAGGTTGCCTGAAAATAATCATGGCGTGAACTCTACAAATCAGTTCTGGGAGACTTCTGGGAAGTAGTTTACTTCTTTTGAAGATTAACTATAGTCCGTCCCACAGGCTAGAGTCTCCACGAGTACTCGAGTGCTCGGGCACGGGCTGATTCTAGCATTGTAAGGGAAGTAGTTTACTTCTTTTGAAGATTAACTATAGTCTGTCCCACAGGCTAGTCTCCACGAGTACTCGAGTGCTCGAGCATGGGCTGATTCTAGCATGGTGAGGTGTGGAAAATGAAATAATATTTAATACCATGTTAAAAGTGCAATGTATTTATGTTTGTAGGTGATGGATAACATTTTCCCAGTGAAGCAAGATGTCAGAAAATAGTGATATTATACAAAATCCAACCGAGTCCAGTGAAATTGCTGGTAAGTAGCATCTGTTTCTGAGGTCAGGTCATAGGGTTTTACGTGCACATTCAGAACAAGCTGTTGTAGCGCACGCATGTCGTGGGCACAAGAGCCCACCTTGGTCGGCTCCTCCGTCCATGACCGGAAAGGTGGGGGGGGGGGGGGGGGGGGGGAGGAGGGACCGCCTGCACTGGCAGGTGCAAGGGAGCACCAGCAGCCCGATCAAATCGGTAGCAGGCGGGTGGGGGTGGTGGTGGTGCTATGGAATTTGAATGGAGCAATTAATGCCAAAGAGAAAAGGGTGCGCAATTTTGATTGAGGAAATTTGGCGCAATTTTGAACGGTCGGTCGAAAGGTAAATGACCGAGCTAATATAGGTTTTGATATTAGTGAATCGAGAGTAGCTCGTTAATTTTAGACCTCTTCGATGCTGTGGTGTCTCCCTAGGTTGCTGGAAGGGAAGAATTATTCTGATTTTTTTTATATAAACATATTGGACCCGAACTGATTTATTAAATCAATCCAGAACATGTGTGGGCCTTTGATTAGAACTGATGGGAGCAGGTCAACTCGCCCCAAAACCAACTTTCACCCTACCAACTCGGTCAGCTCTCCCCACACTGTTTAACTTTAGTAACTTGTAACATTACCGTTTTATTAATTAAATATACCAATATTTTAATCAATAATGTGCATTAAATATTGTTGAATATGTACACAAGTCTGAGGCCAAAACCTTTGCCTGGTCATTTCTTTCAGGATATAAGGGACAAGCTCACAAACGTTAAGATAGGCTTGACAGTTCATAGCCCGAGTACTCTGACTGTAAGGCCACTCTTTTTTTTTTCTTCAGATTATGCATTCGCCGATGTTCATTTTGCCATTTTTTATTTTCCCACCTACTTACGATTTTTACAGACGCAGTTTCGGGAAATATGAAATAAATAAAAATACAAGACTTGAAATAAGCTAGATCAGCATTTACAAGCCCCATCCAATTCCAACTCTGTAAGATTTTGTCGGTGCACTTTCAGCTTCGATCCGAAAGTATTTTATTTGGTGTGGTGCAACGGGATGCAGTGAACTCGAATGGAAACTAACTCGTATGAACGGAAAATTTGTATCGAAAACGAACTCGTATGTGAAAAATAACGGTGAACTCTTATGGGGATGTATGGATATGCAGATATACTTTGATATTTCTCTTAAAGGTAGGGTCAACTCAAACAAGAGCCTTATGTGTGGGAAAGATGCATACCCGGACCACCAACACATACTGACACTTTAGCAAATGAAAACGCGTAATTTTAGAGTTAATAAAAACCCATGATTATTCCTGCTAACTGGGTGCAGCCATTTTGTTTCGTTTTTTGTGATGTCCGGTGGTACAGCTTGGGGCGAAGTGACATCAGCTCCTGAGCATCTCCTGTATGTACAGTGTAAACAAAAGCAGTAATTTTCGACAAGGCGCTTCTCTTTGATCAACCTGACTTGTGAAACAGCATAAATGACGTAATAATATAATAAACTATTTAACTAAATATATTTCAAGTTGCATTAACGGAACAAAATGGGGTTATAGTATTTTTCTCTGTTAAATAATCCAAAGGAAAAATGTACACTATTAGGCCTATTGATATGCTACGTTGGAGCAAAAACGACAACCCATGATACCCAAGTGATAATTTTCTTTTCTTTGGGACTACGTAATTGGTCAGTTCTGTGGTTTTAGATGGAAAAGTCTACTTAATCAATAGTTTTACAGAATTATTTACAGTAATAAACCATGTCCATTACCATTTTAGGGGCAAAAGGTAATATTCCACAATACCGGTATGTATTTTTGTGTCTAGACAGCATCAATTAATCGGCTCGTCTGGTTACCAATCAAATACACACCTGCCAATCAGGAATCACAGGTAGAAGCAACTAACAGCATAGACTAATTAACTAAGAAAACACTCCGTGTATCATTTCAGTACGTAGGTTAATGCATGGACAAAACATTGTTAATTATTTCGATTTGTTGTGTAGCCACTTTGACAATGGTATTTTATTTGGTATTGAAAAATAATATATATAGTGCTGGATATACATATTGCTGGCTTACTGGGATGTGTATTATTACAGAACATTGCAATGTATGACTATTTATCAACCCTCAAAAACCAGGTAGATTGTGTTTCTCTAGTTCTAAGGCTCATTCCTGACGTTAAGTATTACGTAACCACCAGCTCGCCAGAGGGTGTACTCACCGAGATGGTACAAAATGGCTGTGCCCGTTATATATAATAGCCGTCACATTTAACCGTTTTATTAATTAACTATACGATTATACTTGTTGATATTAAGCAATAATGTGCATTATATAAAAATTAGCTCCACTGGTTAATTACTATTACCTGTGGATCTAACAGCACCCTGTTGGAGCTCATGTCCAGTTGACCTTTCATTCGACCAATCAAAACCTTACTTGCAAAATCATGCCAGTGATGAATTTGAAAACATTCGGGATTATGCCGTGAGTATACAAAATGATTCAGACGAATTACAAAGTATGCCGGAAACTAATTTCAATATAAAAGTTTATATAAAAAAAATTTCAAGACGAAAAAACAAAACAACCCGTGATGATATGGCCATAAAATCTGTTTATACTAGTATACAATCCAGAGTTTATTACTGCACTTTTCCCCCTGTTTTTTAATGTTGAAATAGACCAACAAGTTCACCTATTGCATAAATAGTCTCGCCCAATATTTTTAGAATTTGTATGCTCCCGAATAACGCTATAAAAGGTGAAGTGTAATGGGAGTCCACGCAATGCTGTTAGATCTATTGGTCGACCATTTGAGTTAATTTTAATCAGATTGTCTTTTGACAGTATTGCTAGCCCACGAATTGTTTTTTGGTGGTTGAAAATATAGAAAGAACTTCATTAAATTGTAAGCAAGCCATCTAATACAAGGCGTGAATAGTCTGCGGTTGACGTGCAACTGTGAATCAGTGACCATGAACACTTGTAAATTAATCCAATGACCAGGTCACTGGAAAATTTTAAAAGACATGTTGACAAACCAAAGTCAGTGGCAGTCTCAGTCTGTTTGTCTCTCCCTGCTCCTCCCTCTCTTCCCCCCTTCCTCTTTCTCTCTCTCCCTCCCCTCTCTCTGTCTCTCGTATCCCTGCCTTTTCCTTCCCTCTCTCTGTCTCTCTCTGTCTGTCTGTCTGTCTGTCTGTCTGTCTGTCTCTCTCTCTCTCTCTCTCTCTCTCTCTCTCTCTCTCTCTCTCTCTCTCTGTCTCTCTCTCTCTCTCTCTCATGCTTTGATACATTTTCTCTCTGTTTATTGAACAAATTCATAACATGGGAGATATTTAAGTTTATTTCATAATTTGATATATATTTAAGCGAGCACTCAACTGAAGGAGCTAAATCCTGCCCCATGATTAAGATGATGCAGGTGAGTGTGGAGGAGAGCAGCAGTTGTCACTCACCTGCCCCATGATTAAGATGATGCAGGCGAGTGTGGAGGAGAGCAGCAGTTGTCACTCACCTGCCCCATGATTAAGATGATGCAGGCGAGTGTGGAGGAGAGCAGCAGTTGTCACTCACCTGCCCCATGATTAAGATGATGCAGGTGAGTGTGGAGGAGAGCAGCAGTTGTCGCTCACCTGCCCCATGATTAAGATGATGCAGGTGAGTGTGGAGGAGAGCAGCAGTTGTCGCTCACCTGCCCCACGATTAAGATGATGCAGGTGAGTGTGGAGGAGAGCAGCAGTTGTCACTCACCTGCCCCATGATTAAGATGATGCAGGTGAGTGTGGAGGAGAGCGGCAGTTGTCACTCACCTGCCCCACGATTAAGATGATGCAGGTGAGTGTGGAGGAGAGCAGCAGTTGTCACTCACCTGCCCCACGATTAAGATGATGCAGGTGAGTGTGGAGGAGAGCAGCAGTTGTCACTCACCTGCCCCACGATTAAGATGATGCAGGTGAGTGTGGAGGAGAGCAGCAGTTGTCACTGAACTGCCCCACGATTAAGATGATGCAGGCGAGTGTGGAGGAGAGCAGCAGTTGTCACTCACCTGCCCCATGATTAAGATGATGCAGGCGAGTGTGGAGGAGAGCAGGAGTTGTCACTCACCTGCCCCATGATTAAGATGATGCAGGCGAGTGTGGAGGAGAGCAGGAGTTGTCACTCACCTGCCCCATCATTAAGATGATGCAGGCGAGTGTGGAGGAGAGCAGGAGTTGTCACTCACCTTTCCTAGCAAACGCTGAAACTTACGGGTGTTTCTGTAATATATACTAAAATAAAGGTGGGCCTTGCAGTACACCCACATTATATTTGTATATTTGAAGGTGATTGATATCACTTTTGCAGGAAACGAGGTTGCCTGAAAATAATCATGGCGTGAACTCTACAAATCAGTTCTGTGAGACTTCTGGGAAGTAGTTTACTTCTTTTGAAGATTAACTATAGTCCGTCCCACAGGGTAGAATCTCCATGAGTACTCGAGTGCTCGGGCTAATTCTAGCATGGTGAGGTGTGGAAAATGAAATAATATTTTAATACCATGTTAAAAGTGCTATGTATATATGTTTGTAGGTGATGGATAGCATTTTCCCAGTGAAGCACGATGTCAGAAAATAGTGATATTATACAACATCCAACCCAGTCCAGTGAGATCGCTGGTAAGTAGCTTCTGTTTCTTAACTGTATCTAGTATACACAGTGAGACTCTTGTAAGTAGAATATGTTTTTAAAGTGTATTTAGTAAGAACTTATAATTATAGCCCTACATACTTGTCATGATGCAAGTGACTGGACAATATTTAAAAATGTAACTACATATATTAGTAAATTGTTGTAAATTAACACAATGTAATGCATCACATGATAGCTTCTTCCCATAGAACAGTTCTAAGAACCACAGGGCTTGAACTTCTGAAATTTGTAAAAGAATTGCCATGGTTAAAACAGTCCACCGATGACAATTTTGAGCCTGACTATGGCAATTTTTTTAAAAGTGACATATGCAGCAAATAAACCTGACTGAAAGGCTATCTTGTTATATGTAAACATCTTTTAAATGTACAATCATCCCTCTACTAATAGTTTCCTTTTTCCTCAATGTATTACTTTATACAGAAATAAATGGCTGTAATTGATTTTGTTTTAATTAGAGATTTTAAGCCTGACTTCTAACCAGTCACTGTCCAGGGACAATAATCTCTGGGAGCAGGTGAGCAGCAGGTTTCAGGGGACATTTCGTTTGACAGTATTGCTAGCCCACAAATTTGTTTTTTGGTGGTCAAAAAACATAGAAAGAATTGCATTAAATTGTAAACAAGCCATCTAATACAAGAGGTGAATAGTCTGCAGTTGAAATGTGCAACTGTGAATCGGTGACCATGACCAATTATAAATTAATTCAATGACCAGGTCACTGGAAAATTGAAAAATACATGTTGACAAACCAAAGTCAGTGCCAGTCTCAGTCTGTTTGTCTCTCCTCCACTCCCCTCTCTCCCTCCCTCTTCCTCTCTCCCTTCTCTCTCCCCCTCATGTACCCTCCCTTACTCTCTCTCTCTGCCTCCATATCTCTCGTGTACTCTTCCTCGTTTTCTGTCTCTCTATCTTTTTCTCGGACAACATTTTCCCAATTATCTCAGTAACTACATTTTTCGGTATTTGCTATGGTAATGTAAAGGGAGATATCATCAGCAAATAATCAAATATTAGAATGTATTGCATGGACAGTATCATTAATATATACTAAAATATAGGTGGGCCTTAGAAATAAGCCTTGGAATACACCCACATTATATTTGTATATTTGAAGGTGATTGATATCACTTTTCCAGGAAACGAGGTTGCCTGAAAATAGTCATGGCGTGAACTCTAAAAATCAGTTCTGGGAGACTTCTGGGAAGTAGTTTACTTCTTTTGAAGATTAACTATAGTCCATCCCACAGGCTAGAGTCTCCACGAGTACTCGACTGCTCGGGCACGGGCTTATTCTAGCATGGTGACGTGTGGAAAACGGAATAATATTTAATACCATGTTAAAAGTGCTATGTATATATTTTTGTAGATGATGGATAGCATTTTCCCAGTGAAGCAAGATGTCAGAAAATAGTGATATTATACAACATCCAACCCAGTCCAGTGAGATTGCTGGTAAGTAGCTTCTGTTTCTTAACTGTATCTAGTATACACAGTCAGACTCTTGTAAGTGAATATGTTTTTTAAGTGTATTTAGTAAGAACGTATAGGCCTACATACTTGTCATGATGCAAATGACTGGACAATATTTAAAAATGTAACTACATGTATTAGTAAATTGTTGTAAATTAACACAATTTAATGCATCGCATGATAGCTTCTTCCCATAGAACAGTTCTAAGAAACACAGGGCTTGAACTTAAAGAAGTTTTCTTCCACAGCAATTTTTAAAATAATTGCCATGAGTAAAACAGTCCACCGATGACAATTTTAAGCCTGCCTATGGCAATTTTTTTAAAAGTGATATATGCAGCAAATAAACCTGACTGAAAGGCTATCTTGTTATATGTAGACATCTTTTAAATGTACAAATGTTAAATATTGGCAGATAATGTACACCAGGTGTATACATTTTGCCATTGTTGAGCTTTACCGACGGCACAAAAGTTCCATCGGTGATGCTCTCTACCTACGGCAGTTTATATCTCAATGACGGTGCCGCCGTTAAGTTTGAGCCAAGGAACTATTTCATGCTCATTGACATTTACCGTGTCTGTTGTTTGTTTGTAGTTACAAGTAATAATATGGTCAATAAATTGTTCATGATTTCAACCAATTTTTCATGATTTCATCTTATCGGTTTTCATGATATGTAATATTCAAATGATGGTAGGGTGTCATAGGCATACAGTCTCCAATTTTTTGTAGGGGGGTGGGGGCAGACTGGTTTTTGCCCGAATAAAACAAAACTGCCTGAATCGTAATAACAGCGTTTTGTTATATTAGTATCAGGCCTACTGCCGAACAGCTATATAGGGTTGCAAATGAAGCACTACACATTTTTACATCAATTACAACTAACTTGCGGGTAGAATGATGAAAACATTATTAAAAGGCCTCATGTTAGAACTTTTACCTGAATATCTCTATCGTGTTTGGATTAGGACTAAAAACATTTATAACTGCATTTTAATATGGATTTTTCTAAATTTTACTTACAGATGTACCGGTTTCTGAGACAAGCAACATTGATCAATGGAAATTGTAAGTTACCTTGTTAAAGAAGGTGCTCAAGTAAACAAACAACATAAAGACGGAGTCACTGCACTTCATTTTGCTGCACGAAACGGATCAATGGAAATTGTACGTTACCTTGTTAAAGAAGGTGCTGAACTAAATAAACAAAGTGAAGACGGAGTCACTGCACTTCATTGTGCTGCATTAAACGGATCAATGGAAACTGTACGTTACCTTGTTAAAGAAGGTGCTGAAGTAAATAAACAACTTAAAGATGGAGTCACTGCACTTCATTATGCTGCACAAAACGGATCAATGGAAATTGTAAGTTACCTTGTTAAAGAAGGTGCTGAAGTAAATAAACAAGATAAAGATGGAGACACTGCACTCCATTGTGCTGCACGAAAAGGATCAATGGAAATTGTAAGTTACCTTGTTAAACAAGGTGCTGAACTAAATAAACAAAGTGAAAACGGAGTCACTGCACTTCATTGTGCTGCACAAAACGGATCAATGGAAATTGTATGTTACCTTGTTAAAGAAGGTGCTGAAGTAAATAAACAAGATAAAGACGGAGACACTGCACTCCATTGTGCTGCACGAAAAGGATCAATGGAAATTGTAAGTTACCTTGTTAAACAAGGTGCTGAAGTAAATAAACAACAAGAGGGAGTCACTGCACTTCATTATGCTGCACGAAACGGATCAATGGAAATTGTAATTTACCTTGTTAAACAAGGTGCTCAAGTAAATAAACAACATAAAGACGGAGTCACTGCACTTCATTTTGCTGCACGAAACGGATCAATGGAAATTGTACGTTACCTTGTTAAAGAAGGTGCTGAAGTAAATAAACAACTTAAAGATGGAGTCACTGCACTTCATTATGCTGCACAAAACGGATCAATGGAAATTGTAAGTTACCTTGTTAAAGAAGGTGCTGAAGTAAATAAACAACTTAAAGAGGGAGTCACTGCACTTCATTATGCTGCACAAAACGGGTCATTGGAAATTGTACGTTACCTTGTTAAAGAAGGTGCTGAAATAAATAAACAAGATAAAGACGGAGACACTCCACTCCATTGTGCTGCACGAACAGGATCAATGGAAATTGTACGTTACCTTGTTAAAGAAGGTGCTGAACTAAATAAACAAAGTGAAAACGGAGTCACTGCACTTCATTGTGCTGCACAAAACGGATCAATGGAAATTGTACGTTACCTTGTTAAAGAAGGTGCTGAAGTAAATAAACAAGATAAAGATGGAGACACTGCACTCCATTGTGCTGCACGAAACGGATCAATGGAAATTGTAATTTACCTTGTTAAACAAGGTGCTGAAGTAAATAAACAACTTAAAGACGGAGACACTGCACTTCATTGTGCTGCACAAAACGGATCAATGGAAATTGTACGTTACCTTGTTAAAGAAGGTGCTGAAGTAAATAAACAAGATAAAGACGGAGACACTGCACTTCATTATGCTGCACGAAACGGATCAATGGAAATTGTACGTTACCTTGTTAAAGAAGGTGCTGAACTAAATAAACAAAGTGAAAACGGAGTCACTGCACTTCATTGTGCTGCACTAAACGGATCAATGGAAATTGTAAGTTACCTTGTTAAAGAAGGTGCTGAAGTAAATAAACAAGATAAAGATGGAGACACTGCACTCCATTGTGCTGCACGAACAGGATCAATGGAAATTGTACGTTACCTTGTTAAAGAAGGTGCTGAACTAAATAAACAAAGTGAAAACGGAGTCACTGCACTCCATTGTGCTGCACGAAACGGATCAATGGAAATTGTAATTTACCTTGTTAAACAAGGTGCTGAAGTAAATAAACAACTTAAAGACGGAGACACTGCACTTCATTGTGCTGCACAAAACGGATCAATGGAAATTGTACGTTACCTTGTTAAAGAAGGTGCTGAAGTAAATAAACAAGATAAAGACGGAGACACTGCACTCCATTGTGCTGCACAAAACGGATCAATGGAAATTGTAAGTTACCTTGTTAAACAAGGTGCTGAAGTAAATAAACAACTTAAAGAGGGAGTCACTGCACTTCATTATGCTGCACAAAACGGGTCATTGGAAATTGTACGTTACCTTGTTAAACAAGGTGCTGAAATAAATAAACAAGATAAAGACGGAGACACTGCACTCCATTGTGCTGCACAAAACGGATCAATGGAAATTGTAAGTTACCTTGTTAAACAAGGTGCTGAAGTAAATAAACAACTTAAAGAGGGAGTCACTGCACTTCATTATGCTGCACAAAACGGGTCATTGGAAATTGTACGTTACCTTGTTAAACAAGGTGCTGAAATAAATAAACAAGATAAAGACGGAGACACTGCACTCCATTGTGCTGCACGAAAAGGATCAATGGAAATTGTAAGTTACCTTGTTAAACAAGGTGCTGAAGTAAATAAACAAAGTGAAAACGGAGTCACTGCACTTCATTGTGCTGCACAAAACGGATCAATGGAAATTGTACGTTACCTTGTTAAAGAAGGTGCTGAAGTAAATAAACAAGATAAAGATGGAGACACTGCACTCCATTGTGCTGCACGAAACGGATCAATGGAAATTGTAATTTACCTTGTTAAACAAGGTGCTGAAGTAAATAAACAACTTAAAGACGGAGACACTGCACTTCATTGTGCTGCACAAAACGGATCAATGGAAATTGTACGTTACCTTGTTAAAGAAGGTGCTGAAGTAAATAAACAAGATAAAGACGGAGACACTGCACTCCAATGTGCTGCACGAAAAGGATCAATGGAAATTGTAAGTTACCTTGTTAAACAAGGTGCTGAAGTAAATAAACAACTTAAAGAGGGAGTCACTGCACTTCATTATGCTGCACAAAATGGGTCATTGGAAATTGTAAGTTACCTTGTTATAGAAGGTGCTGAAATAAATAAACAAGATAAAGACGGAGACACTGCACTCCATTGTGCTGCACGAAAAGGATCAATGGAAATTGTAAGTTACCTTGTTAAACAAGGTGCTGAAGTAAATAAACAACTTAAAGAGGGAGTCACTGCACTTCATTATGCTGCACAAAACGGGTCATTGGAAATTGTAAGTTACCTTGTTAAACAAGGTGCTGAAGTAAATAAACAACTTAAAGAGGGAGTCACTGCACTTCATTATGCTGCACAAAACGGGTCATTGGAAATTGTACGTTACCTTGTTAAAGAAGGTGCTGAAATAAATAAACAAGATAAAGACGGAGACACTGCACTCCATTGTGCTGCACGAAACGGATCAATGGAAATTGTAAGTTACCTTGTTAAAGAAGGTGCTGAAGTAAATAAACAACATAAAGGCGGATTCACTGCACTCCATTGTGCTGCACAAAACGGATCAATGGAAATTGTAAGTTACCTTGTTAAACAAGGTGCTGAAGTAAATAAACAACTTAAAGAGGGAGTCACTGCACTTCATTATGCTGCACAAAACGGGTCATTGGAAATTGTACGTTACCTTGTTAAAGAAGGTGCTGAAATAAATAAACAAGATAAAGACGGAGACACTGCACTCCATTGTGCTGCACAAAACGGATCAATGGAAATTGTAAGTTACCTTGTTAAACAAGGTGCTGAAGTAAATAAACAACTTAAAGAGGGAGTCACTGCACTTCATTATGCTGCACAAAACGGGTCATTGGAAATTGTACGTTACCTTGTTAAACAAGGTGCTGAAATAAATAAACAAGATAAAGACGGAGACACTGCACTCCATTGTGCTGCACGAACAGGATCAATGGAAATTGTAAGTTACCTTGTTAAACAAGGTGCTGAAGTAAATAAACAACTTAAAGAGGGAGTCACTGCACTTCATTATGCTGCACAAAACGGGTCATTGGAAATTGTACGTTACCTTGTTAAACAAGGTGCTGAAATAAATAAACAAGATAAAGACGGAGACACTGCACTCCATTGTGCTGCACAAAACGGATCAATGGAAATTGTAAGTTACCTTGTTAAACAAGGTGCTGAAGTAAATAAACAACTTAAAGAGGGAGTCACTGCACTTCATTATGCTGCACAAAATGGGTCATTGGAAATTGTACGTTACCTTGTTAAACAAGGTGCTGAAATAAATAAACAAGATAAAGACGGAGACACTGCACTCCATTGTGCTGCACAAAACGGATCAATGGAAATTGTAAGTTACCTTGTTAAACAAGGTGCTGAAGTAAATAAACAACTTAAAGAGGGAGTCACTGCACTTCATTATGCTGCACAAAACGGGTCATTGGAAATTGTAAGTTACCTTGTTAAACAAGGTGCTGAAATAAATAAACAAGATAAAGACGGAGACACTGCACTCCATTGTGCTGCACAAAACGGATCAATGGAAATTGTAAGTTACCTTGTTAAACAAGGTGCTGAAGTAAATAAACAACTTAAGAGGGAGTCACTGCACTTCATTATGCTGCACAAAACGGGTCATTGGAAATTGTACGTTACCTTGTTAAACAAGGTGCTGAAATAAATAAACAAGATAAAGACGGAGACACTGCACTCCATTGTGCTGCACAAAACGGATCAATGGAAATTGTAAGTTACCTTGTTAAACAAGGTGCTGAAGTAAATAAACAACTTAAAGAGGGAGTCACTGCACTTCATTATGCTGCACAAAACGGGTCATTGGAAATTGTACGTTACCTTGTTAAACAAGGTGCTGAAATAAATAAACAAGATAAAGACGGAGACACTGCACTCCATTGTGCTGCACGAAAAGGATCAATGGAAATTGTAAGTTACCTTGTTAAACAAGGTGCTGAAGTAAATAAACAACTTAAAGAGGGAGTCACTGCACTTCATTATGCTGCACAAAACGGGTCATTGGAAATTGTAAGTTACCTTGTTAAACAAGGTGCTGAAATAAATAAACAAGATAAAGACGGAGACACTGCACTCCATTGTGCTGCACAAAACGGATCAATGGAAATTGTAAGTTACCTTGTTAAACAAGGTGCTGAAGTAAATAAACAACTTAAAGAGGGAGTCACTGCACTTCATTATGCTGCACAAAACGGGTCATTGGAAATTGTACGTTACCTTGTTAAACAAGGTGCTGAAATAAATAAACAAGATAAAGACGGAGACACTGCACTCCATTGTGCTGCACAAAACGGATCAATGGAAATTGTAAGTTACCTTGTTAAACAAGGTGCTGAAGTAAATAAACAACTTAAAGAGGGAGTCACTGCACTTCATTATGCTGCACAAAACGGGTCATTGGAAATTGTACGTTACCTTGTTAAACAAGGTGCTGAAATAAATAAACAAGATAAAGACGGAGATACTGCACTCCATTGTGCTGCACGAACAGGATCAATGGAAATTGTACGTTACCTTGTTAAACAAGGTGCTGAAGTAAATAAACAACTTAAAGACGGAGACACTGCACTCCATTATGCTGCACAAAACGGATCAATGGAAATTGTAAGTTACCTTGTTAAAGAAGGTGCTGAAGTAAATAAACAAAATAAAGACCGATTCACTGCACTCCATTGGGCTACACAAAACGGATCAATGGAAATTGTAAGTTACCTTGTTAAAGAAGGTGCTCAAGTAAATAAACAAGATAAAGACGGAGATTTTTGAATATTTTTATATTAAACACAAGTCTTACAAACATAAAAAATTAATTTACATACCATTCTAGACAAGTCTGTAATATTTTAGAATTGCAGTTCTATTTATATTATGCTTTACTTATGTTTTGGTGTATATAATTGAAATCTACATAGAATATTGTCATCAAATACTATAAAAATCTAACTTTCATTCCCAATTCTCAATCATTTTATCTGACCCAAATATGATGTATGTGAAGTTCACAATTTTCTATTTCGACATCCTTCGTTGTATTCTATAAAGTAGATGTTAATATCAACTACAAAACAATATAATATATGGCATGAATAATTATAAACTACTCAAAATAATTTGAGCAATGTCAGAAATGTATTAATTTCTATGTATACACATACTTAGGATTGCTTGAAGCTTTTATTATTAAAACAAAAATTGACCTGGGTTTTTTCTTAAAATATTGAGGCTTCATTATTCAAATGTGGTTTAGTATATGGACTTTAAATACTATATTCACAAGTTTATGAAGATGTCCAGCCAATTGTAAGTATCTTCCTCAGCATGTGTGTTTTAAATTTACAATTCATGTATCTCACAGAAGCTTGTAATATTTTTAAAAACACATTTTTATTTAAATTGTGCTTAATTTATGCTTAGGTGTATATAATTGACATTAAATATAGTCATCAGGCATATCTAGCACTTGACTTTCATTCTTATTTCAGTCTTATCATCTGATTCAAATATAATGTCTATCTTATTTTCCTCTGGGCCCTTCCTCTTGTTCCTCCCTCAATATGTCAACAGCTCTTGTAGCATCAGACCACAAACCATCCACTTCAGCTTCAGTATTTCTTTGGAAATTTCTCAGCCATGTCCATGTGGTTGAGGAATATCCTGGACTTTGTGATATGACTAATACTAAATGAGATCATGGCAATTTGCTCTATAGGTACAGTGTATTTTCAGGGAATCTCTGCTGGATGGAAGCTTTGCAACTAATCCACAGTAGCATATTAACAGTATTTGTGGTTTGGCACTAAATGTATCATGTGAAATGGGTTCTTCCAAGCCACACTTGATCTAAGGAATCCCTACATCAAGACTTCCTTGAAATGTTAGCTCATAGAAGGTCAGCAAAAATTGATGTTCATATATTTAAGAATTAGATAGTTTCATATACCTTCTCTGTGGGAGTGCAGATGCGAATAACACAAAAACATTATGACTTGAGAAATATCTGGAAATGTTTGTTGCCAAACCAAGGATGATAATACTGAACTACAATAGATAATAAATCGGCCTTCTCCACTCTACATGTATGTATTCACTGAGAATGCTCTGAGAATGCACATAAAGAGAATAAATTGCCAAGTTGTCATTTGGTATCAGTCATACCAGGCAGTCAAGGCTATTCCCCAACCAAATGGTCATATGGCTGAGAAATTTCAGAAGAAACACTAGAGATGAAATAATGATATGCCATGAGAGCTGATGGAGATGCTTATGGAGGAACCAGAGCAGAGCCTGAAGGAGTATACCAGAAATTGTGAACATGACAAGACATATTTATAATATAGTATAGTATAGTATAGTATAGTATAGTATAGGCAGATATACTGAACCATATTTGAATAATGCTGTCTAAATATATTAAATACAGTGCAATGTTTAATAATAAAAGGTTCAAGCATCCCAAAGTATGTGTAAATATAGAAAATAATCCATTTCAGGCATTGCTTAACTTTTGCCGATGAGTATATCATTATTCATACCACATATTGCATTGTTATTTGGTTTCTTAATATTAACATCTAGTATAGGATGAATATCAATCGTTTTGGCCTTATATCTATAAAAAAATTGATATGGATGACAACTTTATCACTATATTTAATTTTTCCATATAGCATTTTTGGGACACAAAATGTGCATCGGTACCACTATTCAAATGTCGATATCTTTTTAATACACCAACATTTTTGCTGCAGACAAGCAGATATTAAATTCATATATAATGGGGTATCTAAAAATACTTGTCTCCAAAAATCCCTAGGAGAGGGGTACCTGTATTTGGCCCATTGACTAATAGCTTTTTCAGATATATAGCATTTTTGACATTAAATGTTATATCATGCACAACTGTAAAATTGAACGATGTATTAAAATGAAATTGTAACCACAGTCTGACAATGTGATTAATGTTTTGAACACATTTCAATGTTCTATATACGTAATTTTATGAATCGCCTGTGTACTGTGAAACAACTGGGTAACACTTCCAGAATGTATCGTTGTTAATACAGTTAATTTTGACCATTCTATAATATATTATTGTCTATAGGGAAACTAAAGCTCAACAGTTCTACAATGTATGCTTGTACACGTGAAAAATAAATTGTGACTGTACAGTATATAGTACATTAGTGGCAATTGTCAAATGTATTACTATTCATAGTAAAGCTAATTTATGAGTTTTAGAAATTATTGATTGTACAATGTAAATTTCTAGTCTGGCAATTCTAGAATATGTCGCTGACCACAATGGAAATGTCTATGAAAACGTTTTAATGTATTACAAATTATGACGATACTTGAATGTTTGACTATGCATGAGTGCGTCTGGAGGTGAGTATCACATCATGGTGGGTTCGACTCTGCACTCGGTCACTGTGTGTGTGGGGCGGGACGTAGCCCAGTGGCAAAGCACTCGCTTGATGCACGATCCGTTTGAGATCGATCCCTGTCTGTGGGCCCATTGGGCTATTTCTCGTTTCAGCCACTGCAACATGACTGGTATATCAAAGTCTGTGGTATGTTCTATCCTGTCTATGAGAAAGTGCATATAAAAGATCCCTTGCTGCATTAGAAACAAAAAATGTAGCGGGTTTCCTCCGATGTCTGTATGTCAGAATTACCAAATGTTTGACATCCAATGGCCGATGATCAATTAATCAATGTGCTCTAGTGGTGTCGTTAAACAAAACAAACTTCGGTCACGGTGATGGATCTTGATTACTGCGTGGACTTCACCTCAGGCTCTTGGGATACATGGAATTCATTTATTATAAGGGGAGGGACATAGTCCAGTGGTAAAGCGTTCGCTTGATGCATGGTCCGTCTGGGATCGATCCTCGTCGGTGGGCCCATTAGGCTGTTTCTAGTTCCAGCCAGTGCACCACGACTGGTATATCAAAGCCCGTGGTATGTGATATACTGTCTGTGGTGTAGTGCATATAACAGATCCCTTGCTGCTAATCGAAAAGAGTAGTCCATGAAGTGGCGACAGCGGATTTCCTCTTTCAATATCTGTGTGGTCCTTAACCATATGTCTGATGCCATATAACTGTAAATAAAATGTGTTGATTAGCAGCAAGGGATCTTTTATATGCACCACCCCATAGACAGGATAGCACATACTACGGCCTTTGATGTACCAATCGCGGTGCACTGGCTGCAGCGAGAAAACCATCCCAACCAATGTCCCAGATCTAGTTCAAAAGAAACTATAGCAAGAAACATTGGATTAAATTCCTTTATAATTTGGATGAAGGAAATAAAATGGTGGTCAAGTATGTTTGTGCTTTTATGGCATGAACTGTTCACAACATGCCAAAAAGACCAATCTCATGAATATATACATGTTTATTTTAAACAATCAACATATTTTATATTTTCTTCAGTAATCTCAGAGTTTAGTATAGTTTCTTTTGGACGTCAGTATATTTTTTTAGACATGATGATGTATGTGGTATTGGTGTAAATATATAATGTTTGTTAGAGATGATGATGTACGTAGTATTGATGTAAACATATGTTTTTTGTTAGAGATGATGATGTACAATGTACGTGGTATTGGTGTAAACATGTTTTCTGTTAGAGATGATGATATACATAGTATTGATGTAAACATACATTTTCTATTAGAGATGATGATGTACAATGTACTTGGTATTAATGTAAACATACGTTTTCTGTTAGAGATGATGATGTACAATGTATGTGGTATTGATGTAAACATACATTTTCTGTTAGAGATAATTATGTACAATGTACATAGTATTGGTATAAACATACGTTTTTTTGTTAGAGATGATGATGTACGTTGTTATATTAATGTAAACATACGTTTTCTGTTAGAGATGATGATGTACAATGTACGTAGTATTGGTGTAAACATATGTTTTCTGTTAGAGACGATGATGTACAATGTACGTAGTATTGGGGTAAACATACGTTTTCTGTCAGAGATGATGATGTACAATGTACGCGGTATTGATGTAAACATACGTTTTCTGTTAGCAATGATGTACGATGTACGTGATATTGGTGTAAACATATAATGTTTGTTAGAGATGGTGATGTACGTAGTATTGGTGTAAACATACGTTTTCTGTTAGAGATGATGATGTACAATGTACTAATGTTAGAGATGATGTACAATGTACGTAGTATTGGTGTAAACATACGTTTTCTGTTAGAGATGATGATGTACAATGTACCAATGTTAGAGATGATGATGTACAATGTACGTAGTATTGGTGTAAACATACGTTTTCTGTTAGAGATGGTGATGTACAATGTACCAATATTAGAGATGATGATGTACAATGTACGTAGTATTGATGGAAACATGTTTTCTGTTAGAGATGATGATGCACAATGTACCAATGTTAGAGATGATGATGTACAATGTACGTAGTATTGGTGTAAACATACGTTTTCTGTTAGAGATGGTGATGTACAATGTACCAATATTAGAGATGATGATGCACAGTGTACGTAGTATTGGTGTAAACATGTTTTCTGTTAGAGATGATGATGCACAATGTACCAATGTTAGAGATGATGATGTACAATGTACGTAGTATTGGTGTAAACATACGTTTTCTGTTAGAGATGGTGATGTACAATGTACCAATGTTAGAGATGATGATGTACAATGTACGTAGTATTGGTGTAAACATACGTTTTCTGTTAGAGATGGTGATGTACAATGTACCAATGTTAGAGATGATGATGTACAATGTACCGATGTTAGAGATGATGATGTAAAATGTACGTAGTATTGGTGTTAATATATTTTCTGTCAGAGATGATTAAGCAGGTGGTAGTGATTGTGTGTGTGTGTGTGTGTGTATATATCTATATGTATATATACTGACGTCCTAAAGAAATTTCACATTCATAAAATTTCAATAATTTGATAAATATTGTTGCTAATCGAAAAGAACCAATTTAGAAACCACCTTACAAACACTTTGCATGTATCACGAAGTGCATTGTGACGTTTAGATGTTGAACTTCGTGATACTTTCATACTCCGTCGTACCGTTTAATGGTTTCCTATAATACAATTCCAAGTCTTTGTAAAATTTCGTTTGGACGTCAGTATATTTTTGTTTATATATGGTGATTTAGATGATAAAGGTTGTAGACCCGCAAGAATATGTCCAATATGATGTACATGGTAGTGTTTGTACACCTATACGTATATATGTTCTGTTAGATATGATGTAGATGGTAGTGCCTGTACACCTATACGTATATATGTTCTGTCAGATATGATGTAGATGGTAGTGCCTGTCCACCTATACGTATATATGTTCTGTCAGATATGATGTAGATGGTAGTGCCTGTCCACCTATACGTATATATGTTCTGTCAGATATGATGTAGATGGTAGTGCCTGTCCACCTATACGTATATATGTTCTGTCAGATATGATGTAGATGGTAGTGCCTGTCCACCTATACGTATATATGTTCTGTCAGATATGATGTAGATGGTAGTGCCTGTCCACCTATACGTATATATGTTCTGTCAGATATGATGTAGATGGTAGTGCCTGTCCACCTATACGTATATATGTTCTGTCAGATATGATGTAGATGGTAGTGCCTGTCCACCTATACGTATATATGTTCTGTCAGAGATGATGTAGATGGTAGTGCCTGTCCACCTATACGTATACATGTTCTGTCAGATATGATGTAGATGGTAGTAATTGTACACCCATACGTATATATGTTCTGTTAAATATGATAATGTAAATGGTTAGGGTTGTACAGCCATACGAATACATTTTCTGTCAGATATGATGTAGATGGTAGTGATTGTACATCCATACATATATATGTTCTGTTAAATATGATAATGTAAATGGTTAGGGATGTACAGCCGTACGAATATATTTTCTGTCAGATATGATGTCGATGGTATTGATTGTACACCCATACGTAAATATGTTCTGTTAAATATGATGTAGATGGTAAGGATTGTACACCCGTAAGAATATATTTTCTGTTACAGATGCTGATGTATACTAAAAGGCAAAAGTTATTGTGACACACAACAGACAAAGATAATTGATAATAAGTTTTTACTGTCGTGTATGAAACTTTATAACATGGAAAGAGAAATATCAGAAGGTACGGAAACGAGCAATAGTTCATGGAAAGGGGCGCACCTGCCATATGCAAATGAGCCACATCACTAGAGGGGGTCCAGAGCGAAGTTCACACAGTCAGTAGCGAGTGTGTCCACCTTGAGCATTGATACAGGCTCGCACCCTCGTCTCATTGGGGCCACTAAACGCTGGAGAAAGGGATGCTACATGCTGTGAGAGTTGATGGTTGGAACCTGTTTCGCAGATGCGTGGTTCGGATCCATGTGTCTTGGCGATGAGTTGTCACGGGTGGTCGACCGCTACGGGGATGGTCCCTGACCTGGTTGTTTTGTTGATATCATTGCCATAAGTGCCATATGGTGTTTATGTGGACGTTGAATTAGGAGCTAAATTAGGAGTTTTTAAATTTGTGGGTGTTATTGTCTATTTAATCCCAAAAATGTCAATTTTGACTTCAGGCGTTAGCCTGAGGTCAAAAATGAAACATTTGCGGGCATCAAATAGACAATATTTAACATCGCAATCTAAAAACTCCTCACGGTTATGTCCATTGTAAACTGAATCGTTTTTCTACGGAACTAACTGTATATTTGGTATTTCTTGAAAAAAATACCTGACTACAATCTAACTGTAGACCCTTGAATCATCAACTTCGCCTGTTCCATTTTCTAATGACGTCATTAGCGTTCCGGGTGTTATTGTCTTTTGATCCCGGAAAAATAATGTAATTAACCAATCACAATACAGAACACACTGGCAGTCAGTTTACAATTGATGTGTGATGTCACGCTGCGAGGTCCCAGATTCAAGCATCCCTATGACTCGGCATCTGTCATTTTCACTGAGGTGTGGCATGACGAAATTGTAACAAACTGTTCACTAATGGTGTTTTTCTGAATTCTGGACTTCTGAAGGCTGCACAGCATTTCTCCCGAATATTCCATGTTTCTTGCACAAAGCATGCAATCGCTGCAACAACTGCTTGGCTGGACTTCTTTGAGCTGTTTCATGCACATTTTCTGTGATTTACATCCATAAATCCATTCACAAATTTATTACTCCAAACAATCCATGTCACAATAACCTTTGCATTTGAGTATACATGGTAGTAGTTGTATACTTATAAGTATAAAGTATATATATATATATATATATATATATATATATATATATATATATATAAAAATAATGTGTTGTTGTAGCACTTATAATTATTAATTATTTTATTTTGTTAATGTATATATTTAGTCGTTCATTATTCTTATCATTAGCTTTATTATTGCTGGGTCACCAGACTGTGTTTATATGTATATAATTAAATTTTCTTTGCGTCTATACACTTTACGGCAATCTGATTGGTCTAGAAGTGCTTACTTTTTTTCGTTCATATCTCGATGAACCCCAAAACATTAAGCCACAGTACTACACACACACACACACACACACACACACACCCCGACTCACACTACTTTTGTGCCGGATAATCCAGGCAACCATATTTAGATATTTTGAAGGAAACACACGTGAAAGATACAAAAGCAATAACAAAATGTATGCGATAAATTAATGGAAAATGCTATACGCATTGATTTAAAAAAACAACAACCCCAAAACCCCGAACCTTTTCGCTAATCATGAAATGAGACTCGGTCGGTGGCCAAAGAAATGTAGCCTTGTACTCGCAGGCACTTGACACAAATTAGTACACATGAATAAAATTCAAAATTTGTTGTATATTTGTATAAATTTGATATATTTCCGCAACGTCAAGGTTTACCTTTTCAGTTCCCGTATGGTTACATTTAACATCAATTTATACTATTTAATAAGCCACTAAAATTATTATTAGCTTTGTTTAAGAAAATTCAGTCTTTAATCTTTAAAATGCAATTATGATGGCAATGTTTAGTTTATTCTGTAGAATGTAGTGGTTGTTTATAAACAGCATGTCAAAAATCAACTCAACGGTTTTGTTCACTACCCTGTGTCTGGTTTTGTCATAAGATATAGCAGGCCCGCATATTAATATTTGCCATTGTAACCAAAATCTGATATAGAGTTTGTACCCGATCCACCAGTATTAATCTGTATTCCTTGATGTTAAAGGTTCTATATCGCAGTTACAAATGATATATTGTGTTACTTTTAGATTTAACTGCAAACGAATCGATCCCATACACAATCTTTGCATATATAAGTCAAGAATATTGAAATTATAATATGCTTATACCGTGTAAACAGACTAAATTCATGTCTTTTCAGATCGTAAACAATCTTAGGAAATCGGTGAATCCACAAAATCCGATAAATTGACTGAATTTGACCGTCAGAGACAGATGAGTTGCTCAAAGACACAAATTTGTCGGCAACATTCGCCTGGCATTTTCCACAATATATTTGTGTATACTTATGAATACACACCAGCCATAATGTTTCCAAATTATTGGATCAAATGAAATAATTATTTACAATGAACAACTGTAAGATGAAATCAATAATTTGTTACCATAACAATCGCAAATAATAGCAAACGATGAATATTAATAAAACAAAATTTATCATTTTGTAATGTACGATTTTCTATTTACTATGTAGGACTTTGTAGGCCTATTTAAAAAAAGAAAAAAAAGAAGCTGAAATGGTTCAATGATTATTTTGTTAGCGAGCTTACATCAGCTCTAGAAAGATTCAGAGAATCCTTTCTCAGAAAATTTTAAAGACTAGAATTGCTATTTCTTTCATTCTACAAATAAAATCTACCATGTCAAGAAATATCGTTTACTCAGGCGGGTAGAAATGATATCTGGAGTGGGGGACACAACCTCTAGTTCCTACGGGTTTGTTATATAGCGGGGTTTTTTGTAACACTGTAAGGATTATCCAATATTTGATATTCGATAGGGAATGATTAATAAATTAATGTGCTCTAGTGGTGACATTAATTAAAATAAACTTTTAACTTTGATTTTCGTTGATGGTAAAACGGTCATATTTATTATCAGATTAGATGATGATTCCTTTATGGCTTCTATTTAATGGGCGTGGGGGGGGGGGGGGGGGCAGGTAAATGTATTTTAATTAAATTAGCTCCACTATTACATGTGGATCTAACAGTAGCCCGTTGGGGCTCATGTCCACCAATCAAAACCTTACTTGCAGAATCATGCCAGTGATTTGAAAACATTCCGAATTATCCTGAGGGTATACGACATGTTTCGTGTGAATTACGAATGCCTTAAAACATGTTTTATTTTATAAAATAAATAATTTGTAACGTAAAAGTGAAAATTAATTTAGTTGGGGTTTTTAATAAATAAATAATTTGTAATGAAAAATTGAAGACTGATAACCCATCCCGTACGTATTGGCATGGTTCGCTGTACTGCGGTCACTAAAATAGACTCGCCCAATATTTTTGGAATTTGTATGCTCCCAAATAACATTATAAAAGGCGAAGTGTGATTGGTCAATATTTAAATTATTATTTACAGACGAAATGTCACCTAGACATGGTAGTCTACTCAATGCTGTTAGATCTACTGGTAGACCAGTAGAACTAATTTTAATCAAATTGTTCCTGGATATACAAAATGTAGCCTATTCTGCATATTGACGAAACCGAACACCGCACTATGACAAAACCAGGTGGTACCAGACTGCGAACACTGTACCTACCAGCCTGTAGTCTGATGGCTTAATCACGACACCACCGAGGCCGGTCAGACATTTTAAGCCGTTGTGGAATCTAACAGTGATCAAAAGATGCATTACAAAACGTAATAGGGAAGTGGGTGGGAGTACATGTATGTACAGCTTTTCCAAAACAATGTATCATTTTTATTCATAACTTAAATTCAGGCAGTTACGGCCAATTTTAATCTTTATTACAGATAATGTTGTATATTACTTCAAAACAAATGTTGGTAATTATACATAAACAGGAAAATGTACTTGTGCGCCCCCCCCCCCTCCCCCCGCATTATAGTATGTGCCTCTTAACATATTGCTAGACACGTATCTACGCACCTACTGACCCACACACATACAAACTTCCCACTACCCTGTTAAAATGTTAACAGTTGAGATTCTTCATGAACATAATGGTATATTTTTTCACAAGAAAGGTCGCACCTTCGTTCGAAATATATAGTACATGTATTCATTAATGTTATAATAACGTCAATAATGGTTTATTGCATAAAAAGTAAGATTAGGTCAATATAAAATAAAGCCTGGATTTTTAACACCTCGTGTCTTAAAGATAAAACCCGCCTCCATTTTATAAAAACATTTTATTTATTTGTTTTATTGGTAAAACATTTTTTGGTCGCTAAATGTGCGGTATTTTCAATGTCCTGAAAAGCGATTTTTAAAAATTAAATTTTACCAACCACCCCACCCCACTTTTCTGAAAACAGTAATTAAATGAAAATCTAGCATTTAATTTATAATGGCCCAACTTCAATTTATCAAAAAGTAAGGTAATTAAAATTGGCAGCCTTACAAAGGTGAGCCTATTTCTGCCAATACACTGTTTTGTATTTTTATTTACGAGTGACATTAACATTATTACGTTATTGTGAGATTTAATTATTAACAATTTAATGTTCATTGCCTAGGTGTGGAATTGTACGAAATGTTTTTACACAACAAAATGAATGTTACAAATTAACATCCGCATAGTTGTAGTAATCTGTGGCGTGAATTGTGTGTTGAATTCAGACTGAATAAAGTTTTTCCTTTCTCTGAAAATTATGATTCTTCTCTTGCTCTACGATACATCATCACCAGCTGCAGCAGCCGTTGGTTTTACACATAACCAGCATCGCTGACATTCACTTTGTGAAATGTAATTAAAATGTAAGCTTGTGAGAAAGATTGAAACATCGTTGATTCACGTGTTACCCTCCTTACCCCACTCCCTCCACCTGTCTCTCCCTCTCTTCGTTGATTCACATGCTTTCCACATCCTTCCCTCATTCTCTCCACACCTGTCTCTGTCTCCCTCCCCCCTCGCTTTGTTGATCCACGTTTTCCTCCTCCTTCCCCCACTCCCTCCACCTGTTGATTCACGTGTTTTCCTCCCCCACCTGTCTGTCGGTCTTTCTCTCTCTCTCACACACTGTCTCTCACCACCACCCCACCCCCCGTGGTATAATGTGTGTATATCTGCGTATGTGGTATAATGTACGTGTTGCGAGTCCGTACATCGATCACCCTCGATGGATTCTGGTTCTGACCCCACCCTTTTCCATCCCAACCAGTGTCCTATGTGATATACAGTCCACTCCATCAGAAAAATGCATATCAAATGTCCCTGGGTTCGTCATCGGTAGGAGCAGCCAGCCTCCCTGTCGGTCTTTCTCAATCTCTCTCTAGTTTAGTACTAGGCCTACAATGTGCTGGTGTGTCATTAAAAGAAATATATTTAATATTCTCTTTATTTTCTTTCTTGTCATAAGCCATATCTCAAGCCTAGCCACTAAATTACAAACCTCCCCTTTACTAGCCTAGGGCCTGCGGGGTGCATTTCAAAGAGTGTGGGGTGGTGTGTGTGTGGGGGGGGGGGGGGGCACGGACTATGGGTGCGACATTCAAGGGTCCAAACGTATTTTGAATTTGAAGTGTTCATATACAGCATTCCCAGCTTTCAGAGCAAAATAAATGAAAGTGGAAAGTGGATTACGGGTAGCCCGAGTACTCGGACTGTCAGAGAGCGTTACAAGAGCGCCATAAGCTTCCAAATGTTTGTCTAGCTCTCCGACAGTCGGGGCCGCATTTAGACCTTAGGGCCCCGGGGCACTTCAGGTTCGGGGGCTCCATCAACAGAAATTAAATTACAAGGGGAGGGGGAGGCGGCACCCGGGACCCCCCCCGTCTTTCTTTTTTTCCGATGCTCCCCATCCATCCGAAACTGACCGTGCATAAAGAGAGCGCTTTACCACTGGGCTACATGTACATCTCGCCCCCACATATGGTTGAGGACCACACAATATAGAGGAGAAAGCCGCTGTCACCACTTCATGGGCTACTCTTTTTTTTTTATTAGCAGCAAGGGATCTCTTAATATGCACCATCCCACAGACAGGATAGTGCATACCACGACCTTTGTTACACCAGTTGCATTGTTATAAACATCCATTAGTGAAACTATAAACCAAATTTCATTGATCTAGAACATATAGTTTTTGAAAAACAGCTAAATGCAAAGTTTAAAGTTGAGCTAAACGTAAAAGTAATACATGTACAACTATTTTTTGTCTTTTTACTTCATTGAAGTGAGACAAAGATTAATCTTCTGAACACAACTTCAGCGGATTGATATTTCTACTATCTGAACTTGCCGTATTTCTAGGCCTAGGGTGGAGAAGAGGTTACTGAGGGGTGGGGTAATTATAACTATAAAACAATAAGACAACACATTTTTCAATCCTTCATTGACATTTACTAAAAAAGACAATATTGTGATGAAAGTGACACGTATAAACTATGTGATCAACAGCAATGAATAATAATCATCAAAATTCAGTAAAAAAGAAGTCAGTATTTAGGAAAAGTAAACTCTATAGTCCCTTGTCATCCCTGCTATCAAAAACAGCTTGGAAAACAACTTTCTTTTAATAAAGAGCAGATTTTTACACAAACATAACCCGAACTTTAACAATGATTTTACATAAGACACATTGCACTGCATCACGTTTGACATACCGTAAATTAGTATAGTCCATTTATATTGTAAACTGACTGCGAGTGTGTTCTATATTGTGATTGGTTAATTACATTCTTTTTCCGGGATCAAATAGACAATGACACCTGCAAATCTAAAAATTCCATATGGTCATGTCCATTGTAAACTGAATCGTTTTTAGCTTTCCGGGTGTTATTGTCTATTATTACCCCAGTGTTCACTCATAACAGGGGAAATATTTTCCATATTTTCTCAGTGAGAAATATTCTGCATTGGTCTAACGAACAATATTATTGCACAATTTGATGCTTACAAACCAATGACCTTGTCGGTACTAAATATGACGTCATGAAGTTTTAAAGAGTTTGCGTTTACTTCTCTCTGTTTTTGGAGTTAAATTTATAACAAAATGTAATTTTAATGCAATTCATTGTAGATTTTGTAGCAGAATAAAAATAACTTTTGCTTTTCAAAATTATCTACGAACGTGATTAAATTACAAAGCTATAGCAATTCTCAGAACAGTGCATAAAGTGGTTTACATCGTGTCTATATAGGTTGGCCTTCGTGCAAGTGCGTCAAAAATAAAGGTTTTTAGAGAAAAAATAGCTGAGGTAATAAATAGAATAACAAACTCGGTAAAGCTCGTGACGACTGAAAATTATTTCACATGGGACATAAATTCGATAATAACTGGCAACTCGTTTATTATCCTCTATTTTGATCCCGGTAAAAATGTGCCCTTTGTAGAAAGATAGTTGTTTTCCAAGCTGTTTTTGATAACAGGGATGACAAAGGACTTTAGAGCTAACACCTTTGGTCAAAAATTACATTTGCGGGATCAAACAGACAATAACACCTGCAAATCTAAAAACTCCATATGGTTATCTCCTAAATCAATGCTTTAAACAAATAAAGAAAAAACCCTACCCTTTACATAAAAAGTGCCTCAATTTGACAGAATTTCTTTGCTTACTGGGAAGAAAGTTTGTTTACACTGACAGAATTTCTTTCATTATTCTTAAGACAGACTGTTTAATATGAAAACAAAAAGAAACCAACAACCCCAAACAATATTCCTCATTATAATAGAATTTTAACATGATTATTGACCAATACACACTCATAAATTTCAACAGTAGATGTAACAGATTCAATCGCTGGTTGAAATGTTTAACTTTGCAACTGTAGAGGCCGAATTCACAAAACCTGTTTATGTTTTACACACGTGTAACTACATACATTTACAATGCTTAAACAACTGTTTATGTCTTACACACCTGTAACTACATACATTTACAATGCTTAAACACCTGTTTATGTCTTACACACCTGTAACTACATACATTTACAATGCTTAAACACCTGTTTATGTCTTACACACCTGTAACTACATATATTTACAATGCTTAAACACCTGTTTATGTCTTACACACCTGTAACTACATACATTTACAATGCTTAAACACCTGTTTATGTCTTACACACCTGTAACTACATACATTTACAATGCTTAAACACCTGTTTATGTCTTACACACCTGTAACTACATATATTTACAATGCATAAACACCTGTTTATGTCTTACACACCTGTAACTACATATATTTACAATGCTTAAACACCTGTTTATGTCTTACACACCTGTAACTACATATATTTACAATGCTTAAACACCTGTTTATGTCTTACACACCTGTAACTACATACATTTACAATGCTTAAACACCTGTTTATGTCTTACACACCTGTAACTACATATATTTACAATGCTTAAACACCTGTGTTTAAGAAAAAAAGGGCTTTGCAAATTGGCCTGTGATGTAACAAATTCAGACTTTCAGTCATTGGTTAAAAAAATTAAACTTTCCAACACTAGATGTAACGGATTCAATTACTGGTTGAAATGTTCAGTTTTCCAACAGTAAATATAACAGATTCTGTCATAGGTAGAAAAGGTCAGCTTTCTAACAGGAAAGTAGTACCCGAACCTCTTGTGGGATATGGGCACGTTGATAGAGTTTACAAACCGATCAACAGGAAATATAACAGATTCAGTCATTGGTAGAAAATTTTAGCTTTCAAATAGTAGACATGATAGCAGATTTAATCACCGGTTGCCATGATGAGCTTTTCAACATATGATATAACAGATTCACCGATTGGTTGAAATGTTCGAAATTAATGCAACAGCTTCGCTCATTGACTGCTTAATAAACAGACAGAGCTGTAACGGGAATTTTCAAGCTTTCAAGTAATTTGCATGATGTTTGATGTGGTCTTCCATGAAAGTAACAATGAAGAAATAGCTGTGATCATAACCCTACAAATAAAAATAAAACAAACATATTAGCTAATTATTGCTTTGCTATGCTGTGAATCTTTAATATGAATAATGTACTTTGTTAACAACACTATCATTACTGAAAAGCATCAGCTATTGTAAATTGAACAATTGATCATCAAAATGTGTACATGTATACAGAGAATACTACATGAGCGGCCGTTAAGATACCGTTTATCTTACGAGTTGTTTAAAAATGTATCAAACGAACAAAGGTGAGGAAGATACATGTTTGTTTTTAAACGAGTCGTAAGATAAATGGTATCTAAGGGACACAAATGTAGTGTTCTATTTCTTACGTATCTTCAGAAAAGAGTTTTAAAATAAATTTAAATGCCATTTCCCACTAAAACCTATGTGCTTATAGTTAACTTGTGCAGTCACACCACAAGTCAATTTCAGGTTAACTTGTACGCCACACCTAGTGATTGATTTCTATCATGCCTTTCCATTGGATGGTTGGCATTGGTGACTTGGTCATCACCTAGGTGCAGCCAGTCGTGTCTGTAAGTATGTGTTATTGAAAAAAAAAAAATGTTTTCACCAACGGGTGTGTAAGAAAATTATTTATGCAATAACCGACAAAACAATGAATTTGTTTCCATGTAACGACTTGTTTGAACTGTTTTTGTTTTGTTTTATACAATGCTTGTTTAACCAAATAAAGAGTAATGTCAATCCCATTTCATTTCCAGGTCATGCTTCTGCTGAATACTGAACACCGGTGGAAAAAAAATGCATGACACATTGTGTATCAATTTTGCATTATTTTACTATCCTTTCTACCTAAAGTCAAAACATTTGTATCCCCTATCCATACATTATTATTTTCTAGGAGTGTGCTTAAGGCAATGTTGATTGGCCTAAAAATTTACATGTCACAAAAAAACCCTGTCACAATGTTAATCTATAGTCTGTCCTATCCACTAAAAAATATGTTTTTGTAAATAATTTCAGTTTTGTTACTTAAAGCAACATACCCTAGTTTTTAAACACTAAGGTATATTTTTTACTATTATAGCTATTTTTTGATAACTCAAATCATACTTTACTTAGATTTTATGGTTTATATTATCACTTTCCGTACATTCGCAGTGTTTTTGGTCATCCTGGTGTTTTTAATATCACAAAATGCATTTCTCATATTTTTAAAAACCCATGTGCGTCTGAGAAGTAACAGTTATGGAATCGATTTTTAGTCTATTTTAGAGGGTATTTCACCATTTCAAAGTCACAGACTCCTGTTTCACTCAACTGTAACTCAGGGCTTCTAGAATTTTATAAAAATTCACTAGCCATGGAATCAGTGATTTTAAAAATGTACTAGCCATGATTAAAAATTCACTAGCCCTACTTTAAATAAATATAATTTTACTAATAGTAATAATCAGATATGTCAACTAAAGAGGGAGATTGAGCTTACAAATCCTTAGATTGGGGTGGAAAGAGGCGGCAGGATATTCATATTTACGAAATATGTAAATGCAGCATTTGACAAGGTTTTGTTTCCACTAGCCGTCGGGCTAGTTATAGTAATTATTTACTAGCCCAACACTGAATATCACTAGCCATGGGAGTGGGACTACCATAATCTAGAAGCCCTGTGTAACTTTATCCAAATGTGTTACAGGTTTGTAGATTAACTAAACTTGGTGTTAAAACTGTGTTGAAACTAGGGTTTGTCACTTTAAGAAGAAAAGTAAAAGTGTTTTGAAAATAAAAATAATTTTTTTTTTTTTTGTGTCCAATTTAGAAAACAAATAGGCTCAGATATAAATAACTTGTATCAAATTACATAGCCTGAAAAAAGGCGTACCCTGTTATAGTAATCGTTCAACCATTCTTGGAACTGCGAAATCAACTGCTGATGACATTGTCAAGAAACAGAATTCATAAAAATGCAGAAAACAAAGGAACGTTTGTCAGCTCATTACTCTCATTATGAAAACCCCCAACACTTTTGTATAACCCTTTTCGCAATCAATGTTTTCTCGGTTCATACTTGCATAAACCAAAAAACAATTTCTGTCAATTCTTAATTGAACAACTTTAAGATGAGTGAAAAGAGTATGATCACCTCGTGTTTTCTACATATGACTGGAACTTTATTCTCACTGCAGGCAGTCACCAAGTTATCTGGAAGCAGCTGCTTGTCAGCCAGAACATTGTCCGCACTTCCCTGGTAAACATATGGTAGAACATTGTAAACATACAGTAGAAAAAGGTAAACATGTAGTAGAAAATGGTAAACATGTGGTAGGAAATGGTAAACATGTGGTAGACAATGCTAAACATGTTAGAAATGGTAAATACACAGAAGAAAATTGTAAATACATCATAGAAAATGGTAAACATACAGTAGAAAATGGTAAACATATGGTAGAAAATGGTAAACATACAGTAGAAAATGGTAAACATATATAAACATACAGTAGAAAATGGTAAATACATGGAGGAAAATGGTAAACATACAGTAGAATATTTCTATTAGTAATGAGGGATCTTTTTTACACACTTTCACACAGATAGGACAGCACATACCAGAGCCTTTGATAGACCAGTTGCGTGGCACTGGTTGGGACGGGAACCGACAAAGGTTTCTACAACCTAACCAATATTTCTCAAGGTTGCAGATACTGCACCCAATGTACTGTTACGTTACCCGTGGTTCCGATATTTTACCAAGTGTACCACTATTTCACCAAGTGTACTGCTACTTTACCCGTGGTACCGATATTATACCAAGTGTACCACTATTTCACCAAATGTAGTTACTTTACTAGTGGTACCAATATTTTACCAAGTGTACCACTATTTCACTAAATGTACTGTTACTTTACCCGTGGTACCAATATTTTACCAAGTGTACCACTATTTTACCAAATGTACTGTTATTTTACAATGTATACAACTATTTCACCAAAGGTACTGTTACTTCGCAAAGACTACCACTATTTCACCAAGTGTACTGCCATGGTACCGATATTTTACCAAGTGTACCACTATTTCACCAAATGTACTGCTACTTTACCTGTGGTACCGATATTTTACCAAGTGTACCACTATTTCACCAAGTGTACTGCTACTTTACCTGTGGTACCAATATTTTACCAAGTGTACCACTATTTCACCAAATGTAGTTATTTACTAGTGGTACCAATATTTTACCAAGTGTACCACTATTTCACTAAATGTAGTTACTTTACTAGTGGTACCGATATTTTACCAAGTGTACCACTATTTCACCAAATGTACTGTTACTTTACTAGTGGTACCAATATTTTACCAAGTGTACCACTATTTCACTAAATGTGCTATTACTTTACTAGCGGTACCAATATTTTACAAAGTGTACCACTATTTCACCAAATGTAGTTATTTACTAGTGGTACCAATATTTTACCAAGTGTACCACTATTTCACTAAATGTAGTTACTTTACTAGTGGTACCAATATTTTACCAAGTCTACCACTATTTCACCAAATGTACTGTTACTTTACTAGTGGTACCAATATTTTACAAAGTGTACCACTATTTCACTAAATGTAGTTACTTTACTAGTGGTACCAATATTTTACAAAGTGTACCACTATTTCACTAAATGTAGTTACTTTACTAGTGGTACCAATATTTTACCAAGTGTACCACTATTTCACCAAATGTACTGTTACTTTACTAGTGGTACCAATATTTTACCAAGTGTACCACTATTTCACTAAATGTGCTATTACTTTACTAGCGGTACCAATATTTTACAAAGTGTACCACTATTTCACCAAATGTAGTTATTTACTAGTGGTACCAATATTTTACCAAGTGTACCACTATTTCACTAAATGTAGTTACTTTACTAGTGGTACCAATATTTTACCAAGTGTACCACTATTTCACCAAATGTACTGTTACTTTACTAGTGGTACCAATATTTTACCAAGTGTACCACTATTTCACTAAATGTAGTTACTTTACTAGTGGTACCAATATTTTACAAAGTGTACCACTATTTCACTAAATGTAGTTACTTTACTAGTGGTACCAATATTTTACCAAGTGTACCACTATTTCACTAAATGTAGTTACTTTACTAGTGGTACCAATATTTTACAAAGTGTATCACTATTTCACTAAATGTAGTTACTTTACTAGTGGTACCAATATTTTACCAAGTGTATCACTATTTCACCAAGTGTACTGCTACTTTACCCGTGGTACCGATATTTTACCAAGTGTGCCACTATTTCACCAAATGTACTGTTACTTTACTAGTGGTACCAATATTTTACCAAGTGTACCACTATTTCACTAAATGTACTGTTACTTTACTAGTGGTACCAATATTTTACCAAGTGTACCACTATTTCACTAAATGTAGTTACTTTACTAGTGGTACCGATATTTTACCAAGTGTATCACTATTTCACTAAATGTACTGTTACTTTACCCATGGTACCAATATTTTACCAAGTGTACCACTATTTCACTAAATGTACTGTTACTTTACCCGTGGTGCCGATATTTTACCACGTGTACCACTGTTTCACTAAATGTACTGTTACTTTACTAGTGGTACCAATATTTTACCAAGTGTACCACTATTTTACCAAATGTACTGCTACTTTACCCATGGTACCAATATTTTACCAAGTGTACCACTATTTCACTAAATGTACTGTTACTTTACTAGTGGTACCGATATTTTACCAAGTGTACCACTATTTCACCAAATGTACTGTTACTTTACTAGTGGTACCGATATTTTACCAAGTGTACCACTATTTCACCAAATGTACTGTTACTTTACTAGTGGTACCAATATTTTACCAAGCGTACCACTATTTCACCAAATGTACCACTATTTCACTAAATGTACCGTTACTTTACTAGTGGTACCAATATTTTACCAAGTGTACCAGTATTTCACTAAATGTAGTTACTTTACTAGTGGTACCAATATTTTACCAAGTGTACCACTATTTTACCAAATGTACTGCTACTTTACCCATGATACCAATATTTTACCAAGTGTACCACTATTTCACTAAATGTAGTTACTTTACTAGTGGTACCGATATTTTACCAAGTGTATCACTATTTCACTAAATGTAGTTACTTTACTAGTGGTACCAATATTTTACCAAGTGTACCACTATTTCACTAAATGTAGTTACTTTACTAGTGGTACCAATATTTTACCAAGTGTACCACTATTTTACCAAATGTACTGCTACTTTACCCATGGTACCAATATTTTACCAAGTGTACCACTATTTCACTAAATGTAGTTACTTTACTAGTGGTACCAATATTTTACCAAGTGTATCACTATTTCACTAAATGTACTGTTACTTTACTAGTGGTACCAATATTTTACTAAGTGTACCACTATTTCACTAAATGTAGTTACTTTACTTGTGGTACCAATATTTTACCAAGTGTATCACTAGTTCACCAAATGTACTTTACTAGTGGTACCGATATTTTACCAAGTGTACCACTATTTCACCAAATGTACTGTTACTTTACAAGTGGTACCGATATTTTACCAACTGTACCAATATTTCACTAAATGTAGTTACTTAACTAGTGGTACCAATATTTTACCAAGTGTACCACTATTTCACCAAGTGTACTGCTACTTTACCCGTGGTACCGATATTTTACCAAGTGTACCACTATTTCACCAAATGTACTGTTACTTTACTAGTGGTACCAATATTTTACCAAGTGTACCACTATTTCACTAAATGTACTGTTACTTTACTAGTGGTACCAATATTTTACCAAGTGTACCACTATTTCACTAAATGTAGTTACTTTACTAGTGGTACCGATATTTTACCAAGTGTATCACTATTTCACTAAATGTACTGTTACTTTACCCATGGTACCGATATTTTACAAAGTGTACCACTATTTCACTAAATGTACTGTTACTTTACGAAGAATATAACTATTTCACCAAGTGTATCAATACTTTACACAGGGTGTATTGACTTTCCAAGTATACTGATATTTGTCAGTGTACTGAAATTACACTGAATGTACAAACATTTCATTAGAAATACCAGAATTTCACACGTTTCAATACTTCACCAGATTAACTTATATTTCAGGGAATATACCAATATTTCATCAAGTTTACGGATATTTCACTAAATGTAGAGATATTTAACAAATGAGTATTGATACTTCACAGAGTGTACTGATCTTCACAAAGTATACCAACATTTCACCAAAGGCACCAATATTTCATCAAGTACACCAAGAATCAAGGTTCAGCAATAATTTACAAAATGCATTGATATTTCACCAAGTGCTCCACAATTTCACCAGATGCACCAAAATTTCACCAGGTACACCAATATTTCACCAGGTACACCAATATTTCACCAGATGCAGCAATATTTTACCAAATGTACTGAAATTTCACAAAATGTACAGATACTTCACACTTCAATTAATATTTCATAACAAGTAAGGAAATGTTTAATTTAACGATGCACTCAACACATTTTATTTGCAGTTATATGGTGTCAGACATATAATTAAGGACCACACAAATATTGAAAGAGGAAACCCGCCACTGCATGGGCTACTCTTTTTGATTAGCAGCAAGGGGTCTTTTATATGCACCATCCCAGACAGGGTAGTACATACCACAGCCTTTGATGTACCAGTCGTGGTGCATTGGCTGGAACGAGAAGTAGCCCAATGGGCCCACCAACGGGGATCGATCCTAGACCGACCACGCATCGAGCGAGTGCTTCACCACTGGGCTACGTCCCACCCCCAATATTCATAACAAGATGCGATTACCTGATCAACAAGAATATTTAGCGGAGGCCCGTTGTACTTTCTCACCAAGTGACATGCATCATAATCCTGTAATAAAGTTAAACAAAGTCACAAATATTGATATTTAAAAAAATTTGGAGCTTGGTCAGGGCTAACACCAGAAAGGAAAAGGATTAGAAGTAGGAAATGTTTTATTTAACGACACACTCAACACATTTTATTTACGGTTGTATGGCATCAGACATATGGTTAAAAGGACCACACAGATATTGAGGGAGAAAACCCGCTGTCGCCACTTCATGGGCTACTCTTTTCAATTAGCAGCAAGGGATCTTTTATATGCACCATCCCATAGACAGGAAAGCACATACCACGGCATTTAATGTACAAATTGTGGTGCACTGGCTGAAGCGAGAAATAGCCCAATAGGCTCACTGATGGGGATCGATCCCAAACTGACCGTACATCAAGTGAGCACTCTACCACTGGGCTATGCCTCGCCCCTCACCAGAAAGGATTTTGTCTTCAAACATATACACCAATTTGTTTTTAATTCACCTGCACTTTCTTCATAGACAGGACAGTACATACCATAGCCTTTGATGTACCAGCTGTGACAGAACAGTGAGTTATATCCCACCACTACATGGTGGTGGTTTTAATGAATGTTCATTAGTCAAATACTACATGTATAAAAATTATATATTAAAAACAAGTATTATGAGAATTTCTGTATCACAATAAAAGAGAGCTCTGTATCGCAATGTGTATCATAATACATTATTTACAACACCATCTACAATATTTTGAGGTAGGCTTCTAACAAAATAAAGATAAAATTGAAATTTATTCCCATTGTTAAAGTTTGTTTTGTTGAACAACACCACTGGAGCACGTTGATTAATTAAACATCGGCTATTGGATGTCAAACATTTGGTAATTCGAACTCATAGTCATCAGAGGAAACCCGCTACATTTCTTCTAATGCTGCAAGGGATCTTTTATATGCACTTTCCTACAGACAGGAAAGCACATACCACGACGATTGTCCAGTTGTGGTGCACTGGTTGGAACGAAAAAAAAACCAATCAGCTGAATGGAAAGAAAGAAAGAAATGGTTTATTTAACGACGCACTCAACACATTTTATTTACGGTTATATGGTGTCAAACATATGGTGAACGACAACACAGATAATGAGAGAGGAAACCCGCTGTCGCCTCTTCATGGGCTACTCTTTTCGATTAGCAGCACGGGATCTTTTATATGCACCATCCCACAGACAGGGTAGTACATATCACGGCCTTTGATATACCAGTCGTGGTGGTTTGGCTGGAAGGAGAAATAGCCCAATCGGCCCACCGACGGGGATCGATCCCACACCGACCGTGCATCGAGCGAGCGCTGTACCACAGCGCTACGTCCCGCCCCTCAGCTGAATGGATCCACCGAGGTGATTTGATCCTGCGCCACAAGCACCTCAAGCGAGCACTCAACCGACTGAGCTAAATCCCGCCCCTTATACCCGTTATTGCAGCAGAGCTCGTGGAGTGTATGGGGGAGGGGCTTTTTGAATGAGATTTTAAAGGGGGAGGAGGGGTCGGAGAAGGGAAATTCAAGGGTCCAAAGGGGACATTCTCATCTGAGAAATGTTTAATTTCAGGTGTTCCAGCATTTCTAGCACAAAAACAAGTTTTAACTGGGGACCATGCCCCCCACCCCCACCCCCACTGTCAGGGCCCAGGTACAGGTAGGCAAAGTCATTACAAGCTTGGTGCTGAATGTGTAAAGCTGCAACAGAGAAAGAAGTGTTTTATTTAACGACGCACTCAACACATTTTATTTACGGTTATATGGCGTCAGACATATGGTTAAGGACCACACAGATTTTTTTAGAGGAAACCCGCTGTCGCCACATAGGCTACTCTTTTACGACAGGCAGCAAGGGATCTTTTATTTGCGCTTCCCACAGGCAGGATAGCACAAACCATGGCCTTTGTTGAACCAGTTATGGATCATTGGTCGGTGCAAGTGGTTTACACCTACCCATTGAGCCTTGCTGAGCACTCACTCAGGGTTTGGAGTCGGTATCTGGATTAAAAATCCCATGCCTCGACTGGGATCCGAACCCAGTACCTACCAGCCTGTAGACCGATGGCCTGCCACGACGCCACCGAGGCCGGTCTGCAACAGAGAAGAAAAGGGGATGGCTTCCCTCTGAAAATATATTTGTCTGAAACATTTAAAACCCTAGCAGGGCTCACCCTGTGCATGGCCAAATTAGCCAGTTGGTAAGTTTTCAACAAAGTGCCTACAACATTTAGTATTTGGCTAATACAATATTCTTTAAAGTAACCAACTTTTTAGTAAGTTTCAAGGAAGTACTCTAATTATTTGAAAATTGGCTCAACCAAAATTGGAGCCCTGACCTCGGTTGAAAAAATTAATGAAACAATGAATGAAAGAATGAATGAATGAATAAATGAAAGATTGAATGAATGAATAAATGAAAGAATGAATGAATGAAAGAATGAATGAATGAAAGAATGAATGAATGAATGAATGAAAGAATTCATGAATGAATGAATGCATGAATGAACAAACGAACGAATGAATGAATGAAAGAATGAATGTTTAACGACACCCTAGCAAGAAAAATACATTGGTTATTGGATAGGCAGGCTTTCAAGCAAGATTTTGTGAAAAATAAGGGCTTTTTTTAGGGCAAAATTCTTAAAAAATAAGGGCTATTTTTAGGAATTTTTTGACAAAAATAAGGACTGAAATTCAATAATCAATATAAAAGAAAAACATTCTGTACTCACCTCCAGGGAGAACATAAATACAAAAGCTAATTACCAACTCAGAAGATCATGCCAATGGTCATCAACAGCGATATTCAGCATATCAATACAACCAGATTAAAGTAATCTGATATGGTGCAAATCCATGCTGAATATGATGCTGATAACCACCAAGATGTCTTCTGAGAAATACATTAATTCAACATATTCATTATCTGAAAGTATACTAAGGCTAGATTTAATTAATTCCAACACTTATTTTATGTTGCATTTATCAAAAATTTTCAAAATTTAGGATTTTCACCAAAAAATTAGGGCTTTTTAGGATTTTGAAGCTTTAATAAGGAATATTAGGGCTGCTGTCAAAAAATAAGGAAAATTAGGAAAATAAGGGCCCACTTGCAAGCCTGGATAGGTTGAAAAAAAAAAAAAAAGGAAAAGAAATCACAACACGAACCTTCCATGTTTTTTTGTCAGCTCCGAGATAGCCCGAGAAAGCCTTCACCCCCCATGGACACTCGATTGGGTTACAGATGGGTGAGAAAGCGCTGACCGACCGGTACTGTCCTGGGTTCTTCAGGCTACAGATCAACGCACCATGACCTCCCATACTGAAAAAATAACAACATTCCACACAATGACATCACCAAGTGGAAAACTGGTGAATGGGAAAATCGCTCTTTAATCAAGTTTTTTTCTGCACATAAAAATGCATCTGTAGAAAAGGTACTGTGTACATGCATTATATCCATAAACATGCGTACAGAATCGCGCATGAAATCAAGTTAATGGAAAACAGGTCTAAGGTGGGACCAACAAAATAAAATTGTTTAACAACACCACTGGAGCACATTGATTAATTTAATCATTGGCTATTGGATGTGAAACATTTCATAACTGATAGTCATGGCAGGACATAGCCCAATGGTAAATCGCTCGATCCCCGTCGGTGAGTCCATTAGCTATTTCTCATTCCAGCCAGTGCACCACGACCGGCATATCAAAGGCTGTGGTATTGACTACCCTGTCTGTGGGATGGTGCGAGCATTTTACCACTGGGCTACGTCCTGCCCCAAGGTGGGACCACCACATTGCAGATAGGACATGTAAAGTTATGAAATTAACAAGTCATTGTTAAATGAAGGAAGAAATGTTTTATTTAACGACACACTCAACACATTTTAATTACGATTACATTGAGATGGACATGTGGTTACGGACAACACTGATAATGAGAGAGGAAACCTGCTGTTGCCACACAATGGGCTACTCTTTTCGAGCAAGAGATCTTTAATATGCAGCATCCCACAGACAGGATGGTAGATACCACAGCCTTTCAAACACCAGTTGTGGAGCACTGGCTGAAACAAGAATTAGTTCAATGGGCCCATTGATGAGGATTGATCCTAGACACATTAGGTGAGTGCTCTACCACAAACAAATATACAGACACTGAATTTTCTAAACAAGGAACTTTATTTAGCCTTTAGACTACTGAATTAATTTTTGACAAAAACCATGTTGAGTGGGTACAAGTTTATAATTTTTACTCACGTATATTCACTTAAATAATTTATAAATACATAAAATAAAGTTTGTGGGTTTTTATAATTTTTATAATATTTTAGATCAGTTAATGTTGACTAAATTTAGGCAAAAATTTAGTGGTGTGGTGGCTTCCTGACCACAGGTTTGTGTGATGTGTCTAGTGCTGTAGTATAGCGTAGTGGGCTTATAACCTTCTCGCTTTCAGCTGCCGCCGCCGGATAGCCTGACAAGGTGAAAAGGGGGCAGAAGTACGTAAGTCCCACCCTTCCGGTACATAGCCTCTACACAAACAAGACTCCTTCAGTGCCCCCTGCTCTCACAGCTTGGCACACCATGGTAACTGGGCCCTCACGGACCCAGGCTAAACTGGAGGGGATCTCGGAGCAGCTGGAGCCCCAGAGGTGCAGTGTGCATGACCCATCGGCGTATGGACACGCTCTGGCACTCACCAATCCAGCCCCAACTATGGGTAAATAGACGACCAGATAGAGGGCGTAAGTCATGAAAGACAGTCTATCTAGGAGAAGGAAATCTCCAAAATCAAAACCAACCCGGTGCTTCCCAGGTAGGATCTTGATCCAGAAGCTATGGTTGAGGTAACCCAGACAGAAAACCTAAAGAGCTGAAAACGGAGGTATTGGGCCACTGGCGCTCTTCAAAAAACCACAGTACCACGCAAAAATCACAAAATGAATATACCAATAGACAGATGTAATAGAAATGATGCTTGCCCATTGAAGTCCCCCCAGGATGAGGCAGTGTCGGGCTCCGTGCCTCGATGGAGTCCACCCCATGCTACTGGAGGTCCTTCCCATTCGCTTTTCCGTGCCAGGGGGCGAGGGAGGAAAGTTACTGGCCGAACAACAACAGCAAAGAAACAACAACCCCTCAAGGTAATGCACTGGAATGCTGAGGGAATTTTCAACAAAAAGACAGAACTAGAACAGTTCCTACATGAGAAAGCCATCAACATTTGCTGTGTACAAGAAACTCATCTACAAAACAGCAAAGCTTTCAAAATCAGAGGCTACCAATGTTTCAGATCTGACAGAACAAACCGCCATAAAGGAGGAATTCTGACACTCATCAGGAACAACATCCATGCTTATGAGACATCAGTGCACATGCAGGATTCTGAATATCAAATGATCAAGGTCAAAACAAATGCAGAAGAATTACAAATCCTAAATTTTTACTGTCCCAATGATCGACCACTGTCCTTAGACACCATAGAGGTATCTCAAGCAAACTTCATAGCAGTTGGTGACTTCAACAGCCATTCACAGAGCTGGGGATACAACCACATAGATCGACGTGGAGAAGAAGTGGAAACTTGGCAAGATGAAAATCAACTGATTCTAGTCAACAACCCAAATGACACTCCAACGTTTTACTCCAGATGTTGGCACACCACCTCCACTCCAGATCTTGCTTTCTGCACCGAAGACATCCAGAGAGATATGAAAAGAGAAGTTGGAGAGCAGTTAGGAGGCAGTGACCACAGACCAATAATCCTCACTGTCAACAGAAAAATCAGCATTCAGTCTCCACTTCCACGCTGGAACTATAAGAAGGCAAAATGGGGTATCTACAGACATCGAACAAGCACTCTGATAAAGAATTTGCAAGTGAAAGGAAGGGATATCAACCATGTTGTCAAGGAATTTAATGCATGTATCCTTCAGGCAGCCCATGAGACAATCCCAAGAGGTGCTAGAAAAGACTACAAACCCTACTGGACTAACCACCTTCAAAAACTACAGGATGACATGTCTGAATCTAGGAAAAAGGCTGAAGAACAACCCTCACATGACAACAACCTGAAGCTTCAGCAGGCGAAAGCAAAATATCTCAAAGCAAAAATACAGGCAAGAAGAAAAAGTTGGAGAGAAAAGACAGCAGCTCTAAATATGGAGAGAGATGGAAGCAAACTATGGAGACTCACAAGACAACTTAATGATGAGGACAACAGAGGACAGAGGATAACACTGGAAGATAATGGAGAAATGATTATAGGCAAACAAGCAGCAAATCGCTTAGCTGACAATTATGAAGAACAGAGCAGCATACACATAACTGTCGAACAGCAAAGAGAAGCAAGAAAAGAACAAAGGGAGAGATCAATAAACGCCACTCCAACAGGACCCATGCAACAACCTATCACACTGCATGAGTTACATGTAGCTCTAAAGAAATTGAAGAATAGGAAATCACCAGGCCCAGACTTGATCACCAATGAGATGCTAACTCACATTGGCAGTGCAGCAGTCAACAAACTACTGGAGATCTTCAATCACAGTTGGGAAAATGGGGTCCTTCCACAAATCTGGAGAGAGGCTACTATGATCCCTATTTACAAGAAAGGAAAAGACCGAAAAAAAAGCTGAAAGCTACCGTCCAATCAGCCTAACCAGTTGTGTTGTTAAGACAGTGGAGAGGATAATCAACCAACGCCTACAATGGTATCTGGAAACTGAGAACATCCTGTCCCCTGAACAGTCAGGCTTCAGACAGTTTCACAGCACTGAAGACCAAACAGCATATCTTGCTCAAGAAGTTGAAGATGCATTCCAAGAAAAGAAAAAACATGTGTTAGCCACCTGGATAGATCTGCAAAAGGCATTTGACAAAGTATGGACGGATGGCCTCATCGTCAAGCTACAGAGAAGCGGCATATCTGGAAACATGCTTGCGTGGATCCGATCATATCTTCACAACCGTAGAGCAAGGGTCACAGTTGACAGAAAAGAAAGCAAGAAAATACTTTTGCGACATGGGGTCCCACAGGGAGGAGTCCTATCACCTACACTTTTCTTAATCTTCATCAATGACCTTGTGCAGGAACTTCCCAATGGAATACAAGCTGCCCTTTATGCCGATGATTTGGTGATGTGGTGCAAGGAAGAGCATGCCACTACTGCCACCTACAGAATGCGGATAGCAGCAGACAACCTGACAGCCTGGTCAGAAAAATGGTGTGTGGCTATCAATAAAGACAAGTCTTCTACCACACTCTTCACTCTATCACCAAAGAAAAAAGCAGGAACAATCAAAATTGGGAACACTCCACTGAAACATGCAGATGAAGTAACATACCTTGGGGTCACCTTCGACAAGAAACAAAACTTGGAAACCACATATTCAAAAGGCAGAGACAAAAGCCAGATGCAAATTAGCCATCATGCGGAAACTAGCAGGAACTAGCTGGGGAGCAAATGAGACAATCCTCAAGAGAGTATATCAAGGAACTGTACGGCCGCATCTTGAATACGGCTCATCAGCCTGGTCAACCACTGCAAAGACCAACCAGCAAGCTTTAGACAAGGTTCAAAACCAAGCTCTGCGAATCATAACGGGATCCATGAAGTCTACACCCATTAAAGACATGGAAAAAACTGCAGCAATACAACCCCTTGGTGAGAGGAGAGATGCCAAGATCATGATCCAGGCAGAGAAATTCAGGTACCTGCCCAATCATCCAATGAAACAAAGAATGGATGGTCTGACAAAGAATCGTCTCAAACGTAGCAGTTTCATCCACCAAAGCAGAAGACTTACTAGAGAACACCAAGCTAACCCGTTACCAAAGACACTTCCATTTTGCCCAACAGATCTTCCACAAACATGGAATGATGAACAAGCCAATCTACAGATCAGCATGTCTGTCCCACAGTTGGCTTCAGCAGACTCCCAAAACGACCTGGTCAAACGGTCACTGGCAATGGCTATGATCAGTGACCGGTACCCAGAAGAATCTTGGATCCATGCATACACTGATGGTTCGTCAACAAATGCTGTGGCCAATGGAGGGGCAGGCATATTTATCAAGCTCCCTTCAAGAAATACCCTAACTGCAAAAGTACCAACCGGCACCCACAGTTCCAACTACAATGCAGAAACCCATGCACTTATTCAGGCTGCTACAATGATCAAGGATGCAAAAGAAGACTGTCAACAAGTTGTCTTCCTCACAGATGCTCTCTCAGTCCTACAAGCCTTGCAAGGGGAAAAACTTCCTCACCTGAATGAAGCCATGCAAGAGGTAGCAAAGGAAAGACGAGTAGCTCTACAGTGGATCCCAGCACATTGTGGGATTCCAGGAAATGAGGAAGCAGACAGGCTAGCCAAGCTAGGAGCTAATCATGTACAGCCCAGCAACAACATTAGCTTCTCAGAGAAGAAAACCTTGATAAAGGCAGCCAACAGACCCAGGACAGAACAAGATGATTACCACCTTCTCAGTCGCTTGGAACAAGTAACTCTGTTGAGACTCCGGACAGGCCACAACCGACTGAATGCTCACATGTTCAGAAAGTTTAAACTTGCAGCAACACCAACCTGCAGTTGTGGCCTGGAAGACCAAACAGCAGAACACATCTTACAGGCGTGTCCAATTCATCAAGACCTGAGACAAGCTGAGTGGCCAATCGAAACTGCCATACACACCAAACTCTATGGAAAGAGAGGCGAACTGGAAAAAACAGCTCATTTTATCTTACAGACTGGACTATTGGTCTAAATTGTGAAAGAGAAAAAAAAAAAAAAAAAAAAAAAAAAGGCAAAAATTAAAAAAGTCATTTTTACTGACCGGCATTTGTGGCCAGCTGTCCAGTATTTATATCTATTATTCCCGGTAACAGTGGTTTTCTGACAAGATTTAAAAAAAATAAAAAATGTACTATGATTAATACCCCAATATTTGGTGATTTTTGTTGTTGGTAAAACAATCAAATTTATTATCAAATTAGCTGTCACAATCAGCTATCAATCCACAAAAATGACAACGACGTGCCGTCATTGTTGTCAAGTGAAAATAACTGCCGAATACTTTTTCAAATCAAAATTACAAACTATTTTCAACTAAAAAACAAAAACCTAAAGATACAGGAAGCCGAGTTGTCTTCTGTTTCCTGTTATACATGTCTTTCCAGTGAATGTTGAGTGCAAAACGGCGGGAAATATGAATTGGGGGGGGGGGGGGGGAATGCACTGTATACAGTGTGTCGAGATGTATGTAATTTTAGTCATCAACATATTTTATTAGTTACATCTTACAATGGCAGCAAACTCAGGAATGTCTTTAAGTGGTGTTCTCATTATGCGATTAGTCGCACCGACTTCTTGTATGCGATTAGTCTCACCGACTTCTTGTATGCGATTAGTTGCACCGACGTCTTGTATACGGTTTGTCGGCCCTACAAAAATGAGAAAGTATAACACTAAAGTTGTTCTGATTCAGGTGTTCTCACAACATGATTTGATCGCATGCGACATGTCGGTGCATCTAATCGCATAATGGGGCGAGATGTAGCCCTGTGGTAAAGCACTCGCTTGATGTGTGGTCGGTTTGGGATCAATCCCCGTCGGTGGGCCGATTGGGCTATTTCTCACTCCAGCCAGTGCACCATGACTGGTACATCAAAAGCCATGGTATGTGCTATCCTGTCTATGGGATTGTGCATATAAAAGGTCCCTTGCTACTAATTGAAAAGAGTAGCCCATGAAGTGGCGACAGCGGGTTTCCTCTTTCAATATCTCCGTGGTCCTTAACCATATGCCCGATGCCATATAACCGTAAATAAAATGTGTTGAGTGCATTGTTAAATAAAACATTTCCTTTCTAACCGCATAAAGAGAACACAACTTCAACCAATACTAAGTGTTGACTGCATTTATTGGACTGTTTTACAGTACTGCACTTTAATTAATTTAAATACCTTCACATACTTTTAAAATATATACACAAGAATATCATTACCTATGTCCAAATATTGACTGCTTGTCGGGAATGGCAGGGAAATTGCTATTAATCAATGCAGGAAGCTGAAATAAAAAGAAGAAAATATTAAAATTATTATATTATTAAGAAATATGAACTAAACATCTGTTAATGACAGTACAACACATTATAAAAAAACATTTATAATTTTCTCTTAACTTAATATTCTTAATACATAACCTGACCTCTGACCTATGGCATTCCCTCCCCACAATGAACTGGTTCGGTCACGTGATAGATATGTTTTTCTTTCTCCATCACTTCCATGTCTATTTGGTGTTTTATGATAAATGGTTACTAAGACACTTGGTTGATGCAAAAAAAAAAGAAAAAAAAAAAGTTTTATTTAATGATGCACTGAACACATTTTATTTACAACATGGTTAAGGACTTTCAGATATTGAGAGAGGAAACCCACTGTCGCTACTTCATGGACTACTCTTTTCGATTAGCAGCAAGGGATCTTTTATATGCACCATCCCACAGACAGGGTACCGTAGTACATACCACGACCTTTGATATACCAGTTGTGGTGCACTGGCTGGAACGAGAAATAGCCCAATGGGCCCACCGATGGGGATCTATCCCAGACTGACCACGTATCGAACGAGCGCTTTACCACTGGGCTACATCCCCCCCCCACCCCGACCTGTCAACCCTCCCGGATTCCGCGGGAGTCTCCCGGTATTTGATAAAATCTCCTTTAACCTGTGCGGGAGACAATTTCTCCTGTTAAATGACATTTTTGTAAGCATAAAAAAAAAATTGATCCTCTTTTGTCAAAATAATATAAGGGAAGTAACTCTGCTTTTTTTTCTCATTCGGAAAATGTCAACTACTTTCGGTTTTTGAGAATGTAACGGGCCGAATTATCTCGACTGTTTAACCTTTGCCGAAGTGAGAATTGTGGGATAGCCTATTTATATTGTTAAAAAAGCACATGGAGTTTATAAAATGACGTGTTATTATAATGTTTGTTATCATCGTAATGGCTACGAAGCGTGTTGCTGCTAATTCAACAGGCTGTGTATTGACATTCAGTGTTGCCAAAAAAAACAAAAAAAAAACTATTCAATTTAGTTCTAATAACACCTCTGAATTGTAAAATGTCTTCCCACTGGATTACATAATGCAACTATGACGAATCTGAACTGCCAGACTCCGAGTTGACAGTGATACACACGATGCATGTTAAAATCACATGTCACAGCAAGACAACGAAAAGACCAATTAGCTGTATAAACATACTTGTGTCAGTTAATTTTGTATGTTTGTGCAGTAAAATGTTGGTTATAAGGGTACACTTCAAGAAATTATTTTTGTACAATTAAAAAATGTTGTGTTTGACATTGACATATTAATTAGAAACAGTCCACTTTTGTACGGTAATAGATCACAACGTATGATAAGGATAACTCATTTATACTGTTCACATAGTTATGACAAAAAGACAAAAGGGATTGAATTAAATAGTGGTGTCTGTAGCCTACACAAATGAACTTGTTACGGAAATCAGCGAAGTCGGTAAAATTGTCTCGATTACTTCATAACTGTTAGTCTACAAAGCTGGCCTCAGACCACAATTAATTTCACTATGTTTTCTCATGTAGCCCCAGTGGCTGTAGCACTTTTATTAATTTCACCAGGCCATTAGCATTTCACAGGAAACATTACCTGCCTGGGCCCAATGAACACTTAAAAGGACGACCTCTGTTGTCCAGCTCTTTTCCACGTTATATCAATGTGAACAAACACACGTGGGCTAAGAGACCGAATCACACCCATGGAAGGCAATACAAGACGAAAGACACAGTTCAAGAAGGGACATGCACTTTGGAATAAGGGTAAAACTCTGCTGCATGAACATGCAAGTCCAGAATCTCACACTGAGAAGTTGCGACCAGTAGTCCGGATGAATATAGACGAGTTTGCCTTGGTCACGAAGTCGAGTTCCACTTCAGCCACCATATCCACTCCAGATTGCGAAGGTGCGTCACAGCCAGTCCGCCTGCTACGTCCCATTACGAGTACATGTACTGCGTCTGAAATGAAAGAAGAACAACAGTGTAAAGACAAAGAAGACATGAGTATAATGGACAATGACAGAATGGTAGATGCATGGAATGCAGCTTTCTGATACCACTCAACAGCTTCCCCTGAGTGCGACAAGCCTGAAATGCAAATATTAAAAGAGGTTAAGTGGGGTCTTTGTTGGAAAGTCACACTACACTGTGTGAAATGTGACTTCACTGCTCCTGAAAGCAAATTGTACAATGAGGTGAAGACAAATAAACCTGGCCCAAATGCAGCAAAAACTAATGTGGGTCTTGCTATCAGTCTCGAAGATACTCCCGTCGGCAATACAAGAGCAAAAGTGCTATTGGCAAGCATGGACATTCCACCACCGTGTCGGAGCAGCATGCAGAGAACATCATACATCAACGGCTGTAACAGATCTAAATGAAAAAGATATGGCACAAAAAGTTGAGCTACTGAAAGACATTAACATGAAACGTGGAAATGAACGTGATGAAATTAACATAACCATGGATGGGAGATACAACTCCACGACAATAACAAGTTGGAAGAAACCAGGCCAGAATGCATCACAAGCTGTAGGACTTGCGTGTGAAACAATGACTGAAAGAAAATTCATTGTAAGTGCCTGCTTCCAGAATAAACTTTGTTGGACCGGAGCCTGGTTAAGAAACAAAGGTATTCATGTGACGTGTCCCGGTGGTCATCCTGACTGCACAGCAAATGTGCCGCCATTTGCTCCGCTGTTGGAATACGAGATGGGAAAAGATATCGGAACAGACTTGGCTCTACAAGGTATGGAGATTCCAGATCATCTGCTGGAGTTGATAGTGCTTTGAAACTTCTAGATCCAATGTGGAAAGTGCAGCGGCTAGCTGATCCAACCCACTTAGGTCAGAGTCAGTTTCGTAAGTGTTACAAAGTTAACACAGAAGGTATTCAGCCAGGATATGAAAGCAAGGTGCAGTTTAATTCTTAAAGAACCGATGAAACTACACACTGGTGATATCAGTATACTGAAACAAAACTTACCAAAGGTCCTGCAATCGACACTTTCATGCTATGGTGGTGACTGTTCAAAGTGTTCACGGTACTCAGTAGTCTGCAGTGGAGGAATAACGAACAACTGGTGGCACCGATCCATGTTCCTGGATACACACAGAATCACAGAGCTGAATATGAATGAAAATGACAAAATGTTAATACTGGAACTTCTGAAGATTAAACTAAATATTTCAGCTGTAAAGCAAATGAAACTGTATACAGACACACAGAAATGTGAGGCTGCGAACCGTTCTCTCAGTGTTTCCTTACCTAAGAATGTGAACTATTCACAAACGATGACTGGGACGATAGAAAAGTGCAAGTACTGTGGCATCGAACTGTCAGCTCGGGTGAGGCGTTCATTGCATCAGATGGACAAAGAGTCGGACTATCAAAAAAGATATCAAAACAATCCACAGGTGGTTAAAAGGCACTTAGTTCAGCAAGGAAGTAAAATTAGAGATCACTTACAATATAGACATTTGCACAGAGATCAACAACCTGACTACAAGAAAGGATTATTAGATATTGACAGTCAAAGAGCAGACAACTCCTATGACCCCAGTTAGTTATTCAAAGTAATTTTTGTCACAAACTTTCAAGTGATACATATAATATAGGAACTATCAGTTTGCATGATATCATTTCTGTTGTGGACATGAACCCTAGACATTGAAGATTGACTTTAAACAATAAAAAAAAGTAATGTGAATAAATGTATGCTTTTGAATAAATGTATCATGTGATATTTATATGTGATTTTATGACATAAAACTTTTCTTTAAATTAACCTTTGTTATTGTTTTACATTTTTATATGTTATGCATTCTGAGATGCAAGAGGCAGGGGGGGGGGGGGGGGTATTGTCCATGTCCCTGACAGACATCCCTGTTCACACATTGTATGCGCGAGCTGTTAATTGCATGTGGCTCAGCAGATAAGTGATCTTTAAACATACAAAGACGGTTATGGCACAGGTGACTGATGTCACTGCCATCTATGTCCATCTCCTTATTAAAGACCATGAAACTTAATCTGTGAGCATTTACTGTACGATACTGGCCTGTGATTGGTGATTTGAATTTAATAGCACCATATCCATTTGGTCTGGGGGGCCCATTCCATATTATACATTCACCATTTGGCCCAGGATCACATTTTGAAGAAATTACCCTCTGGTATTTTTTTTAAAAGCCTCCATTTTGACTTACGGTATTCAATTAGCCTTAATACACAAAGTGAGACTGTCACATGGTGTAGGGATACATTCTGATTGAAAAGAATGACCTATGACCTGATAGGGGTACAATGCAGGTCAAATCATGTTATAATTTGTCAAATTACAAATGTCAAAATATAAATATAATAAAATTTAATTTAATTTAAAAAAATATATATTCATCACCCAAACTGATAAGTTTCAGATTTCCACCTATCTTAACAATTAGCATGCACATTTTGAGTCCTGTAACTGTCATAGTTACCTCACAATTAGGTATCAAAGTGTGTCACCCTGTGTCAAACATCCTACTATATCAGGCCTCAGACCACAATTAATTTCACTATGTTTTCTCATGTAGCCCCAGTGGCTGTAGCACTTTTATTAATTTCACCAGGCCATTAGCATTTCACAGGAAACATTACCTGCCTGGGCCCAGTGAACACTCAAAAGGACGACCTCTGTTATCCAGCTCTTTTCCACGTTATATCAATGTGAACAAACACACGTGGGCTAAGGGACCGAAACACACCCATTTCTGTGCATTTTACACAAATTTTGCATGACTTCAAGGTGCTCTGGGGGACAGTATGCAGTATCCAGTGTAAACCAAGTGCACATATTCACTAACTGCATCCTCTTACCTGTCAAACCCAGTGTAACAATCCAGTATACAAAGCAGCTCCCCAGCCATTAATCACATAACAAGAAAACTACATTTTCTCGCATTCGTTTCCGTATTTTGGACAACCAAATGGGTGGATAACTCTAGTCTAATGCCAGCTTACATGTATGTGAGGTCCCGAAAATGGCAATCGTTTAATTTTACACTTTCTTTAAAAAAGAAGAAGAAATGAAATAAAATTTTGACGGAATAATAAAAAGAAGGAAAAGAAATGCTAATAGATATGTACAATGTAGGAATAAGCCTAGGTTTTTTTTTTTACGTCTATTATTTTTCTTTTTTATCAAATAAAACTTCATTTAAATATTTGTATTTCAGCCAGAGGTTAATGAATGTACATATGTTATTTATATATGTATATATGTACACACTATAGTAACAGTAATCAATTATCATTGCCGACTATATTTCATTTTTGTTTCGTTTGTTAGAATATCACAGACCATATGACTAGAACATGATTTGATGCGTAGTACTCTGTGGCATATTGACCAATCAGAGCTATCGGGGTCAGATTATTTTTACTCTTGGAATTTAGCAGGCACACGCTGGTCTACTTGACAAGTTATTACGCATTGATGATGGTGTCTAAACGGATGTTTTTTATAATTATCTTTATTATGGCATTCCACATTTGGAATAAAATCCTTTGTAATGACAGATTTTGGCAAAATTTGTATTAAATTTTTATCAACAGCATTGGAGCCGTTCTAGATCAATGACGTAACGCTGACTTGACAGATGTCAGAGCCATTCGTAACTTGTAGCGGTAGGTCAAATTACGTGTTACAAAATGTTAAGGAAGGGTTGTGTAATTGTTGAATTAAAAATGCCATGTGAATGTCAATGTCCCAACCAACACTATCAATTGAAGTAATTGTAGGCCTACGTTTCACGAGTTTTTTTTGTTTATTAAATGTTTTAATAATATGAGTCCGTAGTGCACACCTGAGATGCTTGGGTTGTAGTTCATGAACCACCTCCTCAGAACCAGTGGGTTTTTCCCATCCCAACTATCCGTTGTACATAATAATGAAATTCAAGGCAAGTTGATTCCTATATATGTTAAGCTACACGTTCATCAAACCATCTAACACTGAAAAGGTATACAGTGGCCTCTGTCTAAACCGGATTCTGTGTAATCCAGATCTCTTCGTAAACCGGTCCATTTCTAAAGCCCCGTCCAGTTACCGTTTATCTCTTTGGTGTAAATCTCTGCCTAATCCGTACTTTGTCTACTCCGGACTCCGGATCAAAAATCAAGAACGAAAGAACCGTTCATGCACTAATTACCTCTGTCTACAACGGATTGGGATTTGACTGAACGACGGGCTGCTTAATTAGTTGAACAATGATCTTCACTTGCAGAGTAATCAGGACGTTTTAGGAAATAAAATGAAATTTAACCTAGTACAAATATTAGAACAACCAGAAACACGTTTAATATGCAGCCACTAATATTTTATGCAGAAAAATATATTTGATATGTAATTACAATCGTTAAAAAGTCTCTGTTAGTGGATAACATCATAAAAATTGCAGCAAACTCAGGAATGTCCCTTTAAGTATATTTTTTATGTCTGTGAAATAATCGATTGCAAGTCTGGCTTTTATGACTATGTTTCCCAACCATCCATGGGTTCAAATGTCACTGTTGATCGCGAGTCGTCGATCATTCAAGAACCATAACTCTGGATGAACTCTGTCTAAACCGGTCCTCTATGTAAACCGGACTATTTCGATGGTACGAAGTGAGTCCGGTTTAGACAAAGTCCACTGTATATATAATTGTGTGCATCAAATTATTTGAATAGTACATAGTAATTAAAAAACAAAAGTGTCTGCATCAGTGTAAACGTTTTAATAAATTATAACTTGATTCCCGACAGAGAAAAGAAGTCAGATTACACTAATGAACGAAACAACGTAAAATTAGAAGAAAACATTATTTGTTTATTGGTTTATTTTTGCAACATATGTCTCTACATTTACATGTACCAATTACTTTATAAATTAATAACACTTGGTTTTCACTCACCTTAGCATTTTGATGAGTGCAATGTTTCACTCGCCTAAGTGTTTCGAGGTGTGCGATTTTTCACTTGCCTATGTTTTTCAAAAGGCAAGGACTGCTTTTGTATGCAGTTTCCCATATGATGTACCAATCATAGACACTGGTTGGAACAAGAAAATAATTGTGTTCGTCAACTGCGTATTAGGTGACCACGCTAGGATGAGCTAAGGCTTAAAAAAAACCCAGTGATGCCAAGAACCTGAATCTATCTAGAAACAAAATGGTCGATCCAAATTGTTTTTTCACTATATAGTTTGGTTAAGGGTATTTTATATGGATATATAGTTGAACTTAGTACATATGTAACATTTTATCTGGACCTATAGGGATCAAGGTAGTTTTAAAAAAACTTTAAAAACCTGACCTACCCTACTTAATTTTTTTAGCACATTTCGAGAAACTAAATGGGGTTTTTTAGGCCTAAGATAACATAATGTAAAGTACATGTACTTACAAAAGTTAAAATTAAAGTTTGTTTTGTTTAACGACATGTTAACATATTAATCATTGGCTATTGGATGTGATCGATCCTAGACAGAATGGGCAAGTGAACACCTTACCACTGGGCTAAAGTACTTACGAGGGCTTGTGTCTGCTGCGACAACAATTATTCCATGTTCTGATGCGTACCTCCGAGCACCGGCTTTGGTTACAAAGGTCTGCTCGGTGCACGTCAGACCTGGAAAGAAAAGGAATGTTTAGTCACCAGTGGTAACTTACATGTATTTCAGAAACCCCTGTAAGTTTCAGCATTTGCCAGGAAAGGTGAGTGACAACTCCTGCTCTCCTCCACACTCGCCTGCATCATCTTAATCGTCGGGCAGGTGAGTGACAACTCCCGCTCTCCTCCACACTCGCCTGCATCATCTTAATCGTGGGGCAGGTGAGTGACAACTCCCGCTCTCCTCCACACTCGCCTGCATCATCTTAATCGTGGGGCAGGTGAGTGACAACTCCCGCTCTCCTCCACACTCGCCTGCATCATCTTAATCCTGGGGCAGGTGAGTGACAACTCCCGCTCTCCTCCACACTCGCCTGCATCATCTTAATCGTCGGGCAGGTGAGTGACAACTCCCGCTCTCCTCCACACTCGCCTGCATCATCTTAATCGTGGGGCAGGTGAGTGACAACTCCCGCTCTCCTCCACACTCGCCTGCATCATCTTAATCCTGGGGCAGGTGAGTGACAACTCCCGCTCTCCTCCACACTCGCCTGCATCATCTTAATCGTGGGGCAGGTGAGTGACAACTCCCGCTCTACTCCACACTCGCCTGCATCATCTTAATCGTGGGGCAGGTGAGTGACAACTCCCGCTCTCCTCCACACTCGCCTGCATCATCTTAATCGTGGGGCAGGTGAGTGACAACTCCCGCTCTCCTCCACACTCGCCTGCATCATCTTAATCGTGGGGCAGGTGAGTGACAACTCCCGCTCTCCTCCACACTCGCCTGCATCATCTTAATCGTGGGGCAGGTGAGTGACAACTCCCGCTCTCCTCCACACTCGCCTGCATCATCTTAATCGTGGGGCAGGTGAGTGACAACTGCCGCTCTCCTCCACACTCGCCTGCATCATCGTAATCATGGAGCAGGTGAGTGACAACTCCCGCTCTCCTCCACACTCGCCTGCATCATCTTAATCGTGGGGCAGGTGAGTGACAACTCCCGCTCTCCTCCACACTCGCCTGCATCATCTTAATCGTGGGGCAGGTGAGTGACAACTCCCGCTCTCCTCCACACTCACCTGCATCATCGTAATCATGGAGCAGGTGAGTGACAACTCCTGCTCTCCTCCACACTCACCTGCATCATCTTAATCATGGGGCAGGTGAGTGACAACTGCTGCTCTCCTCCACACTCACCTGCATCATCTTAATTATGGAGCAGGTGATCGACAACTCCCGCTCTCCTCCACACTCACCTGCATCATCTTAATCATGGAGCAGGTGAGTGACAACTCCCGCTCTCCTCCACACTCACCTGCATCATCTTAATCATGGAGCAGGTGATCGACAACTCCCGCTCTCCTCCACACTCACCTGCATCATCTTAATCATGGAGCAGGTGAGTGACAACTCGCTCTCCTCCACACTCACCTGCATCATCTTAATCATGGAGCAGGTGAGAGACAACTCGCTCTCCTCCACACTCACCTGCATCATCTTAATCATGGAGCAGGTGAGTGACAACTCGCTCTCCTCCACACTCACCTGCATCATCTTAATCATGGAGCAGGTGAGTGACAACTGCTGCTCTCCTCCACACTCACCTGCATCATCTTAATCATGGAGCAGGTGAGTGACAACTCCCGCTCTCCTCCACACTCACCTGCATCATCTTAATCATGGAGCAGGTGATTGACAACTCCCGCTCTCCTCCACACTCACCTGCATCATCTTAATCATGGAGCAGTTGAGTGACAACTCGCTCTCCTCCACACTCACCTGCATCATCTTAATCATGGAGCAGGTGAGTGACAACTGCTGCTCTCCTCCACACTCACCTGCATCATCTTAATCATGGTGACAACTCCCGCTCTCCTCCACACTCGCCTGTAAATATATCTACGCATGAGAGAGAGAGAGAGAGAGAGAGAGAGAGAGAGAGAGAGAGAGAGAGAGAGAGAGAGAGAGAGAGAGAGAGAGAGAGACGGACGGACGGACGGAGGAGGTAGGGTTTGAGAGAGAGAGGGAGAGGGTTATGGAGAGCGGGATGGGTTAGGGAGAGAGGGAGACACAGCCAGTGTGAGAGAAAGAGACAAAGAAAGGCAAAGTAGACCATATCACATTTTGGTTTTGATGTCTATGATTTTAGATATCATGTTAATTGACATTTCACTTTGCTTATTTCTGGTCTACAGATGTGATCAATACTTACAAGCAATGCACAATTTTCATATGACATTGGATCATTCCATATATGGAGATCCTTCATTTGGTCGTACCGGATCTGGCAGAATGCGACTGGCAGAGGTTCGACTAATACAGGGTGTTCAGGTTCCGGGTTTGCGGACTCTAATATAAACTCTGAACAATAAATGCACCATTTAACAGATATTCAACAATGGGGTTTCCTGAGGTCTCACTACACAGATGCCATCTGCCATTGAAACCCATGTTAAATTGCCCAACTTCAAACGAAGATTGCCAATAGAACGGGTTCTCGTTGGCACTAACAACATACACCATTGCGAACATACATTATATAAACATTTATTTTCACTCCAAAATTGAGAACATTTCCGTCTCAGTTTTTTGCTATATGACCGCATCTGGCTATAGTGCCGGTCCAAGCAGGTGGTTCATTAAGCAATTCACTCCAGCTGTCTCTTGCGCTATACACTCGTGTCCCAAAAGGTCAATGCACAATATTACAAAATAACATTGGCAAAATACAGCCAGAAGGCTTACTATTAAACATATATATTGTTTTAATTCTTCACCATTTTCTAGAAGTGAATATGTGAACCATAACGTGTCACAATTAGGAACTATAGTGGACCATGATGAATGAACTTTCACCCAGAAGTGATCTATGTAGTGAGACCTTAAAGTCTAGTAACACATTTTGTCAAACTTGGTTTGAAGTCAATTTGATAATTTGGGTCATTTACACCATGAAAAGCTATACTAGACCAGTGTAACTTGTGAACTCTAAACAATACACCAAAAGATAGATGCACCATACCATCCACTAAAACTTCATATCACATTGTTACTCCTTGGTCATCCACACAAGAGATGGCCATCAAACAAACAGCCACTATATGGTAATGTATGACCTTGTTGGTAGTTCTGATATAGGGAACATACAAAGAAGCTAATTATCTAGTTAGTTCATTAAAAATATTAGTTTTCATCAATTGTTACTATGGGCAACAATTGTTTCATAGCGATGTGTTGAAATCCTGGGTTTTTCTGTATATTTCAGCATGAAGATCCACACATTATTAATGGCAGATCTATACAAATTCTATTTTTATAGTAGAATACTATGTTATATATTCACAATACCATCAAAACTGTTTGTCACTATGACTGTACATTCGAAATAATTCATTATGCACAAAATCACAGAAATTAGGATGCATTTGGATATTGACCTTGTGACCTTGAATTTTGACCTTTTACAATGAGAAACTCAGTGTTAGACACTCAGATCAATTTATATATTACATGTAAGAACACTAGAATATACATTTTGAAACACACACCCCTAAAAAATATAAATAAACTAAAAATAAAAATAATAAAAATAAATAAAATTGACATGTTTGCAATATTTACCCAAATAGGGCCCCCATACGCTTGGCTCAAATCCACATCGATGAAATTACCTTTTATAAGGATGCTACACTAGTACATTTTCATTTTGACTTGCTAAACTTATATTTTTGGGGATAAACAGTAATTTCATGGTTTACATTATGGTCTCACTACACAGATGTCATCTGCCATTGAAACCCATCTTAAATTGCCCAACTTCAAACGAAGATTGCCAATAGAACGGGTTCTCGTTGGCATTAACAACATACACCATTGCGAACATACATTATATAAACATTTATTTTAACTCCAAAATTGAGAACATTTCCATCTCAGTTTTTTGCTATATGACCGCATCTGGCTGTAGTACCGGTCCGAACAGGTGGTTTATTAACCAATTCACTCTGGCTGTCTCTTGCGCTATACACTCATGTTCCAAAAGGTCGATGCACAATATTACAAAATAACATGGGCAAAATACAGCCAGAAGGCTTACCATTAAACATATATATTGTTTTAATTCTTCACCATTTCCTAGAAGTGAATATGTGAACCATAATGTGTCATAATTAGGAACTATAGTGGACCGTGATGAATGAACTTTCACCCAGAAGTGATCTGTGTTGTGAGACCTGACTATAATATAAAATGTCAACAAAGAATACACCATTTAACAGATATTCAACAATGGGGTTTGCTGACTAATATAAACTGTAAACAAAGAATACACCATTCAACAGATATTAAACAATGGGGTTTGCTGATTTAATATAAACTGTAAACAAAGAATACAACATTTAACATATATTCAACAATGGGGTTTGCTGACTTAATATAAACTGTAAACAAAGAATACACCATTTAAAAGATATTCAACAATGGGGTTTGCTGACTTAACATAAACTGTAAACCATAATATCACATGATACAGGATATAGCAATACAAAAATTCTTATAATAATCATAGAAATAACTCCATCTACTGAAGTGATTAAATGGAAATTACTGCAGCTAAGCTGACTAAAACACCAACTTAAGTCGCCTCCTGAATGACATCTTGTTTAGTACATCAGTGTCAATATAGCCAAAGGCCAAATTTTTAGTAGCTAGCTCAAATTTTCATTTACTTCCTAATATGTATATATATTTTTTGTGCAAGAAATTGTTGGGAAGGAAGGAAGTGTTTTATTTAATGAAGCACTCAACACATTTTATTTACAGTTATATGGTGTTAGACAAATGGTTAAGGACCACACAGATATTGCGAGAGGAAACCTGCTGTCGCCACTTCATGGGCTATTCTTTTCGATAAGATGCAAGGGTTCTTTTATATGCACCATCCTACAGACAGGGTAGTACATACCACAGCCTTTGATATACCTGTCGTGGTGCACTGGCTGGAACGAGAAATAACCCAATGGGCCCACCGACGGGGATCAATCCCAGACCAACCGCACATCGAGCAAGCGCTTTAACACCTAGACATGGCATGGTACCGGCCAATTTATCATAAATGTATACTAATAAAAAAAATTAAAATAAAAGAAATATTTCATTTAACGATGCACTCAACTCATTTTAACTAGCCATATAGCATCAGACATATGGTTGAGGATTACACAGGTGATGGCAGAGAAAACCCAATCAGAAGCACGGGATCTTGAATATTGGCACCGTTCCACATATACGATAGAACATATCTCCACATTTTTAACACCAGTTGGTCGAGCAGTGGCTGGAACAACAAAATGGCCCAATGGGCAAGAACTGCTATTGGAGACAAGAAACAATGGAGGTAAGATCCAATTTGAACCCACCATACCTCTCACCATCCACCATAAAATAATCTTTGGAAAGCAGCAATAACACCCCATCATATATGGTAAACTATGGCTATTTGGTGCCAACATACATGTATGGTTATTTTGATACTAGGATAGAACATACCACCGTATTTGTTACACCAGTTGGTCGAGCACTGGCTGAACAACAAAATGGCCCAATTGGCACACCAATGGGGATTGATCCCAGAACGACCTCACATCAGGCGATAACTGCTATTGGACACAAACAGTGGAGGTAAGATCTGATTTCAACCCTCCACCCACTATAAAATAATCTCTGGAAAGCAGTAATGACACCAATCGTATATGGTAAACTATGGCTATTTGGTGTCAAAATACATATTTTGACACTTGCTCAAGAACTAAAGTGATTGGAAGCCTGCTGTCCCCACATATATTTCAAGTCCATCAAGTGTGATTTATAATAAATGTATGACCAATCACACCTCAAAGGAATAGCCTTACCACTAAGCTATATCCCTCCCCTCCTCCTCCCCAACAAAGAAACAACAAAAGAGAAATGGTTCTTACTTTGCTTAGACATTTTTCCTGTTCAATGCACTCTTTAATAATGTGTCTAATACTAGCACTCGGCTGTGATCCAGTAAACACACAGTTGCGATCGTACTGCTTCAACAAGTTCTTCATAACAACTAGATTCCTGATTGAACAGTTTTCTTCCCTTTTCCTTTGCCCTTGCCTTTTTCTTTGCCCTTTCCTTTTTTCTTACCCGGCATCTAAAAAACAAAACAAACAAAAACAATTATATTAAAAAAATAATAATAATAATTTAATTATATATATATAAGGTAAGTAAAACATTGCAAGTACACATACGTCGGTACATGCAGTTTTTAAATATATTATATGTATATCTGTTAGGCAGTTTTAATAATATTGTGAGGCTATAGGCGGGTCAATATAGGGCCAAAATACCCATACATCAAAAAAATTGCAACAAAACGTTTTATTGTCATTTATTGTAGCTTCAGACATACTGAACAACATATTAAAAGTTGGACAGAAATGGAGCGCGGGAAAGCAAAAAAATCAGATGTTAATTTTTTTTAGCCGCCAGTGCCTTATTTTGCTATATTTCACTGTTTCCAACGCGTTACCTTGAGGTTTTAAATGTAACATTATGTATTATGTACTTAGGGTGATCTTAACGCTAAGATCGCTTCATGGAATGAGGCCCTTAATCAGTTAGCGTACTTGTCATGTGCACTTGACCTCATTTTCAACAGTTAAGCCACGCACATGACCAGGTGTCCTTTGCTGGACCAGGAATTCCTCATTAAAATTAATTTTAAAAAACATGTCTTGCCCAATCAGTCAGGGGCCAGCGACATAAAGGTTGTTTAGTTTAACTGACTGTTAATCTGCTGTTAGTGAAAATTTTTAAAAAAATTGACCTGCAGGTACATATGCGGGTCATTGTACAGGGGCGGGGGGCCTAGAGCCTAGACTGTGCTAAGCGATGTTTAGAGAACAGAATTTTGTTTTTAAATCGCTTAAATCAGGGGCAGTTTAATGAACCCTCCTCTCCACCCCCACCCACCCACATTCTTGACCAGGCTGCAACATGTAAGGGCCAAATTTTAAGACTGTATTTTCTAGAAATTCGTAATGTTCATTAGTATTGTTTGCTACATTTAAGAATATGGTGCAATGATGAATTTACAAAAAATTACCAAAGAAATTTTTTTCACAAGCGATTGCTTAACAGATGATTACAATAAATGCCTTTTTGAAACTGGCCCCGGATCACCAATAGGTGTATCAACGTTTTAATAAACCTTGTATATTAGACCTTAAAAGTTACATGGTAGGTTTCCCAAAGGGTGGCTGTCTGCCATTTTTTTATGGTGTATAACAATATAATGTGTACATGAATTGTTCATTGTCCATTTAGGATAACTGACAAGAATATTCATCAATGGTTTAGAAAATGTGTCTTTTAAGAGATTATCCACAAATATTGTAAGTAATACATTTCGTTTTAGCTGAACATATTTGTCTCACATTTTTAGGAATAAACTAAAATGTTTAAAATCTTGGCCATGATTCATAGGTTCAGCAACATTTACTTCATCCCAAGATTATTGGGATTCACGTGAAATGAAGCCCATTAGGTTTAAAAACAGCAACATTCGCCACATTTAAAACTATTGGCATGAATTCGGATAATATCTTAATAGAAATATTCCTTGGGCTAACAAATGATATCTGATATACTGTGTAACTGGAGGAAATTTTATAACGAGAGATTTTAATAAATTTAAGTAAAGATGCATCATCATGTTTGCTCTCATTACATAAATAACAAGAATTAAATAAAATAAAATAAACAAATAAACCTACATATTAATCGATACCATACATCATTTTTGCGTAATTAATAACTCGATAATATGAAACATGTGCAGTGGCTTCCCAAAAAATCCATTACCTAAAAACTTAAATTTTACATGAAGTAAACATCAGGTATCCATTAAAATAATCCAAAGCAGACAGTTATATCTATGGGCGTCGGGTGTACCTCCTCCACTTGCCTAAACTATGAAACAGCTAGGTGTCTAGAATATATATAAGCACTGCTCTTCATCAGCAGGGCTTCTAGATTATGGTAGCCCCACTCCCGTGGCTAGTGATATTCGATTTTGGGCTAGTAAATAACTACAATTGCCATGCCCGACGGCTAGTGAAAAACAAAAATTGTCAAATGTTGCAGTTAAGTCTATTTTGTAAATATGAATATACTGACCCCCCTCCAACCCCTAATGTTAGTGTTTTTAAGCCTCTTTAGTATAGTCCCTCTGACATATCTGATTATTACTATTATTTAGTAAAATTTTATTAACTTAAAGTAAAGTAGGGCTAGTGAATGTGTGATCGTGGCTAGTACATTTTTTAAATTGCTGATCCCATGGCTAGTGGATTTTACAAAAATGCTAGAAGCCCTGATCAGTTAAAATTAATAATTGTTCCTCCTGTCCTACATAATGGTATTGAAACATGTGTTGCTTTGTCATTGAATGATATTACATGTATGTTGTCTGCTGCTACCCTAACTTGGACTTTTCCCCCTTTATTATATGTCCATGTATAGCATACAGTTTTTTTCAGCTTCTTAGTAAGTCCCAGGCTTAGTTTTAGATAAACCTTTATCTTCTCCAAGATGGTGTTTTTTTAATTTATACTTGGACCTTAAAAACGGAAATTCCTGATGGGCCTACACTTCTTTTCTGGTATGATAGCTTTTCCTTGACCACCAGTTGAATACATAATATGTACATATATACAATATAGACATTTTAGTCACTAACAATTTACCGTTACCTGATAGAAAAGGTCGAAATATGATAGGGATAAACATAATCAATTGGTAGATACAAGGTTTTCATAACAGATAAACAGTGGTTTTCAAATACGTATTTTACTTATTTGACATTTTCCATACTTTCTGGACATGTACGAGGTTTTGACACCAAAAAGATAATAGAGGTCTGCTTCTGAAAGAATAAAAAGGTGAATAATGCCAAAACTGCACATACAAGGTTTTCTTAGTTAAGCGACGATATGCTGTGCAAAAAAGTTGCAAAAGCTAAGTCTTTCGTCACGCCTGAAAGATTGCCACCAGGCCACATACCACAATTAATTACGCTATATGTTTCTATATAGCCTTAGTGGCTATAACAGTTTTTATTAATATCAGCAGGTCCATGGAGTTCGTATGTACCTTTGCCTGTCTGGGGGACACATACCCTGAAAAGGACAACCCCTGTTGTCCAGCTCTTTCTCCCAGGATATTGGTTTAAACAAACACACCCACTACTTTTGCATTGGCCAGAATTACCACAAACAAGTCTTTAATGTCAACAAGTTACACATGTTTACAAACTACATGCTCTCCCCTGTCAACTTCAGTCAAATAGTTGCCACTTCATAGCTGTCTGCCATGAAAAAATCACAGTCAAACAGCAGACTACATCTGCGACAAATTTCCAGATTTTGGACAACCAAATGGGAAGATAACTGTAATCTGAGGCCTACCAACCACCTTGGCTTGTAAATTTCACTCCCTGTGGACTTACTATCAGATTATGGAGTGGATATGCTGTAGTAATGAAATGAATCCGTCTGAGTGGGGATGAAGGTTAGAAGGTGAAAAACTCATTCTGGTGATGGCAGACAAAAGCCCTTCTCCAGAGGCACTTATTCAGATGATTCACTGGGACTGTTTGGAAGGGTGCACTACTCAAAAGTGTACCTGCCAAAAGTGTGAGATGGAATGCACCAGTGCATGTGGGCATTTCAACTTATTTTTTTGCTTATATCCAATTAAAGTTCAAGCACACTGTCCTGGGCACACACCTCAGCTATCTGGGCTGTCTGTCCAGGACAGTGGGTTAGTTGTTAGTTGGTTAATGGTTAGTGAGAGAGAAGAGGTTGTAGTGGCCTTACACCTACCCATTGAGCCGTTAAGAACTTGCTCTGGGTTGGAGCCGGTACCGGACTGCGAACCCTGTACCTACCAGCCTGTTGTCCGATGGCATAACCACTGCGCCACCGAGGCCGGTATGTGGGCATTGCCAAGTTGGAAGAGGATGATGAACAAGACTGAGTCTGAGAAGCAATAAGATAGGACATTATGTGTCATGACATCAGTGCTTATTCCCAGAGGCCTTGATTACATCATTGATGACGTCATGACGCCAATACAAATGCAATGTTCATTCCAGGAACTACTGTTATTTGAAAAACATAAATGAAAATTGCATTAATTATAACATCAGGTTTAAAAAACTCCTAATTTGATGGTTATCAATAAGATTTTTTATGTTTTTTTGCTGGCGGCCATCTTGTTTTTTAATGTAATTTTTTAAAGACTTTCCCATGTGTCAAAATGTGTTGTTCTCCACATCGAATCATACAAAAAACGATCGTAAAACATTTTGTTGCAATTTTTTTGAGGTTAGGTGGTATAATGACTCGCCTACTATTTTAAAGCATTTACTAAGTGGTTAAATTTTACCATTTCAAAATATCTGCGCTTAGACCTTTTTGGAAAGATCTGAGATTATCACTGTTAATGAAATGAAATGAAAATAGTTAGCTACTATAGTGTAACTCAATATGAAGTAATAGTTGTGATAGAAATGGAATTAAAGGAATGCTAAAGCAAGGCTGTTGGACTGGTATGCATATTCAACGATACATAATGCACATTATTACTTAATATCAACAAGTATAATGGTATAGTTAATTAATAAAACGGTTAAATGTGACGGCTATTATATATAACGGGCGCAGACATTTTGTACCATCCCAGTGAATACGCCCTCTGGCGAGCTGGTGGTTACGTAATTCCTAACGTGTCACGTCAGGAATTAGTCTTCGAACTGAAGAAACAAAAGATACCTGATTTTTGCGGATGCATCGCAATGTTGTGTAATAATATCTATCCCAGTAACACAGCAACGTGTATATGTGGTTGATTTTTCAATAAAAATAAACCACCATTGTCAAAGTGTTGAAATAACTGTATTACGCTTTGTACATAAATTAACCCACATACTGAAATAATAGTAGGAGTGTTTTCTTGGTTAATTGGTCTTTTCTTTCCGTGGACTGTACCTGTGGTTCCTGATTGGCAAGTGTATATTTAGACGGTCCCCAGACACTGTGTCTAGACACACTAAAAAGACGTGCCTCTTTTATTAAGATCACAGGGTATTGTGTGATAACCTCATATCGTAATGGACTTTACCAGCCGTACTGCTTTATTACTGTAAGTAATCAGTAAAACCCTTGATTAAGTAGACTTTCCCATCTAAAATCACAAAACTGACCAATTACATAGTCCGAAAGAAAATAAAATTATCACTTGGGTATCGTGAGTGGTCGTTTTTGCTCGAATGTATCCTACCAATAGTCCTAATAATATGCATTAAAAAAATACATCTTTCCAACACATAAGGCTCTTGTTGGAGTTTACTTTACCTTTAAATGCAGATTGTTTTGAAAAACCTTTGAGTTTTATACTGAAAATGTTTTAATAGTCGTATCTTTTTTAATATTGGATAGTTTATAATTGTTTATGAATTTAGTGATTATAGTAATTTGAGAAAACATATCTTTAAATTGTTTAATTATGTTTGGAATTAATTATTAAATAGAAATTACGGCTGTATGTACATGATTTTGTTGTGAAGCTTTAATTAAAATATATTAATTGAAATTACCTATGGATGTATATTTTACCCATAAAAGGTAAGTCATATTTAAAGTTACATAACCAACACAACGTTTGTGTTCTTTCCAAAACTAACTATTCTTAATCGACGTTATGTAATTTCAAAAACTGGTATCATCAGCATATAATTAGTATGCAATACGAAACTATGATTTGACAGGGTCAATCATATTCGAAGAGATGGTTCATGAACTACGACCCAAGCATCTCGGGTTTGCACTACCGACTCAAATTATTGGCCTACAATTACTTCAATTGATAATGTTGGTTAGGACGTTGACATTCACGTGGCATTTTTAATTCAACAATTACGCAACCAGTCTCCCTCCCTCAACATCTTGTAACACGTCATTTGACCTACCGCTACGTTACCAACGGCTCTGACAGTCTTACGTCATTGATCTAGCCCCAATGTTGTTGACAAAAAAAAAAATACAGACTGACAAAATGTGTCATTACAAAGGATTTTATTCTAAACGTGATAAAGATAATACCCCCCCCCCCCCCCCCCCCATAATTTTAGACATCATCATCAATGCGTAATAAGTTGTCAAGTAGACCAGCGTGGGTGTGCAGAATTCCAAGAGTAAAAATAATCTGGCCCCGATAGCTCTGATTGGACAATATGCCACTGCTCATCAAATCATGTTCCAGTCACATGGTCTGTGACTTTCTAACAAACGAAACAAAAATAAAACAGTCGAAAATGATCATTGATTACTGTTACTATTGTGTGTACATTTCATGACCGTCGGAACGGGGGGCGTCAGGGGCGGCGGCTGCCGCTCCAATAATTTGACCAGTTGACCATTTTATTTGTATTGCAAAATGGTTTGCATGCCCATAGCCATGATTTTGAGAGGGGATTGGAGTTGCTTAGGGGGCCGGGGGCATTTTGAGAAGAAAAAGCCACCCGTAGGGGGGTCGACTGAAACCTCCCCCCCTCCCCGACCCCCATTGGCTACGGGTCAGGTCTGGGTCCAAATAAGTTTTGTCATTATATATTAATAATAGATTTGTATATAGATCTACATAATTAATATCCCTATCCGATCCGCCTGCCATGATATGCTAATTAGTCATTTAGGAGATAACCATATGGAGTTTTTAGATATGTGGGATCAAATTAGACAATAACACCCGCAAATCTAAAAACTCCATATGGTTATCTCCTAAATGACTATTTAGCATATCATGGTAGGAGTATCGGATAGGGATATTAATTATGCTTTTGCATATACATAAGGACAGATTGGACAGCTTGGATATGAAATCTGTAGGCAATGCATTGTGCTGTGGTCACGACAAAGACTGTTTTCAACTTCAAATTTTGAGTACCGGTAATGCAAAAAAACAAAAACAAAACCCAATTAAAACCCCCCCAACACAAATGGCATATTTGAGACATTGGAGACACACACTCATTTAAAAAAAACAGAAAAGAAAAAAAAGCGCCTTCCGGTGGTGTGGCCTGAATATATTTAAAATGTAACTAAACGGGGAGTCTAAAAGCGCCTTCCAGTGGTGTGGCCTGAATGCATTTAAAATGTAACTAAACGGGGAGTCTAAAAGCTCCTTAATGTTTTACTATATTATTTGCATTTCTTTTTATATAAAATAGCAACGCATTTTATCACAATCAAATATTATTTATAATGTCCAGAAGCGATTAAAATCGTTTTACCAGTATCTATCGATCTCTAAAACTTGCAAAGCGAATCACGACCGTGACGACGCGATATTGAACAAAACGTTCTCTTTACAGTCACTGTACAGCATATTAGTGTTAACAAAGTATAATGGGTTGATGCTAGAAGGGAAGAATTATTCCGATTTTTTTATATAAACATATTGGGCCCGAAGTGATTTATTAAATTAATCCAGAACATGTGTGGGCCTTTGAAGTGTGATTAGAACTCTGAACTGATGGGAGCAGGTCAACTCGCCCCAAAACCAACTCGCCTCAGCGGTTGGTCAGCTCACCCCACTCCACACTGTTTAGTCAACTCATATCATTTCTGTTTTATTAATTAAATATACCAATATTTTAAGCAATAATGTGTATTAAATATTGTTGAATATGCACACAAGTCAGAGTCCAAAAGCCTTGCCTGATCATTCCTTTAAAGATATAAGGGACAAATTCACAAATGTTAAGATAGGCTTGACAGTTCATAGCCCGAGTACTCTGACTGTAAGGCCACACTTTTTTTTTTTTCTTCAGATTATGCATCCGCGAACGTTCATTTTGCCAAAATGAAAAAAAAGAAAGAAAAAAAATCAGTTTTCAGACAATTTTTTATTTTATTTTTCCACCTACTTACGATTTTTACAGACGCAGTATCGAGAAATATGAAATAAATAAAAGTACAAGCCTTGAAATAAGCTAGATCAGCATTTATAAGACCCATCCAATTCCAACTCTGTAAGATTTTGTCGGTGCACTTTCAGCTTCGATCCGGAAGTATTTTATTTGGTGCGGTGCAACCTGAAGTGGAGTGGTGTATAGAAAAGTGGAATTCCATCCCATCTGAAACGGAGTGCCGAAGAATTGTTCTCTCCCCTGACATTTCATGTATTAATTAATATGTATATTTAAATTTTATCTAGTGCAAAGTATGTTTTGAATGGTGTTTCAAAAGGGAGAGATATGACTTTGTTTTATGGAGTTGTTTTTTACAGGATTTGTTTACGAACATTGACATGTTTACCTTTCAGTTACACTCTGGTCTAACTTTTGAATTTCACATGTGTACATGCACATATTGTTTTCATCTGAAATATTAATGAAACAATTTGTATCTTTTTTTAAATCTTGGCTTGTTCTTTTTATATTTCTTTGGGGCTGGTTGATAGTAGTTTCCTCTCATTCACAGCATGCAATACCTGGCTTCAGTATATCAAGGCTGGGATAGTAGTTTCCTCTCATACACAGCATGCAATACCTGGCTTCTGTATATCAAGGCTGGTTGATAGTAGTTTCCTCTCATACACAGCATGCAATACCTGGCTTCAGTATATCAAGGCTGGGATAGTAGTTTCCTCTCATACACAGCATGCAATACCTGGCTTCAGTATATCAAGGCTGGTTGATAGTAGTTTCCTCTCATACACAGCATGCAATACCTGGCTTCAGTATATCAAGGCTGGGAACCTTTTTGGATCTTTTTTATTTTTATTTCTCCTCCAGCCTGAACTTCTTACTGAAAATATCCGTAATACCAATTTTTTTTAATAATAACTGGAATTGGATGAATTTTATTTTTATTTTTGTTACATCCTCCGACATGGCCTCCTTCCAAAAAAATCTGTAATCCTAAAGAAAAAAAAAGTGTGACCTAATAGAGCTAGACGGATATTTGGAAGGTTATACAATCAGAGACCACGTTATGTAATTTTTTTGTAATCGCTGCTCACCAAAGAGTAGACAAAGATTCCCGCTCAAATACCACTAGAATCCTATGTTTGACGTCAAATATCTTTATATCGATCATTTTCGAGTTCTTTGATATAACAAAATCCACATATTAATCACTAATACACACACTACAGAAAGAAACCTGACTGCAACCACACTCGGCTAAAGTTTAGTAAACTTAGGCAAACTTCGGACAGCAGAATTCTAAGGTCGCTGACCTATATCGTGATGTACAAACCCATCATTTGGTGGGGATTGCGGTGGATTTGTTTGCGAGGCTCAAGAGCCCACAGGTCACCCACCCCTGAGTCCATGAGGGAACCTCGGGGGGGGCATCCTCCCCCATTCCCACTTTTTAAAAATTGTATTTCATCAGTAGCCATTTTGTATATTCTGGATTAAAAACAAATGAGCCCCATGCCAGTTAATTAAAATAAACCTTGAGCATACGCCGAGTCCGAGGTTTATTTTAATGAACTAGCCCCATTATATATAGTAATTATAACAGCTGGACATTTTAGGTTATTAACTTGATCGATGCAATCATCCTCGGCGATAAAAATAAGCAGAACTTTTCATTTGTTTTATTAAAGTACAGGGACTATTTTTGGTTGCTCAAAATTAAACTGCATTGAAAAGTTTTACTTGTCCACTGGAAAACCATTTAGGTACATTTTGTTTGTCCGAGCGGATTTTCACTTGTCAGGACAAACAGACAGGTGCTTATTTCGAGCACTGATCCCTCTACTAATAGTTTCCTTTTTAGGTCAGGTCAGGTCATAGGGTTTTAACGTGCACATTCAGAACGCGCTGTTGTAGCGCAGGCCTGTCCTGGGTGTAAGAGCCGGCCTTGGCCGGCTCCTCCGTCCAGGACAGAAAAGGGGGGGGGGGGAGGGAGAGGGAGAGGAGAGACCGCCTGCACTGTAAGGGAGCACCAGCAGCCAAGGTCGGTAGCAGGTGGGGATGGGGTTGATGGTGCTATGGAATTTTGAATGGCGCAAAGTATTATGCCAAAGAGAAAAAGTGCGCAAATTTGGTTGAGGAAATTAGGCGCAATTTTGAACAGTTGTCAAAAAGAAAGTTCCTTTTTCCTCAATGTATTGCTTTATACAGAAATAAATGGCTGTAATTGATTTTGTTTTAATTGGAGATTTTAAGCCTGACTTCTAACCAGTCACTGTCCAGGGATAATAATCTCTGGGAGCAGGTGAGCAGCAGGTTTTAGGGGACATTTCGTTTGACCAATCTAATTAAAATTAGCTCCACTGGTTAAATACTATTACCTGTGGATCTAACAGCACCCCGTTGGAGCTCATGTCCAGTTGACCTTTCATTCGACCAATCAAAATCTTATTTGCAAAATCATGCCAGTGATGTCAAAAGAATTTGAAAACATTCAGGATTATGCCGAGGGTATACGAAATGATTCAGGTGAATTACAAAGTATGCCGGAAACTAATTTCAATATAAAAGTTTATATAAAATTTGTTTGAAGACGAAAAAACAAAACAAAACCTGTGATGGTATGGCCATAAAATCTGTTTATACTAGTTTATTACTGCACTTTTCCCCCTGGTTTTTAATGTTGAAATAGACCAACAAGTTCGCCTATTGCATAAATAGTTTCGCCCAATACTTTTTAGAATGTGTATGCTTCCGAATAACGCTATAAAAGGTGAAGTGTAATTTGTCGATATTTAAATTGTTATTTATAGATGAAATGTCACCTGGACATGGGAGTCCACGCAATGCTGTTAGATCTATTGGTAGACCAGTTGAGTTAATTTTAATCAGATTGTCGTTTGACAGTATTGCTAGCCCATGAATTGTTTTTTTGGTAGTTGAAAACATAGAAAGAATTTCATTAAATTGTAAACAAGCCATCTAATACAAGACGTGAATAGTCTGCGGTTGACGTGCAACTGTGAATCAGTGAACATGAACACTTCTAAATTAATCCAATGACCAGGTCACTGGAAAATTGAAAAACACATGTTGACAAACCAATGTCAGTACCAGTCTCAGTCTGTTTGTCTCTCCCTGCTTCTCCCTCTCTTCCTCCTTCCCTCTTTCTCTCTCTGTCTCTCCTCTCTCTGTCTTTTCCTTCCCGCTCTCTCTCTATGTCTCTGTCTGCCTGCCTCTCTCTCTCTCTCTCTCTTTCTCTCTCTCTCTCTCTCTCTCTCTCTCTCTCTCTCTCCTCTCTCTCTCTCTCCCTGTTTTCTCCCGCTATACTCATTTTTCTCTCTAATGTACCCTCCCCCACTCTCTTTCTCGCTCTCCCCTCAGTACCCTCCCCCTCTATCCCTCTCTGCATCCCTCTCTCATGCACTCTTCCCTGTTTCTGTCTGTCCTCTTTCTCTCTCTCTTCTCTCTCCCCTATCCCCTCTCTCTCTCTCTCTCTCTCTTCTCTCTCTGTTTCTCCCCTCTATTACTCATTTTCTCTCTCTCATGTACCCTCCCCTCTCTGCATCCCTCTCTCATGTACCCTCCCCCTCTCTGTCTCTCTGCATCCCTCTCTCATGTACCTTCACCCTCTCTCCCTCTGCATCCCCTCTCTCATGCACTCTTCCTGTTTTTTGTTTCTGTTCTCCTCTCCCTCTTACTCTCTCTCTCTCTCTCCCTCTCTCTCTCTCTCTCCTCCCCTCTATACTCATTTTCTCTCTGTCTCTCCATGTACCCTCCCCATCTCTCTCTTCCTCCCTCCCTCTTTCTCTCTCTGTCTCTCCTCTCTCTGTCTGCCTGCCTGTCTCTCTGTCTCTGTCTCTCTCCCTCTGTCTCTCTCTTTCTCTCTATCTCTCTCCCCTGACTGTCTCTCTCTCTCTCTCTCTCTCTCTCTCTCTCTATCTCTCTCCTCTCCTCTCTCCTGCTCTCTCCCTCTCCCCCTTCGGTGTTTCTCCCCTTATTACTCCTTTTCTCCGTCTATCATTTCCCCCCTACCCCCCCCCCCTCTCTCCCTCCCTTTCATGTACCCTCCCCCCTCTCTCCCCTCTTCTGCATTCCCTCCTCTCATGCACTCTTCCTGTTTCTGTCTGTCTCTTTCTTTCTCTACTCTCTCTCTCTCATCTCCTCTCTATCTCTCTCTCTCTCTCTCCTCTTTTCCTCTCTCTCTCTCTCTGTTTCTCCCTCTATTACTCATTTTCTCCCTCTCTTCCGTCCCCTTCCCCCTCTCTGTCTCTCTGCCATCCCTTCCTCATGTACCCCCCCTCATCTCTTCTTCCCATCCCTCTCTCATGCACTTTCCTGTTTCTTCCTGTCTGTCTCTTCTTTCTTTTCTCTCAGACTTTTCCCCCTCCTTATCTCCCTAACTACAGTTTTCGGTATGGTTCCCTGGTAATGCAAAGGGAGATATCATCAGCAAATAATTCAAATATTAGAATGTATTGCATCATTAATATATACTAAAATAAAGGTGGGCCTCCTTAGGAATGCGCCGTGGAGTACACCCTTTTCCTTTCCCCATTTATTTGTAGGTTGCCTGAAAATAATCATGGCGTGACCTTGACAAATCATGTTCTGGGAGACTTCTGGGAAGTAGTTTACTTCTTGTTGAAGATTAACTATAGTCCGTCCCACAGGCTAGAGTCTCTACGAGTACTCGAGTGCTTCGGACCTCGGGCCTGATTCTAGCATCCCTGAGGTAAGTAGTTTACTTCTTTTGGAAGATTTCTCTAGTCAGTCCCACAGGGTAGAGTCTCTCGAGTACTCGAGTTTCCTCGGGCACGGGCTGATTCTATGCATGGTGAGGGAAGTAGTTTACTTCTTTTGAAGATTAACTATAGTCCGTCCCACAGGGTAGAGTCTGCATGAGTACTCAAGTGCTTGGACACGGGCTGATTCTAGCATGGTGAGGGAAGTAGTTTACTTCTTTTGAAGATTAACTATAGTCCGTCCCACAGGCTAGAGTCTCCACGAGTACTCGAGTGCTCGGGCTGATTCTAGCATTGTGAGGGAATTAGTTTACTTCTTTTGAAGATTAACTATAGTCCGTCCCACAGGCTAGAGTCTCCACGAGTACTCGAGTGCTCAGACACGGGCTGATTCTAGCATGGTGAGGTGTGGAAAATGAAATAATATTTAATACCATGTTAAAACTTGCTAGGTATATAGTTTGTTTCCTTGATGGATAAACATTTTCCCAGTGAAGCAAGATTTGTCAGAAAATAGTTGATATTATACAAAATCCAAACCGAGTCCAGTGAGATTGCTGGTAAGTAGCATCTTTTCTGAGGTCAGGTCATAGGGTTTTTACGTGCACATTCAGAACAAGCTGTTGTAGCGCACGCATGTCGTGGGCACAAGAGCCCACCTTGGTCGGCTCCTCCCGTCCATGACCGGAAAGGTGGGGGGGGGGGGGAGAGAGAGGATGGGACCGCCTGCACTGGCAGGTGCAAGGGAGCACCAGCAGCCCGATCAAATCGGTAGCAGGCGGGTGGGGGTGGTGGTTTCTGGTGGGTCCCGCTATGGATTTGAAATGGAGCAATTAATGCAAAGAGAAAGGGGCTTGCGCAATTTGATTGAGGAAATTTGGCGCCCTTTTGAACGGTCGGTCGAAAGGTAAATGACCCTTCTAATATAGGTTTTTGATATTAGTGAATCGAGAGTAGCTCGTTAATTTTAGACCTCTTCGATGCTGTGGTGTCTCCCTAGGTTGCTGGAAGGGAAGAATTATTCCTGATTTTTTTTTCTAAACATATTGGACCCGATGATTTATTAAATCAATCAGAACATGTGTGGGCCCTTTGATTAGAACTGATGGGGCCCAAAAAGGGTGAAGGTCAAAGTTGAAAGGCTCCCCTCGCCCCTTCCTCCAATCTTTCCCCCTACCAACTCGGTCAGCTTCTCCCCACACTGTTTAACTTTAGTCCCTTGTAACATTACCGTTTTATTAATTTAATATACCAATATTTTAATCAATAATGTGCATTAAATATTGTTGAATATGTACACAAGTCTGAGGCCAAAACCTTGCCTGCCCATTTCTTTCAGGTATATAAGGACAAGCTCACAAACGTTAAGATAGGCTTGACAGTTCATAGCCCGAGTACTCTGACTGTAAGGCCACCCTTTTTTTTTTTTCAGATTATGCATTCGCCGATGTTCATTTTGCCATTTTTTTCCCCTTTCCCACCTACTTACGATTTTTACAGACGCAGTTTCGGGAAATATGACACATAAATAAAAATACAAAGACTTGAAATTAAGCTAGATCAGCATTTACAGCCCCATCCAATTCCAACTCTGTAATTTTATCGGTGCACTTTCAGCTTCGATCCGAAAGTATTTTTCTCTTTGGTGTGGTGCAACGGGATGCAGTGAACTCGAATGGAAAAACTAACTCGTATGAACGGAAAATTGTATTCTAAACGAACTCGTATGTGAAAAAATAACGGTGAAACTCTTATGGGGATTTTCCTTATGCAGATATACTTTTGATATTTCTCTTAAAGGTAGGGTCAACTCAACAAGAGCCTTATGTGTGGGGAAAGATGCATACCCGGACCAACCAACACCATACTGACACTTTAGCAAATGAAAAATCGCGTAATTTTAGAGGTTAATAAAAACCATTGATTATTCCTGCTAACTGGGTTTCCCCCAGCCCCTTTTCCTTCCTTTTTTGTGATTTCCGGTTACACTTGGTGCGAAGTGACATCAGCTCTCTGAGCCCATCTCCTGTATGTACAGTGTAAACAAAAGCAGTAATTTTCGACAAGGCGCTTCTCTTTGATCAACCTGACTTGTGAAACAGCATAAAATGACGTAATAATATAATAAACTATTTAACTAAATATATTTCAAGTTGCATTAACGGAACAAAATGGGTTTTAGTATTTTTCTCTGTTAAATAATCCAAAGGAAAAAACATGTACACTATTAGGCCTATTGATATGCTACGTTGGAGCAAAAAAAACGACAACCCCATGATACCCAAGTGATAATTTTCTTTTCTTTGGGACTACCTAATTTCTTCAGTTCTGTGGTTTTAGATGGAAAAGTTACTTAATCAATGTTTTACAGAATTATTTACCTTAATAAACCATGTCCATTACCATTTTCTTCTCAAAAAAGTAATATTCCACAATACCGGTATGTATTTTTGTGTCTAGACAGCATCAATTAATCGGCCTCGTCTGGTTACCAATCAAATACACACCTGCCAATCAGGAATCACAGGTAGAAGCAACTAACAGCATAGACTAATTAACTAAGAAAACACTCCGTGTATCATTTCAGTACGTAGGTTAATGCATGGACAAAACATTGTTAATTATTTCGATTTGTTTCCCTGTAGGCCACTTTGACAATGGTATTTTATTTGGTATTGAAAATAATATATATAGTGCTGGATATACATATGCTGGCTTACTGGGATTCCTTTATTATTACAGAACATTGCAATGTTCTGACTATTTATCAACCCTCAAAACCAGGTAGATTGTGTTTCTCTAGTTCTAAGGCTCATTTCCTGACGTTAAGTATTACGTAACCACCCTCGCCAGAGGGTGTACTCACCGAGATGGTACAAAATGGCTGTGCCCGTTATATCCCCTAGCCGTCACATTTAACGTTTTATTAATTCCTATACTCCCTACTTGTGATATTTAAGCAATCCTCTTGCATTATATAAAAATTAGCTCCACTGGTTAATTACTATTTACCTGTGGATCTAACCGCACCCTTTTGGAGCTCATGTCCAGTTGACCTTTCATTCGACCAATCAAAACCTTCTTGCAAAATCATGCCAGTGATGAATTTGAAAACATTCGGGATTTTGCCGTGAGTATACAAAATGATTTCAGACGAATTACAAAGTATGCCGGAAACTAATTTCAATATAAAAGTTTATATAAAAAAATTTCAAGACGAAAAACAAAACAACCCGTGATGAGATGGCCATCCCACTCTTTGCTGTTTATACTAGTATACAATCCAGAGTTTTCCTTACTGCACTTTTCCCCTGTTTTTTAATGTTGAAATAGACCAACAAGTTCACCTATTGCATAATAGTCTCGCCCAATATTTTTTAGAATTTGTATGCTCCCGAATAACGCTATAAAAGGTGAAGTGTAATGGGAGTCCACGCAATGCTGTTAGATCTATTGGTCGACCATTTGAGTTAATTTTTCATCAGATTGTCTTTTGACAGTATTGCTAGCCCACGAATTGTTTTTTTGGTGGTTGAAAATATAGAAAGAACTTCATTAAATTGTAAGCAAGCCATCTAATACAAGGCGTGAATAGTCTGCGGTTGACGTGCAACTGTGAATCAGTGACCATGAACCACTTGTAAATTAATCCAATGACCAGGTCCCTGGAAAATTTTAAAAGACATGTTGACAAACCAAAGTCAGTGGCAGTCTCAGTCTGTTTTCTCTCTCCCCTGCTCCTCTCTTCCTCTTCCCCCCTTCCTCTTTCTCTTTCTCCCTCCCCTCTCTCTGTCTCTCGTATCCCTGCCTTTTCCTTCCCTCTCTCTGTCTCTCCTCTGTCTGTCTGTCTGTCTGTCTGTCTGTCTCTCCTCTCTCTCTCTCTCTCTCTCTCTCTCTCTCTCTCTCTCTCTCTCTCTCTCTCTCTCTCTCTCTCTCTCTCTTCTCTCGCTCTCATCTCTCATGCTTTGATACATTTTCTCTCTGTTTATTGAACAAATTCATAACGTGGGGGATATTTAAGTTTATTTCATAATTTGATATATATTTAAGCGAGCACTCAACTGAAGGAGCTAAATCCTGCCCCATGATTAAGATGATGCAGGTGAGTGTGGAGGAGAGCAGCAGTTGTCACTCACCTGCCCCCGTGATTAAGATGATGCAGGCGAGTGTGGAGGAGAGCAGCAGTTGTCACTCACCTGTCCCATGATTAAGATGATGCAGGTGAGTGTGGAGGAGAGCAGCAGTTGTCACTCACCTGTCCCATGATTAAGATGATGCAGGCGAGTGTGGAGGAGAGCAGGAGTTGTCACTCACCTGCCCCATGATTAAGATGATGCAGGCGAGTGTGGAGGAGAGCGGCAGTTGTCACTCACCTGTCCCATGATTAAGATGATGCAGGCGAGTGTGGAGGAGAGCAGCAGTTGTCACTCACCTGCCCCACGATTAAGATGATGCAGGCGAGTGTGGAGGAGAGCGGCAGTTGTCATTCACCTGTCCCATGATTAAGATGGTGCAGGCGAGTGTGGAGGAGAGCAGCAGTTCTCACTCACCTGCCCCATGATTAAGATGATGCAGGCGAGTGTGGAGGAGAGCAGCAGTTGTCACTCACCTGTCCCATGATTAAGATGATGCAGGTGAGTGTGGAGGAGAGCGGCAGTTGTCACTCACCTGCCCCATGATTAAGATGATGCAGGCGAGTGTGGAGGAGAGTAGCAGTTGTCACTCACCTGCCCCATGATTAAGATGATGCAGGTGAGTGTGGAGGAGAGCGGCAGTTGTCACTCACCTGCCCCATGATTAAGATGATGCAGGCGAGTGTGGAGGAGAGTGGGAGTTGTCACTCACCTGCCCCATGATTAAGGTGAGTGTGGAGAAGACCGGGAGTTGTCACTCACCTGCCCCATGATTAAGATGATGCAGGTGAGTGTGGAGGAGAGCAGCAGTTGTCACTCACCTGCCCCATGATTAAGATGATGCAGGCGAGTGTGGAGGAGAGCAGCAGTTGTCACTCACCTGCCCCATGATTAAGATGATGCAGGCGAGTGTGGAGGAGAGCAGCAGTTGTCACTCACCTGCCCCATGATTAAGATGATGCAGGCGAGTGTGGAGGAGAGTGGGGGTTGTCACTCACCTGCCCCATGATTAAGATGATGCAGGCGAGTGTGGAGGAGAGCGGGAGTTGTCACTCACCTGCCCCATGATTAAGATGATGCAGGTGAGTGTGGAGGAGAGCAGGAGTTGTCACTCACCTTTCCTAGCAAACGCTGAAACTTGCGGGTGTTTCTGTAATATATACTAAAATAAAGGTGGGCCTTAGGAATGCGCCTTGGAGTACACCCACATTATATTTGTATATTTGAAGGTGATTGATATCACTTTTCCAGGAAACGAGGTTGCCTGAAAATAATCATGGCGTGAACTCTACAAATCAGTTCTGTGAGACTTCTGGGAAGTAGTTTACTTCTTTTGAAGATTAACTATAGTCCGTCCCACAGGCTAGAGTCTTCACGAGTACTCGAGTGCTCGGGCACGGGCTGATTCTAGCATTGTAAGGGAAGTAGTTTACTTCTTTTGAAGATTAACTATAGTCTGTCCCACAGGCTAGTCTCCACGAGTACTCGAGTGCTCGAGCATGGGCTGATTCTAGCATGGTGAGGTGTGGAAAATGAAATAATATTTAATACCATGTTAAAAGTGCAATGTATTTATGTTTGTAGGTGATGGATAACATTTTCCCAGTGAAGCAAGATGTCAGAAAATAGTGATATTATACAAAATCCAACCGAGTCCAGTGAGATTGCTGGTAAGTAGCATCTGTTTCTGAGGTCAGGTCATAGGGTTTTACGTGCACATTCAGAACAAGCTGTTGTAGCGCACGCATGTCGTGGGCACAAGAGCCCACCTTGGTCGGCTCCTCCGTCCATGACCGGAAAGGTGGGGGGGGGGGGGGGAGAGGAGGGACCGCCTGCACTGGCAGGTGCAAGGGAGCACCAGCAGCCCGATCAAATCGGTAGCAGGCGGGTGGGGGTGGTGGTGGTGCTATGGAATTTGAATGGAGCAATTAATGCCAAAGAGAAAAGGGTGCGCAATTTTGATTGAGGAAATTTGGCGCAATTTTGAACGGTCGGTCGAAAGGTAAATGACCGAGCTAATATAGGTTTTGATATTAGTGAATCGAGAGTAGCTCGTTAATTTTAGACCTCTTCGATGCTGTGGTGTCTCCCTAGGTTGCTGGAAGGGAAGAATTATTCTGATTTTTTTTATATAAACATATTGGACCCGAACTGATTTATTAAATCAATCCAGAACATGTGTGGGCCTTTGATTAGAACTGATGGGAGCAGGTCAACTCGCCCCAAAACCAACTTTCACCCTACCAACTCGGTCAGCTCTCCCCACACTGTTTAACTTTAGTAACTTGTAACATTACCGTTTTATTAATTAAATATACCAATATTTTAATCAATAATGTGCATTAAATATTGTTGAATATGTACACAAGTCTGAGGCCAAAAGCCTTGCCTGGTCATTTCTTTCAGGATATAAGGGACAAGCTCACAAACGTTAAGATAGGCTTGACAGTTCATAGCCCGAGTACTCTGACTGTAAGGCCACACTTTTTATTTTTTCAGATTATGCATTCGCCGATGTTCATTTTGCCATTTTTTATTTTCCCACCTACTTACGATTTTTACAGACGCAGTTTCGGGAAATATGAAATAAATAAAAATACAAGCCTTGAAATAAGCTAGATCAGCATTTACAAGCCCCATCCAATTCCAACTCTGTAAGATTTTGTCGGTGCACTTTCAGCTTCGATCCGAAAGTATTTTATTTGGTGTGGTGCAACGGGATGCAGTGAACTCGAATGGAAACTAACTCGTATGAACGGAAAATTTGTATCGAAAACGAACTCGTATGTGAAAAATAACGGTGAACTCTTATGGGGATGTATGGATATGCAGATATACTTTGATATTTCTCTTAAAGGTAGGGTCAACTCAAACAAGAGCCTTATGTGTGGGAAAGATGCATACCCGGACCACCAACACATACTGACACTTTAGCAAATGAAACGCGTAATTTTAGAGTTAATAAAAACCATGATTATTCCTGCTAACTGGTGCAGCCATTTTGTTTCGTTTTTTGTGATGTCCGGTGGTACAGCTTGGGCGAAGTGACATCAGCTCCTGAGCATCTCCTGTATGTACAGTGTAAACAAAAGCAGTAATTTTCGACAAGGCGCTTCTCTTTGATCAACCTGACTTGTGAAACAGCATAAATGACGTAATAATATAATAAACTATTTAACTAAATATATTTCAAGTTGCATTAACGGAACAAATGGGGTTATAGTATTTTTCTCTGTTAAATAATCCAAAGGAAAAATGTACACTATTAGGCCTATTGATATGCTACGTTGGAGCAAAAACGACAACCCATGATACCCAAGTGATAATTTTCTTTTCTTTGGGACTACGTAATTGGTCAGTTCTGTGGTTTTAGATGGAAAAGTCTACTTAATCATAGTTTTACAGAATTATTTACAGTAATAAACCATGTCCATTACCATTTTAGGGGCAAAAGGTAATATTCCACATACCGGTATGTATTTTGTGTCTAGACAGCATCAATTAATCGGCTCGTCTGGTTACCAATCAAATACACACCTGCCAATCAGGAATCACAGGTAGAAGCAACTAACAGCATAGACTAATTAACTAAGAAAACACTCCGTGTATCATTTCAGTACGTAGGTTAATGCATGGACAAAACATTGTTAATTATTTTCGATTTGTTGTGTAGCCACTTTGACAATGGTATTTTATTTGGTATTGAAAAATAATATATATAGTGCTGGATATACATATTGCTGGCTTACTGGGATGTGTATTATTACAGAACATTGCAATGTATGACTATTTATCAACCCTCAAAAACCAGGTAGATTGTGTTTCTCTAGTTCTAAGGCTCATTCCTGACGTTAAGTATTACGTAACCACCAGCTCGCCAGAGGGTGTACTCACCGAGATGGTACAAAATGGCTGTGCCCGTTATATATAATAGCCGTCACATTTACCGTTTTATTAATTAACTATACGATTATACTTGTTGATATTAAGCAATAATGTGCATTATATAAAAATTAGCTCCACTGGTTAATTACTATTACCTGTGGATCTAACAGCACCCTGTTGGAGCTCATGTCCAGTTGACCTTTCATTCGACCAATCAAAACCTTACTTGCAAAATCATGCCAGTGATGAATTTGAAAACATTCGGGATTATGCCGTGAGTATACAAAATGATTCAGACGAATTACAAAGTATGCCGGAAACTAATTTCAATATAAAGTTTATATAAAAAAATTTCAAGACGAAAAAACAAAACAACCCGTGATGATATGGCCATAAATCTGTTTATACTAGTATACAATCCAGAGTTTATTACTGCACTTTTCCCCCTGTATTTTAATGTTGAAATAGACCAACACGTTCACCTATTGCATAAATAGTCTCGCCCAATATTTTTTAGAATTTGTATGCTCCCGAATAACGCTATAAAAGGTGAAGTGTAATGGGAGTCCACGCAATGCTGTTAGATCTAATGGTCGACCATTTGAGTTAATTTTAATCAGATTGTCTTTTGACAGTATTGCTAGCCCACGAATTGTTTTTTGGTGGTTGAAAATATAGAAAGAACTTCATTAAATTGTAAGCAAGCCATCTAATACAAGGCGTGAATAGTCTGCGGTTGACGTGCAACTGTGAATCAGTGACCATGAACACTTGTAAATTAATCCAATGACCAGGTCACTGGAAAATTTTAAAAGACATGTTGACAAACCAAAGTCAGTGCCAGTCTCAGTCTGTTTGTCTCTCCCTGCTCCTCCCTCTCTTCCCCCCTTCCTCTTTCTCTCTCTCCCTCCCCTCTCTCTGTCTCTCCTATCCCTGCCTTTTCCTTCCCTCTCTCTGTCTCTCTCTGTCTGTCTGTCTGTCTGTCTGTCTCTCTCTCTCTCTCTCTCTCTCTCTCTCTCTCTCTCTCTCTCTCTCTCTCTCTCCTCTCTCTCGCTCTCTCTCTCTCATGCTTTGATACATTTTCTCTCTGTTTATTGAACAAATTCATAACGTGGGGGATATTTAAGTTTATTTCATAATTTGATATATATTTAAGCGAGCACTCAACTGAAGGAGCTAAATCCTGCCCCATGATTAAGATGATGCAGGTGAGTGTGGAGGAGAGCAGCAGTTGTCACTCACCTGCCCCATGATTAAGATGATGCAGGCGAGTGTGGAGGAGAGCAGGAGTTGTCACTCACCTGCCCCACGATTAAGATGATGCAGGCGAGTGTGGAGGAGAGCGGCAGTTGTCACTCACCTGCCCCATGATTAAGATGGTGCAGGCGAGTGTGGAGGAGAGCGGCAGTTGTCATTCACCTGTCCCATGATTAAGATGATGCAGGTGAGTGTGGAGGAGAGCAGCAGTTCTCACTCACCTGCCCCATGATTAAGATGATGCAGGTGAGTGTGGAGGAGAGCAGCAGTTGTCACTCACCTGTCCCATGATTAAGATGATGCAGGTGAGTGTGGAGGAGAGCAGCAGTTGTCACTCACCTGTCCCATGATTAAGATGATGCAGGTGAGTGTGGAGGAGAGCGGCAGTTGTCACTCACCTGTCCCATGATTAAGATGATGCAGGTGAGTGTGGAGGAGAGCGGCAGTTGTCACTCACCTGCCCCATGATTAAGATGATGCAGGTGAGTGTGGAGGAGAGCGGCAGTTGTCACTCACCTGTCCCATGATTAAGATGATGCAGGCGAGTGTGGAGGAGAGCGGCAGTTGTCACTCACCTGCCCCATGATTAAGATGATGCAGGCGAGTGTGGAGGAGAGCAGCAGTTGTCACTCAACTGCCCCATGATTAAGATGATGCAGGCGAGTGTGGAGGAGAGTGGGGGTTGTCACTCACCTGCCCCATGATTAAGATGATGCAGGCGAGTGTGGAGGAGAGCGGCAGTTGTCACTCACCTGCCCCATGATTAAGATGATGCAGGTGAGTGTGGAGGAGAGCAGCAGTTGTCACTCACCTGCCCCACGATTAAGATGATGCAGGCGAGTGTGGAGGAGAGCGGGAGTTGTCACTCACCTGCCCCATGATTAAGATGATGCAGGCGAGTGTGGAGTAGAGTGGGAGTTGTCACTCACCTGCCCCATGATTAAGATGATGCAGGTGAGTGTGGAGAAGACCGGGAGTTGTCACTCACCTGCCCCATGATTAAGATGATGCAGGCGAGTGTGGAGGAGAGCAGCAGTTGTCACTCACCTGCCCCATGATTAAGATGATGCAGGCGAGTGTGGAGGAGAGCACAAGTTGTCACTCACCTGCCCCATGATTAAGATGATGCAGGCGAGTGTGGAGGAGAGCAGCAGTTGTCACTCACCTGCCCCATGATTAAGATGATGCAGGCGAGTGTGGAGGAGAGTGGCAGTTGTCACTCACCTGCCCCACGATTAAGATGATGGAGGTGAGTGTGGAGGAGAGTGGCAGTTGTCACTCACCTGCCCCATGATTAAGATGATGCAGGCGAGTGTGGAGGAGAGTGGGGGTTGTCACTCACCTGCCCCATGATTAAGATGATGCAGGCGAGTGTGGAGGAGAGCGGGAGTTGTCACTCACCTGCCCCATGATTAAGATGATGCAGGTGAGTGTGGAGGAGAGCAGGAGTTGTCACTCACCTTTCCTAGCAAACGCTGAAACTTGCGGGTGTTTCTGTAATATATACTAAAATAAAGGTGGGCCTTAGGAATGCGCCTTGGAGTACACCCACATTATATTTGTATATTTGAAGGTGATTGATATCACTTTTCCAGGAAACGAGGTTGCCTGAAAATAATCATGGCGTGAACTCTACAAATCAGTTCTGTGAGACTTCTGGGAAGTAGTTTACTTCTTTTGAAGATTAACTATAGTCCGTCCCACAGGGTAGAATCTCCATGAGTACTCGAGTGCTCGGGCTAATTCTAGCATGGTGAGGTGTGGAAAATGAAATAATATTTTAATACCATGTTAAAAGTGCTATGTATATATGTTTGTAGGTGATGGATAGCATTTTCCCAGTGAAGCACGATGTCAGAAAATAGTGATATTATACAACATCCAACCCAGTCCAGTGAGATCGCTGGTAAGTAGCTTCTGTTTCTTAACTGTATCTAGTATACACAGTGAGACTCTTGTAAGTAGAATATGTTTTTAAAGTGTATTTAGTAAGAACTTATAATTATAGCCCTACATACTTGTCATGATGCAAGTGACTGGACAATATTTAAAAATGTAACTACATATATTAGTAAATTGTTGTAAATTAACACAATGTAATGCATCACATGATAGCTTCTTCCCATAGAACAGTTCTAAGAACCACAGGGCTTGAACTTCTGAAATTTGTAAAAGAATTGCCATGGTTAAAACAGTCCACCGATGACAATTTTGAGCCTGACTATGGCAATTTTTTTTAAAGTGACATATGCAGCAAATAAACCTGACTGAAAGGCTATCTTGTTATATGTAGACATCTTTTAAATGTACAAATGTTAAATATTGGCAGATAATGTACACCAGGTGTATACATTTTGCCATTTTTGAGCTTTACCGACGGCACAAAAGTTCCATCGGTGATGCTCTCTACCTATGGCAGTTTATATCTCAATGATGGCAATTGCCGTCGGTGCTGCCGTTAAGTTTGAGCCATGGAACCATTACATGCTCATTGACATTTACCTTGTCTGTTGTTTGTTTGTAGTTACAAGTAATACTATGGTCAATACATTTTTCATGAACTAGCCCCATTATATACATGTATATATAGTAATTATACCAGCTGGACATTTTAGGTTATTAACTCGATGATGCAATCATCCCTCTACTAATAGTTTCCTTTTTCCTCAATGTATTACTTTATACAGAAATAAATGGCTGCAATTGATTTTGTTTTAATTAGAGATAATAAGCCTGACTTCTAACCAGTCACTGTCCAGGGATACTAATCTCTGGGAGCAGGTGAGCAGCAGGTTTCAGGGGACATTTCGTTTGACAGTATTGCTAGCCCACAAATTTGTTTTTTGGTGGTCAAAAAACATAGAAAGAATTGCATTAAATTGTAAACAAGCCATCTAATACAAGAGGTGAATAGTCTGCAGTTGAAATGTGCAACTGTGAATCGGTGACCATGACCAATTATAAATTAATTCAATGACCAGGTCACTGGAAAATTGAAAAATACATGTTGACAAACCAAAGTCAGTGCCAGTCTCAGTCTGTTTGTCTCTCCTCCACTCCCCTCTCTCCCTCCCTCTTCCTCTCTCCCTTCTCTCCCTTCTCTCTCCCCCTCATGTACCCTCCCTTACTCTCTCTCTCTCTGCCTCCATATCTCTCGTGTACTCTTCCTCGTTTTCTGTCTCTCTATCTTTTTCTCGGACAACATTTTCCCAGTTATCTCAGTAACTACATTTTTCGGTATTTGCTATGGTAATGTAAAGGGAGATATTATCATCAAATAATCAAACATTAGAATGTATTGCATGGACAGTATCATTAATATATACTAAAATATAGGTGGGCCTTAGGAATGAGCCGTGGAGTACACCCACATTATATTTATATATTTGTAGGTTGCCTGAAAATAATCATGGCATGAACTCTACAAATCAGTTCTGGGAGACTTCTGGAAAGTAGTTTACTTCTTTTGACGATTAACTATAGTCCGTCCCACAGGCTAGTCTCCACGAGTACTCGAGTGCTTAGGCACGGGCTTATTCTAGCATGGTGACGTGTGGAAAACGGAATAATATTTAATACCATGTTAAAAGTGCTATGTATATATGTTTGTAGATGATGGATAGCATTTTCCCAGTGAAGCAAGATGTCAGAAAATAGTGATATTATACAACATCCAACCCAGTCCAGTGAGATTGCTGGTAAGTAGCTTCTGTTTCTTAACTGTATCTAGTATACACAGTGAGACTCTTGTAAGTGAATATGTTTTTTAAGTGTATTTAGTAAGAACGTATAGGCCTACATACTTGTCATGATGCAAATGACTGGACAATATTTAAAAATGTAACTACATATATTAGTAAATTGTTGTAAATTAACACAATTTAATGCATCGCATGATAGCTTCTTCCCATAGAACAGTTCTAAGAAACACAGGGCTTGAACTTAAGAAGTTTTCTTCCACAGCAATTTTTAAAATAATTGCCATGGGTAAAACAGTCCACCGATGACAATTTTGAGCCTGCCTATGGCAATTTTTAAAAAAGTGACATATGTAGCAAATAAACCCGACTGAAAGGCTATCTTGTTATATGTAGACACCTTTTAAATGTACAAATGTTAAATATTGGCAGATAATGTACACCAGGTGTATACATTTTGCCATTGTTGAACTTTACCGATGGCACAAAAGTTCCATCGGTGATGCCGTTAAGATTGAGCCATGGAACCATTGCATGCTCATTGACATTTACCTTGTCTGTTTGTTTGTAGTTACAAGTAATAATATGGTCAATACATTTTTCATGACTTCAACCAATTTTTCATGATTTCATCTTATCGGTTTTCATGATATGTAATATTCAAATGATGGTAGGGTGTCATAGGCATACAGTCTCCAATTTTTTGTAGGGGTGTGGGGGCAGACTGGTTTTTGCCCGAATAAAACAAAACTGCCTGAATCATAATAACAGCGTTTTGTTATATTAGTATCAGGCCTACTGCCGAACAGCTATATAGGGTTGCAAATGAAGCACTACACATTTTTACATCAATTACAACTAACTTGCGGGTAGAATGATGAAAACATCATGTTAGAACTTTTACCTGAATATCTCTATCGTGTTTGGATTAAGACTAAACACATTTATAACTGCATTTTAATATGGATTTTTCTAAACTTTACTTACAGATGTACCGGTTTCTGAGTTAGACACAAGCAAGATTGATTCACATATTCCTGGTACACAGAATGATGTAGTTTGTGAATCATCCAGTACACAGAATGATGTAGTTTGTGAATCATCCAGTACAAAGAATGATGTAGTTGGTGAACCATCCAGTACACAGAATGATGTCGTTGGTGAATCATCCAGTGCACATAATGATGTCGTTGGTGAATCATCCAGTGCACAGAATGATGTCATTGGTGAATCATCCAGTGCACATAATGATGTCGTTGGTGAATCATCCAGTGCACAGAATGATGTTGTTGGTGAATCATCCAGTGCACAGAATGATGTTGTTGGTGAATCATCCAGTGCACATAATGACGTAGTTGGTGAACCATCCAGTGCACAGAATGATGTCGTTGGTGAATCATCCAGTGCACAGAATAATGTTGTTGATGAATCATCTAGTGCACAGAATGATGTCTGTCAATCATCCAGTGCACAAAATGATGTCTGTCAATCATCCAGTGCACAGAATGATGTCTTTGGTGAATCATCTAGTGCACAGAATGATGTCCTTGGTGAGTATGATTTACATTGAATAAACACAATGGGACTTGATTATTCATTCATTTTTCAGTTTAGAAAGAGTTGGTGATTTAAAAAAAAAAAAATTAAATCAGATTTACAAAATTTAAATCAGAAAATCTCATTATTATTTTTTTTTTAATTGGAAAATATAAAATTCTTAAAATGTGACATAATCTTCCACTCCAAGCCTGGAAATAAGTGTCCGGTCACGGTCATTGTCCGGTACGTATTTGTGATTTGTCACGATTTGACAGTCGCGTATTTAATATTAGCGGTCATCTTGTCCGGCACAAACTGCTATTTTTATTTTGTCTTAGCCGATTTCTCTATATTTTGAGAAAAAAAAGAGAGGCATATTTTGAATATTTTCCGACTAGTGTGCACGTGCACGAAGCTTACATTAGTTTTTATGGTAACTAAATACAAACGAGAAGGCATTTACGTTTTCCACGAGAAAAAACAACACACAAATTGTTTTTGTCTATTAATAGACACGCCTAATGACCTCACCTCGGCGAATCATTGGTTCAATGGTTGACACAAACGGCGTGATAATTATAAGCGTCTTTTAGCACTAAAGTTTACCTTTAAAATTAACTGACAATTAATTGATTCCGATTATAATTATTTAATGGAATGTTATTGTACCTCTAAAACGGAACGGTCACACATCGGTCATTATTAATATTATTTTGGGGGAAGAGACACCTCAACCGATTACTACAGCTGGTGTCTATTAATAGAGCGGGGCCGCGTTGCACACCAAAAAACCCACAGTGAACGCTACGCATTTCTGCTCAACTATGCACAACGAATAGATCTGCACGCAAACATATTTAAATACAAGGAAGAAAACACCCAAACGTACTACTAAAAAATTTATAACTTTTATTTCCTTGACGAATTGGCAGAAATCGCGTCTCGCGAAATATGTCTGCTGCACTTACGCTGCTTATACGGAACGCGGGTCCGATCAGAAAATCGTTAATCGGCAAATGTGTTCCGAGTGACCCGAATAGCCGACAGCAAGTACAAGTAGTAGTACGTGTGATACTAATGTCGGTAGCGAAACATCAGATTCATCCCCACAAATTACCAGCATTACAAAGAAGTAGGTTAGAACTATACGATCAACAACGTTGCAAAAATGGATAAATGACGACTTGGTAAAAACTAATGCATCCGTTTGGTTAAAACACGAAACAAATTCTAAAAGTGAGGTGACCGTAATGAGGTGTGTCGTCTGCACACAGTTTGAGAAAGAGATACGGTGTAGTAGAGATTTCACTGACGTTTGGATAAGAGGGTCTACAAACATGCGCTTATCAAATGCTAGAGACCATTCTTCAACAAACTACCATAAACATGCATACAAACTTTACGTCAAGGACATGAACGCTTCACAATGTATTTGAACTAGACCCCCAACAACAAACGCTTGGTGACAGCTTTTGTAGTATGACTAAAGTACAAGAACTTCAACAAATAAAAAAATTTGAAATAGCATATTTTATTGCCAAAAAAGAGCTCCCATTCTCTGTGTATGAAGATTTGATTAAACTGGAAACTTACCATGGTGTAGATATAGGTGATCAAGCTTACACTAACCGTAAACAATGTGCAGAATTTGTGGACATTCATGGACAGTTTATAGCATCAAAGCTGCATGATGATCTTTCAAAAGCCAAATTCTATAGTGTTTTAACAGATGGGAGCACAGACAAGTCTGTTACAGAAAAGGAAGTTGTATATGTACTGTATTTTGATCCTTATTCTAAAATGATGAAATTGAAGTGAAGCTTTCATTTCTTTACCTAAAAGATGTCAAAAAGGGAGATGCACCTGGAATACTTGGTGCAATTGAGGAGAGTTTTCACTCACTGGGTATCATGCCAAGTGAACTTTATTCAAAGCTTATTGGTTTTGGTGCTGATGGTGCATCAGTCAACAGTGGTAATAAAAGTGGAGTAAAAGCACTTCTGGAACAAAAAGCACCATGGCTAATATATACATGGTGTGTGGCTCACAAATTAGAATTGGCCCTGAAAGATGCCTTAAATACTACCGTATTTCAAAAGGTGGACAATATGCTGCTGAGGTTGTATTACCTTTACCATAAATCTCCCAAAAAACTACAGGAACTGAAAACTTTGCACAATTTAGTCAAAGATACATTTGAATTTGAAGAGGGCTCTCTGAAACCAAAACGTGCTTGTGGTACAAGGTGGATTTCTTTCAAGTTGTCAGCACTGCGGATGGTCCTGGATAAATATGGTGTTTACATGCAACATCTACAGCACTTAGCTGGTGACAAAAAAATGTAAAGATCATAAAAAGATATGTGTTATCTGTGTGAGTGGAATTCTAGTCGCATGCTTTTGTATGTTGCATTCTTTATTGATGTCCTGAACCCAGCAGCTATATTGTCCAAAGCATTTCAAGAAGATGTTATTGACAGTGTTGGAGTTCTACATAATATCAAGTGTTCTGAAGAATCTCTTGATCAATTGTTAACTAGGTCTTTTGAGGATCTTCCTGCTGTTAAATTTCTGTTTGGAAAGTTACAAAAGACTGATTCAGTGTACACTTATCAGGGGATAGAATTCACTAAAACAAGTTTTCTGAAGGCCACTGAAGATGTAAAATCAGCAAAGAATACCATTATAAATGCTGTACACTGTGCCATGGATTCCAGACTAAAGGGTGCCAGCAGTATACAGCTGAATAATGTTGCCACTATATTAAACACTGAACACTGGAAATCAAATGTTGATGTGGCAGGTGTAGACTTTACGGATGTCAATGTTACTGAACTGATAGAGAACTTTCAGCCTGTATTGCTGAAACAAGGATTTTCTCCAGATGCCTCTCCTCAAAATATTCTAGAGGAATGGCACGACATGGTCAGGTACACACTGGACTTTTTACAGCCACATAAAAGTTGTTACAAAAAAACCTGGAAAATTTTGTTTAACTGCTCTAAGTCCACTAAGTGGAAGAATATACTGACTTTCATTGAACTTTTGTTTTCTGTACCAGTTTGTAATGCAAAACTTGAGAATGTTTTCTCGCTTAAAAAGAACAAAGAGTCATAGCAGGTGTTCTTTAGGTGAGGACAGGTTAACAAATATCCTACGAATTGTTGAGGAAGGTCCCCCACTGGGATCATTTGATGTAAGCCCTGTAGTTCATCTGTGGAACCAGGTGAAAAGGAGGAGACCAAATCAGAAGAAAAGGCAAATGTACAAAAAGAGACCCCCAAAAGTAAAATACCAGAAACTAGAAACTGAAAGAAAGGAGATTAGTGGATCTGATTCGGAGTCTGGTGACACAAGTGAAAGTTTTAGTGATAATGAAAATGTATTCTGTTTATCTGACAGTAGTGACAGTTCAACATTTGAAGGTTTCCTGCCTACGGATATATAACATGAACGATATCATAAACTAGAAACCGAAATCAGATACAAGTCAAAGTTATGCTGACAACATTGTTTCTTATCTGATTCTGACAACAGTGGCTGCTTAAGATTTGAAGGTTTCTTACCAAAGTGATATTGGCAGTTGTTGATCTGAATACAATAACAATGACCATATAAGTAATTTATCAGTCATACTATAATTTCATGCATTTATTAATATTACAGGATTAATAAAAGATAAATAACATTCTAAAATTTGTAATAATTGCTTTCGATATTTACACACTGGCATGCAATTTGGTGACGGGTACATTTTAATTTGTGACAGGCACAAACTGACTGATATAGGACAGCTTGACAGGCACGGTCCAAATAATTATTTCCAGGCCTGCACTCATCCAAATAACAACTAACAAGGAGTTTAAAGGTTCCTGTAATGCAATTATCCATAAAATTCAATTGTATATTTAAACATTTTCAAACAAGGGGCGGGATGTAGCTCAGTGGTAAATCGCTTGCTTGATGCACGGTCGGCCTGGGATTGATCTCTGTCAGTGGACCAATTAGGCTATTTCTCGCTCCAACCAGTGCACCACGACTGGTATATCAAAGGCCATGGTATGTGCTATCCTGTCTGTGGGATGGTGCATATAAAAGATCCCTTAGTACTAATGGAAAAATGTAGCGGGTTTCTTTTCTTAGACGACATGTATATGTAAAAATTACCATTTGTTTGACATCCAATGGTCAATGATTAATAAATCAATGTACATCAATCTGAACATATTTACTCCAACAATATTCTTTATGTCTTATATATATTTAATTTATATATTTATGTTCAACATTATCTGTAAGATAGTGATTCAGGGCCCCATCTTTGACGCTATCGACATTTCTGGGCCAATAAAATTTTAAAATAAAAAATAAAAAAATCAATAAAAAAAAACAATGTGCTCCGGTGGTGTCGCTAAACAAAACAAACTTTACTTTTCAAACAAAAATTCCTAATTACTATTGACAAAAGCCTTTTAAAAAATCTACATTTCATTGATATTCCTTTTAGTACAATTGTAAAATTATCACTTGATATAAAATCGGTCAGCTTCTTACAAACCTTTCATAAAGTTTCAAGACTACATGTTTATAAATTTCATAGACCACCTTATAGTGTACATTGGTGTTCAAACCTGAATGAAACTATAATCTTTCATTGACGTAGAGAAGTTACCACAATACCGGTATTGATTAACTACATATATGTTTCTATGCCTTTAAAGAGTGGCTGAACTTCCAAAATTAAATGTAGTTGCAATGGAAGGATGGCTTAACTTGAAACACAAATCTGTATTTAAATATAACACTTTTTAAATGCACATTAATTTTTAAGTATTGTTTAAGTAAAGCTATGGCTTTTAGAATTTTTATAAAATCCACTAGCCATGGTATCAATGATTTTAAACATTTACTAGCCACGATTAAAAATTCACTAGCCCTACTTCTCTTTAAGTTGATAAAATTTTACTAAATAATAGTAATAATCAGATTTGTCAGCTGAGGCATTAGTCTGATCTTTTATTCTATACTAAAAATATCCATTTATATCTCCATCCATCTTTATATATTATACTGCTGAACAACTCTTATGTATTTTTCTTTTTTTTTAAACAAAAGGAAAATACAAAGATTTACTAATAATTTGATATTTGAGTTAAAATGTTTGTTAATCCTTAGTGATTATGTGGACTCCGTCGATTTTAATGATTAAAACAAGATTTATGCACAACTGTGTTTAAAGTTTAAAAAAATATTTATTTGATTTAAAAATAAAACAAAACAAAACACACACACCCCTAAAAAAAAAAAAATTAATTTGAATTATCAAAATGGAGTTTAAAAGCATTTTAATTTAAAAAATCTTATTTTCTTCGTTATGCTTTTCATGGTGTAACAGAAAAGTTAGGGATCAGTCAATCATTAATTTTAAACTGCTATTTTTGATGTAAATTACTATTTTAATCAAGACTTTAATTTGGATAATTACATGTAATGACAATACTGATGAAGAAGGTTTTTTTTACATGTGCTAAAATCAGCTAAAACATCTTAAATTTTGTAAACAGGTGGAATCAGTCATTTCAGTGATTAAAATTACCCTTGATTAATTTATTTTATTACAAAGGTGATTTAAATCAGTGATTTTTATTTTTTTTAAATCATTTGATTTAAATTGTGATTTAAATAGGTGATTTCAAGCAACATGATTTAAATCGGCCAACTGTGGTTTAAATTGGTAAACTTAAGGGTTAACAGATGCATAAATCATGGGACCTTGGAGAATGTCCCATTGAGATGGAATTCCAGTTTTGTGACGGTCGGATTGGAGGGGTTTCACTGTATGAATTATATTTAGTTATTTTAATTTTAATTGTTGAATGTAACATTTGTTACATTTCACTGTGTAAGCAATTGACCAATTTAAATGTGTGTAACCAATGTTTCTGTAAGAAAGAAATTTTTGGGTATGGCACTAGGGAATTGAATACAACCACAGTCAACAGGAGGTATAGCTCCAGAAAGGAAATGGTTTAAGGTTAGGGTTAAGAAAATCATACAGTAATGATAAGAGTAATTAATTTTATCAAAAGGTTAACTTGAAGAAAAAAAATCTGCAAAAAAATCTGGCAATGGCACCATACCCATTTTACATCTGGTAGAAACCGTGGTAACCAATGCACAAACAGAATGATGGTATCCATGAAATGTTATGTCCTCCTCGATCTGCTTCCTATGTTCCAATCTATAGGTCTCATCTTTTAATATTATTCTAATGTGTGGTATGGATCATACTCAGTCTGGTACATGCCTTTGTTTTAATTTAGCCATTTTCTTTTAGCAGATGTTTCATCATCCTGTATGCAAATTGGACTGAAACATAAACAGTGGCAAAATCTGACAGTGACTGGTTCTCGCAGTGTGAATTTGGGCACAGTAAACAAACACTATTGCAGTAAGTATACTATTTCATTTAGTTAACATCAGCTTTCTTGTATACCTGGGATCAAAATTCATAATAGACTTTAGCTAGCTTCTAAAAGATGAAAAGTTTCATGCTATACAATCACCTCTTAAATCTTTTGAGACAATTATTGTGGGTTTGATTTTTAATTTTTAAAAATGGCAGATCTTGTCATATAAAAATGGCTGTCCTAGCACAAAATGTCAGCACACCTCCAGTAATGCTGCTTATCAATGGTGTAGATAATACTTTTACCATTGGAACAATAAAATGTTAGTCAGATATAAAATTATACAGTTAAATTTTTAAGTAACATTTTATACATAAGCTCTCCCCACCCCCCCCCCCCCCCCCCCCAAAAAAAAGTCACTCTCTGGTCAGACAAAAGTTCCAGAATTGATGCTGCGATGTGACTTTATTTTAGGAACTTCGTCTTTGTAACATTGGTATCTCATTTTCAAGATTCAAATCTCCTAGTTGGCCTATTAAAAGAGAATAATTGGGATCTTAGTAGATGGTGAAGTCTGGTAGTTAATTACCATGGATGTATGTATTTAATCCAAACACTTAATTTGACCATTACATGTCAGTTTCAAACTGAATGCACTATTTTTAGGGCCTCTACGAAATGGCAACCTTCACGGAAAGTGGCCATTTTACCCTATCATTTCATTTCAGTCCAGTCCATTCCATTCCGGATTTTGTCATCAACCCTTGTTTCTTCAACACTATCGATACAATGACTCTTTTTTTTTAATTCATCATTCACAATTCACCAAATTGAAAACATGTCTCTGATCATTTTTATTTCAAAATTTCCTAGGGAGCATGCCCCTAAATTCCCTTACATATCTCGCTCCCTTTGGAAGTGTGTCTCATTTGCCCTGGACAAGCTGAAGTTGCACCCATTGACCTTACAAAATCCTGGATCAACCCTTGGTTACTATCATAGTACTTTTATACTAAATGATTCTGTTTTCTCACTTTCAGAAGCTGAAAGTCCTGAATTTACTAACCTCAAACGTAAGTTTCTTGGTTTTTCTCAAATTTAATATTGTTAATCTCTTGTTTTCCAAATGTCTCCTCTTTTTACAAATATTATATTCGGTATTTGTGGCAACTATTAGTTGGTCACTGTGACTTCGTATTTTGGCAATATTAACATACAAACTTACCATTTTGCCTCAAATGAATGTTAAATTGGTATTCCATTAACCACTAATTGTGACATTTTCCTTGCCTTTTAAAAAAAATATAACTTGATTATCATTTCACTTATGTGAAAGCAAATAAGTTCAGCCATTACATTTTATTTAAATTAGGAATTATGATAAATGTTTGAACAGACAAAAAGGAGTCTTATTTGGTTATGTTTGAAAGTGATCAATAGTCAGTATTTCCAGTCAGTGCCCCATGTCTGTTATTTCAAAGGCCAAAGTATGTGCCATCCTGTGGGAAAGGGCATATAAAATATTCAGGGGTTGCGCAGACAGTACGGCGGGTACAGTCATCCATGGCTGTACCATTTTTCAAAGACGTATGGTGGCCGTACCACTTTTTTTTTTGTGGGTTATATTTGTTGTATGTGTGAAAATGTCCTACACAGGTGAATTTAAAAGGAGTGTGGCAGCCTCGAGCCGTATCACTATTTTTTACATTGTGCTACCCCTGATATCCCTTGCTGGTGATGATAATGGAAAAATGTAGTAGGTTTCCTCGAAAACTAGTCACAAATTACCAAATGTTTGGCATCCAATAGCCAATACTTCAATAAATTAATGTAGTGTTCTTATGTACAACAAAGTTTTAGCTTTGAGTCATAATTTTATGTTTGTTGATTACAGAGTTAAACTAATGAGTAGGATCATTATTAATGCTGGTGAACTTTTTTCTTATAGATCTGTCATTTCATGATTTGAAATGCTTTAAACCCAAAGACTATGTTCAGACTAAAACATGCCAGGAGACTGAAAAAAAGCTGTGTGACTCTGGCATTGTGTCTTTGATTGGAAGTCCAGGATCTGGAAAGACGACTCTTGGGAAGATTTGTATGAAACACCTGTGTGAACAAGAGAACAGGCAGCCATTAATCCTAACAGAGCCTTCAGAAGTTGGCCATATTCCAGTTCCTAAAGATTTGGGGAAAATAAAACGCGAAGATACTTATATTGTTTTCATTGATGACATGTTTGGAAAGACCAATCTTGTTACTACTGATAAATATTCATGGGAAAAGAAATTTGAGAAAATTAGGTCACTAGTGACTTGTGGATTAATCAAGGTAATAATTACGATGAGAACCCAGATATTTTCTCAGTGTAAAGAAAGCTTGTCAGTGAGGAACTTTCTTGCTTTTTTAAACTTCACTCATATTTCTCTATCTGATGAGGAAAAACTTAATATTCTTGAGCACTATCTTAATAAACAGAAGGAAATTAAAATGGACGAAGAAGACAAGATCATGGCTGTTGGGCAGACATTTGACGAGTTGGGATTTCCTCAGTGTTGTAGTTTTTATATATCATGTCCAAAAGCGCAAAAACGAGGTGTGGAATTTTTCAAAAGGCCTATAGAATACCTCAAGTCGCAGCTTGATCAAGTGAAGTCGGACAATCCACTCCAGTATCTTGTTTTGTTATTGGTTATGTTCAAGCAGGGAATCTTGAGGACCGAATGTTTGAATCCATTTAAAGAAGACTTGGATACAACAAAACTAATTCAGAAGTTGAAACATGTATGCAGAACTAATGGAGAGTTGTCAAATGAAGAAATTAAGCAATCAGCTAACTCGCTATGTGGCGTGTATCTCGATAATAGTGATTCACTTAAAGAATATTCATTCATTCACCAGTCAGTATTTGACACACTTTTTCTTCACTTTTCCACAGAGTATTTTGAAGAAGGAATTATGATATGCCCAGCTCCAGTGTTGGTGGACTATGTCACTACACATGGTGTGTCAAACGATGATACTATTAAACTGATGGTAGAAACATCAAAGTATTCTGTCCTTGCTCAAAGGTTTACAGACCTGTTAAAATGTGCAGCAACTGCCCGATCCATACTTTCACATCCATCATTCAACGATGAACAGTTTGTGGACTATCTAATCACAGAGTTATTGCATTCTGTAGTATTGGAGGAAATTGTGTTCCTGAACCTTTCTACTGAAGAGGAAAGAGAGGTGACGCTGTTTGATGAGGCATTGATTCATAAATACTGGAATTTATATGATCCAGACATATTCCTGAACCTCTCTACTGAAGAGGAAAGAAAGGTGAAACAGCTTAATCAGTTGCGTATACATGAATATTGGCGTGTATTTGACAATTGCTCTTTCCAAAGTTCTCTACTTAGCGTTTACCCATACACTGTTACCTCATCATCAACAGCAGCTGTAGCTGTTATTAATGACTCACAAAAGTTATCAAAGTATTTGGCAACCAATCTTGTTAAACTTGATTGCAGTATTTCTGAAAATCCAGAGGACCTTATGAAAGCTGCATGTCTGAAGGGCAATGCTGAAGTAGTTGACATTTTACTAAAAGGTGGCGTGGTACCTACACATGATTCATTTACTGCAGCTGCTGTGTCAGACACAGATGATGAGTCAATCCTCATCAATCTGTTCAACAACGATCATGACCTATATGTCTGTTTCTTAGGAAACTTGCTGTTTCTAGCTCTTAGGGTAGGAAATGAACAAATATCAAATCTCTTGATTGATAAAATCAGTGGAATGGAGAACAGTGCCCAAATCCTTGATGAAGCTGTCAGACAGCTACTTTTTGGTTCGTTTGATAAATTTGTTAACAGACGTTTGTCAGCAGAAGCTGTAGCCAGGCTCTTTAAAAAGTTATCTATGTATACAAAATTATGCACATCTAATGCTGCCCTTATATTTGCATTACAGTATGACAATGCCAGTATTTTAAAAGAAATTGTTAACATTGATCCAGGTTTACTGAATACAGTAAGTGTAGATAAAAGTCTCTTACATCATGTTGTCAGAGGTGGATGTTTGGAATCCCTGAATATCTTGTTAGATCATGGGTGTGATATTAACGCTGTTGATAAAAGAAAACAAACTGCACTGCATGTAGCAGCAAAGTGGAAATTAGAAATGGTAAGTTACCTTGTGGAAAATGGAGCACAAATTAACCTGCAAAGTATAAGTGGATTCACTGCACTTGATTTTGCTGTACAGAAGGGATCATGTGAAACAGTAAGTTATCTTGTTAAAGAAGGTGCTCAAGTAAATAAACAAAATAAAGATGGAGACACTGCACTTCATTTTGCTGCAGACATCGGATTAATGGAAATTGTAAGTTATCTTGTTAAAGAAGGTGCTCAAGTAAATACACAAAATATAGATGGATACACTGCACTTCATATTGCTGCACAAAACGGATCAATGGAAATTGTAAGTTATCTTGTTAAAGAAGGTGCTCAAGTAAATACACAAACTATAGATGGAGACACTGCACTTCATTTTGCTGCACAAAACGGATCAATGGAAATTGTAAGTTATCTTGTTAAAGAAGGTGCTCAAGTAAATACACAAAATATAGATGGAGACACTGCACTTCATTTTGCTGCACAAAACGGATCAATGGAAATTGTAAGTTACCTTGTTAAAGAAGGTGCTCAAATAAATAAACAAAATGAATACGGAATCACTGCACTTCATTTTGCTGCACAAAACGGATCAATGGAAATTGTAAGTTACCTTGTTAAAGAAGGTGCTCAAATAAATAAACAAAATGAATACGGAATCACTGCACTTCATTGTGCTGCACAAAATGGATCAATGGAAATTGTAAGCCACCTTGTTCAAGAAGGTGCTCAAATAAATAAACAATATAAAGACAGAGATACTGCACTTCACTGTTCTGCACAAAAGGGATCAATGGAAATTGTAAGCCACCTTGTAGGACAAGGAGCACATGTACATTCAGTAGACAAACATAAGAGAACCCCACTCCACTTTGCTGCAGGAAACATGTTCTTAAACATTTTATGTTACCTTGTTAAAAGTAAAGCACAAGTAAACCAACAGGATATAAATGGGTACACTGCACTTCACTTAGCTGCACAAAACTGTGGGTCAGTGAAGATGATGAGATATTTGCTAGAGGAAGGAGCAAACGTAAACAAACAAACCAGAAGATTGACAACTGCTCTTCACATTGCTGTACAATGCGGGTCTGTAGATAGTGTAAGCTGCCTTGTAGAATACGGAGCAGACATAAGCACAAAAGATAAAAAAGGGAAAACTCCACTCCACTTTGCTGCAAAATATAACTTAGAAACCGTACGTTTCTTAATTGGCAAAGAAGCACAAGTAAACCTGCAAGATAAACATTGGAATACTCCACTTCACATAGCTGCAGAAAGCAAAACATTAGAAATTGTAGATTACCTTATAAAAAAGGGAGCAGCTATAAACCTACAAAATAAAAGTGGGAACATTGCACTTCACTATGCTGCACAAAAAGGGTCTTTAGAAATTGTAAAGTACCTTGTAGAGAACAAAGCTCAAGTAAACATTAAAAATCGATGGGGGAAAACACCACTCCACCTAGCTGCTAGACACACATTAGAAATGGCAAGCTATCTTGTTAAAAAAGGAGCCATAGTAAACATACAAACTAAAAGTGGGAACACACCACTTCACAGTGCTGTAAATTACATGTCATTAGAAATGGTAAGATATCTAGTAAAAAAAGAAGCACAAATAAATATACAAAATCAGTGTGGAAAGAGTCCAGTTGACAATGCTGCACAAGACGGTTCATTGAAAATTGTCTGTTACTTTGTAGAAAAGAGAGCACTTACTGAAACAGAAAAATACACATCATTGATTGATGCATGTTTATCTGGAGAGATTGAAGTTGTGGAATTATTACTAGAAAAGGGTGCAGATCCTAATTATGGTAGTATCACAGCAATGCACATTGCAGCAGGCCTTCACTCAACAGACATCCTACAGGTACTTCTAGACAAAGGTGGGGATATGAATGCTCTCACAAACTCTGGTAATACTCCACTCCATGTTGCAATGCGGTATGATTTAAAATGTAAATGTTCATTTCCTGGTATTAAACAAATGTGTATTGATTATTTGTTATGCGATGATCCACATTGCAAACCAGAGAAACAAACTGAGATTGTATATGACAGACGATTATATTTGTACAATTTTGAAGATGGAGCAGAATATACATGTAATACATACAGCAAATACAGTGTATATGAAAACCTAGATCCAGAGCCAGAGCCAGAGCCAGAGCCAGAATGCCACTTCTATGGTGATGACGACGACATATATGATTTCCCTGCTTATGACCTACCGAAAAAGAATGATGTACTCATTGTACATAATACGGGAGATTGGTTACTTGAGAACGGCTGTCATATTGATGCTCAAAACAAGGCAGGGCAGACAGCGTTGCATGTGTGTGTGGTGTATTGTCAGCTTGAAAACCTCAAGTTTCTGTTAAAGAGGGGTGCTGATGTCTCACTTGTAGACAATGATGGTAACTCTGTGCTGCATTATGCTGTGGATAGGTTACATGTTGAGGCTGTGGAGACATTGATAGAGTCAGGCGCTGTGGACATTAAAAACAATGATGGAGTCACTGCTTCTGATCTCCTTGATAGGAAAGTGGAATGCTTGGATGAAGCCAAATGTTTCAAAATAATTTCTCTGTTGACGAAGCAGTTTGGCTCTTGTGTGTAGAGATGTTAAATTGACCCGTATGACAAATTTAAGTCTTTGTCATTTAAAACTGTAATCACTGAGGAACTTAGTTGTTAGCACATGGTTCCGTGTGATAAAACTAAATGTCATGCTTGTGCATTATGACATTACTGCGCATGTATTGAAACTGTAATTCTAGAATATATCGGATGATTCATAAAAACCCCACAAAAAAACAACCCATTCCACTTTGAAGTTGAATACCAGCAGATGTACATATAATTGAACATTAAATATTTGCACAGAACTAGAGTGTTATGTTGTCCATTTGAATTACAAAACAGTTATCCATTATCAAAGCCCTATCTCTGCACAATCCAGAGTGAAATGGGTATTTGGCAAAATAGTGGTTGCTTCTAAGAATCTCTTGTCTAGAGGACAGCCACTACTGAGGAGATCCTTTACTGGAGAATTCATCCTTGCACACCCATAAAGAGGACTGCCACTCCCAGATTAGTTTCTTAAATCAAAACTGGCACATACGGTTACAATTTTCCTGTGAATTGCTGACGTTTAACACGGTGCATAATACAAAATGTAATGTCCAAGAATTCCATATACCATTTAGAAGTTGCCCAATATCTACTGAATGTATTAAAACGATAATCGATGGATAGCTTTTTCAGTGATATAGCATTTTTGACATTAAATGTTGTATCATGCACCACTGTAAAATTGAACGATGTATTAAAATGAAATTGTAACCACAGTGATCATGTAATAAATGTTTTGTAGAAATTTAAGTGTTGTATATACATAATTTTATGAATCGCCTGTGTACTGTGAAACAACTTGGTAACACTTCCAGAATGTATAGTTGTAGTTAAAGACAGTTAATTTTGATCATTCTATAATATATTATCGTCTATAGGGAAACTAAAGCTCCACAGTTTTACAGTGTATGCGTGTACACTTGTGGCAATTGTCAAATGTATTACTATTCATAGTAAAATGAATTTCATGAGTTTTAAAAATTATTGGTTGTACACGAAAATGTCTATGAAAACTTTTGAATGTATTACAAATTATGACTATACTTTTGTGTTTTACTATGCATGAGTGCGTCTGAAGGTGAGGATCACACCATGGTGGGTTCCACTCTGCAATCAGTCACTATGATGGATCTCGATTACTGCGTGGACTTCACTTCAGGCTCTTGGGATACATGGAATTCATTTATTATAAGGGGAGGGACATAGTCCAGTGGTAAAGCGTTCGCTTAATGCGTGGTCCGTCTGGGATCGATCCTCGTCGGTGGACCCATTAGGCTATTTCTAGTTCCAGCCAGTGCACCACGACTGGTATATCAAAGGCCGTGGTATGTGTTATCCTGTCTCTGGGATGGTGCATATAAGAGAGCCCTTGCTGTTAATCTGAAAGAGTAGTCCATGAAGTGGCGACAGCGGGTTACCTCTCTCAATATCTGTGTGATCCTTAACCATATGTCCGATGCCATATAACCGTAAATAAAATGTGTCATTAAATAAAACATTTCCTTCCTTCATTTATTATAAAGAAGGGCCCTTTTTCTCAGTGTGAACATTGTCAGTGTACACGGACAGTGTGCCACATTATGGTGGAATGTAATCTGAAGCCAATGAGGAATGATATATTTGGCAACATAAATGTTTTGAAATCTTTTAAATTCCACCCAGAATTAATTTTAAAGTTTGGAAAACACTTCGATATCTATACAGTTTTAAAATGTACTTACCTATATATATATATATATATATAGATATAGATATAGATATATATAATATATATATATTGTATTGTATTGTACTTTTCCACACAGGTCTTTTCACTGTAGTTTTATATAATTATATAAATTGTATTCTTAATGTAAATAACATTTTCTTTTCTAACATCCAATAGCCGATATGTATATTTTCTTTTGTGTGTGCTGGGGTGTCGTTAAACATTCATTCATTTATGCATTTACCATAGTTTGACACCCAATAGCCAATGTATTTTTCATGCTGGGGTGTCATTAAACATTCATTCATTCATACTATGCATACTGATATTGAAACACTACATTGTATTACTTGCTAGTGGCATTTATTTGTGACATTTATTGGGTTTGTTCCCATCCCAACCCATGGCTCACATTTAGTCCAAAAGAAACACAGGAAGAAACATTGGTCTACTTTTTATAAACAATGAATGAAACACTATACAAATTAAACCCAGAGATGTGTACGATATTTTCTGGAGTAGAAAAAAAAGTGAGATTGTCAGGCGGACAACTGCCCCCAACCCTGCCCCCTGGAGGGTACGGCCCTTTATTGGTGTGTACATGTATGTGTGTGTGTGTATATATGGTCTGAAATATGATGTAGTTATGGTTGTACACCCGTAAGAATATATTTTCTGTTACAGATGATGATGTGCATAGTATTGGTGTAAATATAAGTTTTTCTGTTAAGAGATGATTAAGCAGGTGGTAACGATTGTCTGTGTGTGTGTGTGTGTGTGTGTCTCTCTCTCTCTCTCTCTCTCTCTCTCTCTCTATATATATATATATATATATATATATATATATAAGAAACCTTACATTCATAAAATTTAAATAATGTGATAAATATTGTTGACAATCGAAAAGAACCGATTTAGAAACCACCTTACAAACACTTTACATATATCACGAAGTGCATTGTGACGGATGTTGAACTTTGTGATACTTTCATACTCCGCTGTACCGTTAGTTGTTTTTTTATAATACAATTTCAAGTCTTTGTAAAGTTTCTTTTGGAATTCTGTATATTATCTGTTACATATGATGATGTAGATGGTAAGGATTGTACACACGTAATAATATATTTTCTGTCAGGTATGATGTAGATGGTAGTGATTGTACACCCATATGTATATATGTTCTGTTAAATATGATGTAGTTACGGTTGTACACCCGTAAGAATATATTTTCTGTTAGATATGATGTATATCTAAGATGGTAGTGATTGTACACCCATACGTGTATATGTTCTGTTAAATATTATAATGTAAATGGTGAGGGTTGTACAGCCGAACAAACATATTTTCTGTCAGATATGAAGTCGATGGTAGTGATTGTACACCTATACGTATATATTTTCTGTTATGTATGGTGATGTAGATGGTAAGGGTTGTACAGCTGTAAGAATATATTTTCTGCCAGATGTGATGTAGATAGCAGTGATTGTACACTCATATGTATATATGTTCTGTGAACTATGATGTAGTTAAGGTTGTACATGCGTAAGACTATATTTTCTGTTACAGATGCTGATGTACATGGTAGTGGTTGTACACGTAAAATTATATATACAAACACACACAAATACACACACACACACACACACTTTTATTATTATTACATGAGCTTGCGTGTGGTACGAAACGAGAGGTGGATACAAAATATATCGAGAAACAGCAGGTTGTGCAAACTATACAGCATTGTTTCCTATTAATTATCTTGAACTTGAAATAATAAGACAGAAACATTTTTAGAGCTATGAAAAATGCTACTGTATTATCAACTGCCCTGCTGCCCATATTGTAACGACAGCACAGCTCTGTTGGGACATGGATATAGCAAAAAATAGTTTGTTGGGTAAACACGTATACATAAAATACTAAACGAGCTTGCCTGTCATACCATTTTTATGAAATGAGTGAACAGTTTTGGTATCAGGCGAGCGAAAGCAAGTCAAATACCAACACTGTTAACGAGTTTCTTAAAAATTATATGACAGACAAGCTAGTTTAGTATTCTGTTTATTACAAACCAACTGCAAATAAGCCACAAATCGAAGTAAGCAGATGTCGAAATCTACTACACGCTGTTTTTCTACGAATTGGGTGAGCAAGTGACCTACGTCACGCCAGTATTACACTGGTTAGATATTGAGTGATTGTTATGACATGAACAATATCGTACACTGGTGTGTAATAATAAATAATATGTGGCAAGTCGTTATAACTATAACTCATAACTATAAATTATTTTATTTTGTTTGTATATATTTAGTCATTCATTATTCTTATCATTAGCTTTATTATTGCTGAGTCACCAGACTGTGTTTATATGTATATAATAATTATATGTATACGTCATATGTAAGTTAGTGATAAAGCGCTTACCTGATACGCAGTCGGTCTAGGATCAATCCCCGTCAGTGGGCTATTTTTGGTTCCAGCCAGTGCACCACGACTGGTATATCGAAGGCTGTTGTATGTACTGTCCAGTCTTTGGGATGGTGTATATAAAAGATCCCAACATTACCAAATGTTTCACATCCAGTAGCCGAGCATTAATAAATAATTGTGTTCTAGTGGTGTCGTTAAACAAAACAAACTTTATATATTTTGTAAGACGTGACCAAATATATGGTAGGTGTTGTATACCTATACTTACAAACAATATAAATTATAATTTAATAATGTAAATAATTCGAACTATGCAGCGTGGTCGTTAAACAATTCATATAAAGGTCTGGGTACACTGTTAAGGATTCCACAACGGCCCAAAATGTTTGGTCACATTCCGATCATTCTCAGCATGTAAACTGGTCTAGACACCAATGGCGAATATTGGTTAAAGAGAGCTCAAACTATTCGGATTTTAGGTAATTGTTCGTATTTCACATGTCATGATGTTATGTTCCATCCGATTTACAGTACACATATTACGAACATTTAAAATATGAACGAAGTTAGGTTTGCTTTTTTCAATTTCCGTATTTGTACCATTTAATAAGTCACTAAAATTAGTATTAGCTTTGTTTAATCTTTAAAATGCAATTATGATAGCAATGTTTGGTGTATTCTGTAGAATGTAGTGGTTGTTTATAAACAGCATGTCAAAAATCAATTCAGTGGTTTTGTCCACTACCTTGTGTCTGGTTTTGTCATAAGATATAGTAAAGAAATGTTCAGGTTAGTTTTTCTGTGTATTCATTTAAAATAAAATATTGAATGTTTTCTTGTTTGAGTGGGTTTTTTTTTTCTTTCTTTCTTTTTTTTTAATAGTTGATGCTTTTAGCAACCTTTCTCCTGTGCTTATTTGTGAAAGCGGATTTAACTCTTTGACACCGCATTCAGCCATATTATAAACCATGTACAAAATGTTTTTAAAATCAGTAGCACTGGAAAACTTAGATATATGACAGATAATTTTAAAATAATTCTGAAAATGTAACAAAAATAAAAAGGAGCAACTTCAAACATGTAAACAACCGACTCTAATATCAGAATAACATAATACAATAACCAGTGCAATATGATTAATCTGTATTCCTTGATATTAAAGGTTCTATATCACAGTTACAAATGACAAATTTCGTTACTTATAGATTTAACTGCAAACGAATCGATCCCATACACAATCTTTGTATATACAAGTCAAGAATATCAAAATTATAATATGCTTATACCGTGTAAAGAGACTAAATTCCTGTTTTTTCAAATTGTAAAAAAATCTTAGGAAATCGGTGAATCCATAAACTCTGATAAATTGACTGGATTTGACCGTCAGAGATAGAGGAGTTGCTCAAAGACAGCAAATTTGTCGGCAACATTCGCCTGGCATTTTCCAGAATATATTTTTGTATACTTATGAATACACACCAGCCATAATGTTTCCAAATTATTGGATCAAATAAAATAATTATTTATAATGAACAACTGTACGATGCATTCTGTCCCGGACCACTCCTGCTGGCTATCCAGAGGATGGGCCCGTGACAGACATGCTTGAAACCCTAGTGGTATAGGAGCATGTAAATAAATATTGGATTGTACGATGCAATCAATAATTTGTTACCATAACAATCGCAAATAATAGCAAACAACGAATATTAATAAAACAAAATTTATTATTTTGCAATGTACTATTTTCAATTTACTATGTAGGACTTGTAGGCCTATTTAAAAAAAATAATAATAATAAAAGAAGCTGAAATGGTTCAATGATTATTTTGGTAGTGAGCTTACGTCAGCTCTAGAAAGATTCGGAGAATCCTTTCCCAGAACATTTTGAAGACTAGAATTGCAATTTCTTGCATGCTACAAATAAAATCTACCATGTCAAGAATGGAAAATATCGTTTGTTCAGGCCGATAGGAATGATATCTGGAGGGGGGGACACAACCTCTGGTTGGGGTGGGGTGGGGTGGGTTTACAGCCATATTTGTAACTTTACATAGAGTAGGTAAAATCAACCCATACATTTCCGTCCTTGAGTTCCTTTGAGCTTGTAATATATCGGGATTTTTTTCTAAGACTAAATAAGGATTATCCAATATTTGATATTCGATAGGGAATTGTTAATGTAGTTTTTTCTTATGAATGTTAAATGAATTAACAGAATGAACAGAAGTCGCAAGTTGATGATTTAGGTTCTAGTATTTTATTTTCCAACATTAAACAATATTAATAAGTTAACAACATGGTGATACAGATAACACACACACACACACACACACACATATATATATATATATATATACTCGGCTAAAATGATTACGTCTTAATGTTCCTTGGGAATTTATTTCCCGTCAATAGCATTTCCCTAGGTAACACACTCCGAACTATGCCTTCGATGAGGAAAGACGTGTCGCTCTGTTCTCTCGAGTTGCCCCCCTCCCCCCCCCCCCCCCCCCCACCTGGGGGTACTTATTGCAAGCTACGGCTCTTTGTTAGAGTACCGCATCGCTTACATTGGCTCACGGGCAACCGTGACTTTGGTGTATGGCGACGCGGTAACGAACACGACGAAGAGGAAGGGAAGAGGAAGAGGAAACCTGCACCAGGGACGGCTCAGGGGGGACCTAAACTGGCGGCTCAACCGCCAGCGGCGGTCCTGTCTGCGTCGCCGCCCCCACCCCCGGGACCCGATCAACCAGTGCCAGCCGACGCAGATACCTCTGAACAGACTGAGCCAGCGGACCAGTCGACGCCGCTGTTGGACACAGCTATCTGCGAAACTCCACGGCGTGCGTCTCCCGTTCCAACCCCTTCGAGGCGGTCGGCGTCGAGTCCCCCACCCCCGGGGGGCTCCGCCAAGACCCCTATGGATGGCGCTGCTGCGAAGCGGAAGGCCGTCACCCCACCGAGTAGTGACCAGCCAGCCAAGGCCCGGCCTTCCGCGACCGCCCGGGGCAGGGACGCCGCCTGGAGCCTAGCCATCTCCAAGATCAAGGGCCAGTACGCTCGATACTTGGTCGGGGACACCTCGGACACCAGCTCACTGTCGGGAGGCATTCTTGAGGGCAACTTTAAGAAGTTTCCTGACGGAGTTGAGTGTGCCATCCACGCCATGGAACTACGAGACGGGAAGTTTGGACTTGTGGTGACGTCGCGCCGAGATGATCTCTACAGACAGGGAATACTCTTCGAAGACATGGACAACTACACCATCCACAGAGTACTGAAGATCATCGCCGGTGCCCATTACGTCGAGCTAGCTAAGACCTTGCTAGCCCACCGTTGGAGGAAACTGGTGCCACAGTTCAACGCCAAGCACTTCATCTCGTCACCGTAGTCGCCAACCGTTCCAAGGGCTTAGTTGGACTTTTTTTTTTTTTTTTTTTTTGGTAAACAGTCCGACGCACTTTATTTTGGCAGCCCGTCTAAATTGCTCAAATCACTTTAAAACCCTTTCGGTCGAGCAGTCTAATTTTGTTCTTTGGACTTAAATGTTTGTCCAGACATGAGTTGTATGAATGAGCTCATTTTGGCTTTAGGTCTTTGACCTAACTACTAAATTCGTATTCCAAATTCCGCCCACCTTAAACTCACACGCCCCCCCCCCCCCCCCCGGACCGGACCATTTAGATCGGACTTTAAACTTTTAGACCTCCGTATGTCGAAATTATTCTCTTTTTTTAAATATTATTAAATAGTCCGATCCTCTCTTCTTTCTCTTATTTATTTTTGGACTGTCCATCTAAAATGCTCCAAATTATATAAATATTCGGCCGAGCAGTCAATTCTTTTTATTTTTGGCTTGTAACTTTATTTATTTTTATTTTTTTAATTCTATTAACTTTTTTACTAATAGCTATTTTCAAAATTCTGCCCATTTTCAACTCTATCCTCCCCTCATCCCGAGTCAGGCCACCGATCTTATCGGAGGTCGGACTCTGGATGGGCGTGTTCGAAACCCTAGTGGTATATGGACACGTTAAATTGTTATCTATCTATCTATCTATCTATCCTAGGTAACATACCCAGAGTAAGACCTCTTTGTGAATTGTGTTATAATTATAATAGTTAACTGCCGACGTAATAATTAATAGTTAATTGTTGGCAGACTGGGCATTAGCTGGGGGGCATCAATTATAAATCCGCCGTGTCTCGATTGTTGTGATTTAGTTTCAAACTAATTGGTCTGATTGCTAGCCCCTCGGTAACTAAAATCTAAATTATTGCATAATCGACAGGTGACACCCTAACACTTAATTGAATCATAAACTAGTGTCCAAAAGAAAGTATACACACTAAAAATATTAATAAGTTTCATCGAAATGAGAAAAATTTGATAAAACAATACTTAAACATGTCTCATGTACAAATACAACATTTCCGGGAACAAAACGCGAAACAAATTGACACTACGCAAATACTGCATTAAATGGAAAAACGACTTTGGATGATGTAGCACGAAATCCACGTGCAGACTACTGGTATAAAACAGCTTGTCCGACAGGTCACGAGCACAGCAATCAAAAGCACACCAAAGTTATACCACGATCAAGCAGTATTGAGAGGGAGAGAGCTATTGGAATGACCCAGCAAGGAGCCACAAACACCGCCATTGCAAGAACGCTCGGCTGCACACGCGTCACGGTCAGCAGACTGATGCAACGTCTACGACAAACCGGCCACACAGCAGACAGGCCTAGGAGCAGTAGACCACGAGTCACCACGCCAGGTGAGGATCGTCACATCCGGACAATTCATCTGAGGGACCACTTCATGACAGCGACGGCACTGGGACATCGGATCTGTCGACAGACAGTGTATCGCCGATTAAGAAACTTCGGTATTCGAGCACGTCGACCCTACCGCGGAGTTCACATAACACCTCAACACCGACGTAACCGACTGATATGGGCCAGGCGATATCGACGTTGGCAAGTGCGTAACTGGCGACGCGTGATGTTCACGGATGAGAGTAGGTTCTGCGTGTTCAGGAATGATGATAGGGCACGAGTATACAGACGATTAGGTGAACAAGTGGCGCCAAATTGTGTTCAACAAGTCCACCCATTTGGAGGTGGTAGCGTCATGGTTTGGGGAGGGATCTGCGGTGATCTGAAAACGAGGCTCGTTATTATTCACGGCAACCTGAATGCTCACAGATATCGGGATGAATTTTTGAAACCCGTTGTGCAGCCATTTATGCAACAACAACCACATGGCATTGTCTACCAGCACGACAATGCGAGACCTCATACGGCAAGGCTCACCATCGACTTTTTTAATAACGCCAACATCAATGTTTTAGCGTGGCCAGCATGTTCTCCAGACATGAATCCCATTGAGCACTTATGGGACTACCTGAATCGGCAAGTTATAGGACGGCCAGTGGCACCAATCACCACTCAACAACTGGAACAATGTCTCCTTCAGGAATGGCAACGCATCACGCCTAACGTCATTCGTCGTCTTATGTTATCAGTGCGTCGACGTGTTATGGCGTGTATTAATACGCATGGTGGGCATACACACTATTAATTCGACATTTGATGACATTTTGCTGGAAATTGAATGACATTTTACAGATTATGAAGACTTGTTGAACAATTATCGTACTGTGCATTTTCGCAACCTGGACCACCCCCCCCCCCCCCCCCCCCCCCCCCCCCCCGTGTTCGTGGGTCTCAGTCAGGTGCTATTTCCATGTTTGATTGATCTGACATTGTTCACACTAGATGGCAAGTCTCATCTAATGAAATATATACACATTGATTTTCTACATGCTTTTGTTTTCATTCCATGGTTTCCCAAACACAGTGTATACTTTCTTTTGGACATTAGTTTATATGAACGCTAAGAATATTTAAAGTACATTTGATTATAGTTGTAAATCTTCCACTATGATAATATAATTTAAGGGTCAAAAATTTATAACCAAATAAGTTTCAGAGTGTATTAGATTGATGATGTAAACTACACCAACATTTTTATTTATTGTTCCATATTTACAAAAAACCCACAAATAAACGTCACTGTATACAAGAAAGTCACATGACATGCTGTCAAAGTTGAAGGTTGTCAAACATGGATTTTACACATTAGAACATTCGTTTAATAATGTGTGAATCCACCCC